>NC_143510.1:30981895-31314812 GCF_031878675.1 Megascapheus bottae
AGCATATAAAAAGAATGATTCGGCTGATGTAAAGGTCTTAATTGCCTGATTTTAAATTTATCCACAGGTCCTAATGACCTGATTAAATCAGGACATATTTCAAAAGTGAGAAATCAGGGATCTGAAGCACTCTCTCATCAGAGAATCTAAAGAATTCAAAAGGTGCAAAGAAAAGAGCCATATGAACAAAGAAGGAGCTTGGAAAGGGGTCCTTCTCTGTCAGCCTTCCCTACTTGGCTTAGGGTCTTCATTCCAGACTTGTGAGGCTTGGAGCTCTGAAAGGGGCTAGCTAACTCATGCTTTTGGCTTCTGACAAAGGTAAACTGTGAAGTTTAATAGTCAGAAATAATAAATAAGGGGCTGGGAATGTGGCTTAGTGGTAAAATGCTTGCCTAGCATGCAGCAAGTCTTGGGTACAATTCCTTAGTACCACATAAACAGAAAAAGCTGGACGTGGTGCTGTGGCTCAAGTGGTAGAGTGCTAGCCTTGACAGTGCCCAGGCTCTAAGTTCAAGCCCCCAGAGGACTAGCAAAAATATATATAAATAAAAAGTTAAAAACAACAATATTCTTTTAAACTGCAAAATTTGTAGTAGTTTGTTACTCAGCAATGCAACAAAAGTAGATGGAATCCTCCATTACAGGACAATACTTAGGGTATGATGGACTATTTTGCATTGTCTCAAGCTAATTATCCATGATATCCAATGAACAGCAGAAACTCAAAATATTTGTTGAACAAAAGCA
Source organism: Megascapheus bottae (assembly GCF_031878675.1). Lineage (NCBI taxonomy): Eukaryota > Metazoa > Chordata > Mammalia > Rodentia > Geomyidae > Megascapheus > Megascapheus bottae. Next base: position 30,982,643 of record NC_143510.1, read on the forward strand.
TGTTTCTAAGTTAAGACATGACCACTGCCCTACTCCTAGATTTCACAGCACTTTTTTTTTAAACACTTATCTACTTAATGATTAGATTAAGAAAACTATCACTGATATTGGGACCAAAAGAAATAACTAAGAAATAATCACATGGTCCATGAAACAAATCTTCAGTCCACATATCTCCTGGGAACTTGTGACCCAGAAAAATGCTCGATGGTTATACAGACATTAAGAGCTCTGTAATGAAGTAAGATACAACCCAGCATTCCCGGTCATAGCTGAAAGCCCAATAATTTGAGGTTTCTCTTCAGAGTCTAACAAACTCTATGAAAAGCTGCCAAGCACTAATCAAGTCCAAGGCAGACAGTAATAAGATAACCACATCATCAAAGACTGCACTGATGAAGGTTTATGGGAAAGGAAAAGAAATGATGAGAACAGGAAGCAGTTCAATAGTGGAGAATTCCAGATAGAAAATGCAATGGTGTTTACATATAGGGAAAAATCAGCATCCTCATGTTTCTTTCCATATTTTCTAAACCTATCTGAGGAAATCACTAAACAATCAGGGAGGAAAAATGTAAACAACCCTGTCCCCTGAGGGTAGGGGCAGACATGGTCTTTCTGCTGCCCATCAGACATACAATGACAGCTCTGGGGTTCAAGGAGCAGGCCGTGGAGGGTGCCATGCACTGTGATGTAATCAGTGTAACACACTCAGAAATGGAGATGGCAGTTTTCAAAGAGTAGAATTGAAACACAGAGAAACAACTTTGTAATTCACATCCATTCAATATTTGCTGTGTTGCTTTACTGGCATTTCAAATATGTACATTTAAAAATATGTGACAATATATGCTTGCCTCTCTCCACCAAGATGCTTTTCAAATGAAACATTTATCTATATCTACCTGTTCCCCCCTATTCTCTCTCTCCCTAGTGCTGAGGATTGAACTCAGGACCTTATGCTCGCAAGGAAACACTCTACCACTTGAACAACAGCCCCAGTAGTCCACACATTTTGGAATCAGGCAATTAATGATAACTTAGTGTTGTTTTCAGAAGAGGTAGGAAGTAGTAAACAGTTCATATAATTAGGAATCAAATACAAACCAGAAGATAGGGCAAGAGTAATGTGCAAACATGACTGAATTACATTATATCTATGTATGAAAACAAACATAATGAAACCTACTAAATACTATTAAAAAGGAGGATGGCAATAGGAAAAAAGTAATAAAGTAGACTTGATCAATTACAATGTATGCATGGATAAAAATACCAGAGGTAAGCCCCTTTGTACAATTAATACATGCTAATAAGAGGGGCAAAGAGATGGAAACAGATTTAAAGGGAAAGGGAAGGGAGATGCACTATGACATGCCTTGTTTCTCATCCGCAGTAGCTTTGCAGTCTGTGAAGATAGGTAGCAGGACTCACTGAGGCTCATTCTCAGAGGAAGTACTGCATCTCAAAGACAGCACCTTGCACCAAACTCAGGCAAGTCACACCTATAATCCTAGTCACTCAGGAGGCTGAGATGTGAAGACTGTGATTCAAAGCCAGCCCAAGCAGCAGAGACTCTGACATTCTTATTTTCAGTTATCCAGCTAAAAGCCAGAAGTAGAGGTGTGGCTCCAGTGCTCAAGTGGTAGAATTGCCAGCTGTGAGCAAAGAACCCAAGGAACAGTACCAAGGCCTTGAGTTCAAACTCTGGTATTGGCACATGTATGTACATGTGTGTGTACACACACACACACAGAGTACCTCACTTTTTTTTACCGTAGGTTTACAATTCAATTGAAATAAACCAACTGTTTCCTCCAAATTAAACAATACCAATTTGCTTATGTGTGGCCAATTATTTCACATTTGGTCACAGTGTAGTGCATGAGTAGCTCGTTCTGTAAGGATCAAGCCTTGCATTCTCAAAGGAACAAAACAGACTTTAAAAAAATCCCATGAATAAAGAGTAAGATATGCATTGCTTTTTTTCTTATGTTTTGATGGACAGGGTTCATATTACAACAGATAACAGGTATGTATCTGATATAATGACTGTTTGATAAATGCCATTTTTCATTTGAGACAACAATGGCAGGTACTGGCAGATGCTGAGAGAGAGATGATGATGAGAATTTTCAGAAAGCAGCAGTAGAAATCAGATTATAGCTTCCTAGGATGTGATCTGCATAAAAAGAAAATATTGTGCATGCTTCTGGCTTCAGAAGCACGTAGGAATTACTTTTTTCTGGTGAGGAGAAGAGGGCACAGAAAACACAAAATTAAACAAGAGACAGTTTAAGCAGGTTGAAGATGGAAGCCAAACGATTTCATTTTCATATCCTTTCTCTGATGAGTCAACAGAGAAGTTTTGTGCAGTTGAGTGCTGTTGGTGAACTCCAGGAGTAATCTGTAATTTCTGACACTTACATTATAGGAGGAGAGAGAAGCAAATTTTTTCTCAGCGTGTCCCCATACAGCCTGCCAATAAGGGAAGGGGAGGGAGGTGGAGGACACCAATGCCTTACTGGCTGGCTATGAAAACGTCATATGAAAGCTGCTCTGGTCAGTGTGGGGCCATTTTGGGTAATAGCACCAGAGACTATGTACAATTCATTGTTCATCACATCACTGACTCCTCCACCTCACCGTAAGCCCCCAGCATAGCATCAGTGGTGTGAAACGATCTAAGAGGGATAACTGATGAAAAATTCCTATTTTCATACTTCTATTGCCTTTTTCCTCCTTTCCTTTCCTTTCCCTCCCTCCCTCTCTCCCTCCTTCTCTTCCTCTCTTCCTTCCTTCCTTCTTTCCTTCCTTCCTTCCTTCCTTCCTTCCTTCCTTCCTTCTTTCCTTCCTTTTCCTTCCTTCCAGCAGTACTGAGGATTGAATCCAGGGCCTCATACTAAGCAAGGGCTCTGAGCTACCATTGGAGCTACTGCTCTATTTCTCTATTTCTCTTTCTCTAATACAACCATTTTCATTTTTTTTTCTGAAACAAGACCTTGGAAGGATTTTTTTTGGCCTAGATTGTTTTTAAACTTCTCAGCCTTCTTTATTCTGTCTCCCAAAATGGCTACAATTACAGGTCTGAATTACCATACCTGCCAAGAAAAAGCAGTACATCAAAACCCTGATTTTATACCCATTACTTCTTATAAGAAAGATGGGTTTCCAAAGTGATTTGGGACTTAGCATAATAAATATTCACCAAAACTAACAAAATCAAGCCATGCATCCATCAGTGGCTCATGCCTGTAATCCTGGTTCCTCAGAAGGCTGAGATCTGAGGTTCACAGTTCAAAGACAATGCAGTCAGGAAAGTCTATGAGACTCTTATCACTGATTCACCACTAGAAAACTGGAAGTGGGGCTGTGGCTCAGAGTGGCAGAGTTCTAGCTTTGAGTAAAACAGCCCAAGGTCAGAACCCAAGCCCTGATCCAGACCTATATAAGTAACCACCACCATCACCACCACCACCAACAACAACTAGCTAGATCTCAAAAATGCCAACAATTTTGAAGGTAAGATGGTAATTGCTAAAACTTAAACATTGAGGAGTAAGTTTTTGTCCTTATACCATGTCTCTGATTGTTTGTTGAGATTCCTCCCATCTGTTTCTGTTCACAAAATACTTAAGGGAAAAGAACAGGATACTCAGAATAGCACAAATAAAATTCATAAGAATCAACTATAATGTTACCTATAATTAAAGATAAACACAATAAATATTTTAGATGTTACCTACCTAGTACTTTCTCCATCATGCTTTTCCCATCCATAAAAACAAGACTATGCTTATCTGTTTTGTAAGTTCCATTTTATAAGCAATATGTCATGAAATCTTGCAGTCTGCCAAGTTTCTTCTTCCTCAATCTCTTACCGAGTCTTCCACCACATGCTTAAATTAATGTTTAATAATTATGATTGCAAACTGATGTAGGGGGGATAACCCAATCCAAAAGCCACACTGCTGGTGAGAGGTCATGTTAGAATTTTCTGAGGTCCATTTGACCCAAGTAAAGAATGACTCATAACTAATCATAAAGGAAAGTGTCTTAATATGCCTTCAGTGGGGAGTTGGTCTGGGCTACCAGAGCACAGCTATTTCTCTAATAGTTTTTTTCCCCCCAGAGGATATAGGCAATAATATTACCAGGAAGGGAAATCCTTGTTTAAAATGTAGACTTCCAGTAAATTCCAGACTGTAGACAGGATGGTGACTAGAGATAGTATTGGAAATGTGCATTTAAAAATGTTCCTCACTGATTCTCATTAAAATGTTCAGTCTTGCAAAGATGAAGTAACAGATGTTTGCTGAGTGAATGGTAAGACTACACAGGAAATCAAGATCAAGATTACTCAGGGACCCTATTCACCATTCAGGAGGAATTCAGGCCCATCTGGGGTGGGTCCTTGCAGAGCCTGAAGTTGCCTGCACAAACACACTTGGATATTCATAACATGGCTCACAAGGTTTTGAAGAAACTCAGGCCTGCACATCTTTTTTTTTTTCCTTTTAATTTTCAATAACCACATTGGATGACCAGGGGTCAACTCAGCGAAGAAGGCCAAAATTCTCCACTGATACCACTTATTTCCATAACTATTACTGTTGGTTCTGGAATTGTCCTGAGGGCCTCAGCATTGCTCCATACACTTGTTCATGGCTGGCATGCTACTACATCCAGTGTGGCTTTTTGCAGGTGAACTGGAGATGGAACCAAACCCCAGACCTCCAGATTTTAATCTTGTGAGTAACTAGAAGATGATTAGCTACCAGCAGACAGCTCAGTTGATAGTTACAGGCATGAGCTACCAGTGTCTGTACACACTACCTACATTAAGGAAGATGATTCCTTTCAGAACACATCATTACTTGGAACTTTAGCACTTTGACACAGGGAAGGTTGGCCTTACTCAGAGGGCTCACTTTCCTCTTCAACATGACAAGCTTATTATTTGAAATAGGAGGGGGAAGGGGGGAAACAAGCTGAGGGGCAGGGGTGGAAGGAGGGAAATGGGGACCAAGACTTGAGAAAGGATATCAGTGTTTGTGAGGTAATGCACCTTCTATCTGGTGAATATAATGTAACCCTTCTATTAATTACAATAAAAATAGATGAAAAACATAAGTGTAATCTTCAAACTTATGATGAACTTTCAATCAATAGTCATAAAATATGATTAAAAAAACATTCTTATGCTGACTTGTCTGACCAAAGTTGTAACCTCAATTTCCCCAACCCACAGCTCTGAGCCCAGGTGAGAGACCCTTTACCTGACAGGCATTGTACAAGAGCTGATGTTCGAACTTTTTGATCCCAAGAATGTTCTGGAACATCTCGTAGAGTTGCTCTTTGCTCAGAATGAGCTCAGAGGCTGCGCTGGCTGTCATCCGGGCCTGCTGCTTCCTGGGGTCCTCTTCCCCACGGTAGATGGCATCAAACTTGGCCATCCAGGAGCTCAGCACCGTCTCTTTGCTGAGGCCATCGATCTCGGGCAGGCTGCGGACCCTCTTCTCAATGTGCTTCTTGAAGACCTCGCGGGAGTCATTGGCTGAGCAGCCCCCACTCTGCACCATACGTGCCACGCGGTCACTCTTCAAGAACACCTGAGCAAGAAGTGGGCCGAGAAAGGCAGAGTCAGAGCCAGATTGCTTCCTTGGGTTCTAACTTGGGCCTCACAGGCAACAGGGAAGACCCGGGTTGTGGAGCATTCCCAACCAACACCTGCTGCCCTTGAGAACATACTTTGCTTGGGTTAAACGTTCAAATATATAAAACAGAAATAATGACCACTCTCCCTTGGCTGAGGGGGTCTGGGGCTACCCCAAAACCACAGATTCCTCTGAACTCTATACAGGTAATGTTCTTTCCCATGCATGTACTAACAATTTACAGATTGGATTTACATAAAGGATTACCAACACCAGTAATGAAACAGAACTCTTAAAAACAATGCAGTATAAGAAAAGCTATTTTAAACCACATGAGCTCTTTCACTGTGGCATTTTCCACTTCACATCTCACAGGATTTGACTCCAAGTAAATGAAACTGGAGAAAATGAAACTACAGGGAAAGAAAAGCTCCTGTGTTTGCCAGGTGATTGTGAGGATTGGATGAGACAATGGAATCCTGAGAGGCGAGAGGCAGGTTGGTGTGTAGACTCTGGGTTAGCCTTAGGCTTTTTATCACATACTGTGAATATCAATAACCTAACCTCTTTGACCTTAGTGTTCTGAATAAAATTGACTAATAGTCACCACTATGTAGGTTTTAAAATGAATTAAGTGAGTTATATTGTGAGAAGGATTTAGTTCCTGGCCCACAAAACACCATATAGTTGTTGTTGTTATTGCTTTTATGGTTATTACTATTATTATTATGTAAAGTATTAGACATGATGTCTACCACACAGAAATTCAGTGTTTGCCTCCCCTCTTATTTCTATAATGCTCCTTATCATAATTCGAATTAAACATATGAGGTGAATGTGTTTCATTATTTCCTTTCCTGAAACATAAACGCACATGGGAAAAGGACAAGTTCCTTGTTCTCCATATTTCTTCAGTAGGACTTGGCACTCTACAAGTGAATTAACAATGAGCAAGGGTATTATAATCTGATCTCTTTGTAGATGCATAAGCCAAGACTTCAGGGGAGGAAAGCTACTTACTCTAAGTGAATCCGTATGACCACAAACACATGGCCTTTTTATGTCCCCCTGGAGCTTTCCTGACCTTTGGGCTCTGGGTCCTGATGGAGCTCCCCTGGCAGCAGGTATTGCTGTGTGACTCCTGGACTACCTTCAAGCAAGAGCAGATTCCTTTGCTCCACTGCCCCTACTCATGAGCTCACACAGACTACATGGTTCTGGGATGTAATACTAGGCAGTGAAGCTGCTGCTTGGTATTCAGAGATAGGAAACAAAGGATGTTTTTGAGCTGTGTCCTGGTTACACTTCAGAAGGTGCATACGTATCCCTCAGGAAGCAGAACAATATTCATGCCCCTTTCAGACATGAGAAAATGGTTTTGCTAGCCATCAGGTGGCATCGGTGGGGATTTGATGGGCACAGCATTACCCCATACTTCTCCACAGAGCTTTACTTAGGGAGTGTTATGCAAAAGCTAGCCCTCCTTGGTAGGGGACTCCATGAAGTCATTTTAAAAGGAAAGCTAAACATTTGCTTGACAGAGTAAGGGCATTGGCCTGGTCCCCCAGGCCTGAGAAACGTTGCTCAGTAAATGTTGCAGGGGACAACCCTTCCCCACCCCTCAGACCTTAGAGATTGTAATGAACTAGTAAGTCTTTATCTGGATCATTTCTTCCTGTACATTAGGAATCTCAGCTTCTGGCCTATGTTTCTAATAACACTGACGTTTTGAAGAAAATTGAGAAGCCTCTAGAAAGGTTGGGTTGTATTATGTCAGGAGCTTCAAACCATAATTCCACAGCACTTCTATCACCAATAGCCAGAGATCAGTCACCTCCAAATCTCCCATCCAGCTGCAATATCCCTAGTTTTTACCATCCATCCCTTGTTAGTACACATTGTAGATGGACCATTTCACATGAAGTGTCCAGGGTACAATGGAAGGAAAGCACAGATTTAGCACTTGTGGGACACCACCAACATCATCTTAACCTCATGCACAATAATTACAAATAGGAACACTCAAAGATATCCTCCAATGAAGTCTATACCAGAAATCTATGCCAACATGTGGGAGGAGGAAAATTTTCCTGAAGGAAAATATACTTTTGAGATGATATAGGAAACACGGGCAGGTGACCAGAGAACAGAGAGACATTTTAGAGAAGAGCAATGTGTGTAAAGATTCCACACCTCTCTTCCCCCCACACACACCACCCAAGTGTCTGAGGGAATCTGGAGACATTAGTATTGCGGTGGCAGTGAGGAACAGGGAATGATGGACATAAGATGAGCAGGAGATGGCCGAGGGCATGGGTACAGGCATGAAGCCTGTTGGCCTGCAAGCCACTGAAGGCTTCAAACTGGAACATGGGCCATGACTGGAAGGCGTCAAAGGAAGTGGCAAGGAGACCAGCTGAACACTTCTTATAAAAAGACAGATGAGCAGTGGTAGTAGTCAAGATACAAGGAGGTCGATTCTTCATTTGCAGCTGTAATGAACAGCAAAGATGACTTGGAACCAGTCAATCAACAGCAGAATCATACTCCAAAATTGCCTATGCCATATTCCCCCAAACCTGAGCAGTTCCAGCAATAAGGTCCTTTCACTCCATTTACTTCCTTCAGAGCCCTTCCTTGCAACCATCTGCCATTTTTTTTAACCATTTGGCAAATATCTGAATTTCTCACCCTAGTCTAATTTCCAGCAAGACAAGGTTGTGTGGGGGGGTGTATTTTTTGATGTCTTCTTAATGCCTATGAGAGTGCAGACACATAGTAGGTACTCAGTAAATATTTGTTAAATGATTGCATAAATGATTTAAAAAATGCTGACATCTCTAGCAGAGAATCTGTTGGGTAATATGCCTGTGTCTGGATAGGACAAGGTAATGAAGGAGATATTGGTATTTCTAGGGTCTCCCAGAATAAGCAACCTAGGCTAGACTTTCTATAAGGCCCGATCACAAAGAGAAATAAGGCTAATGACAGTCGGGTTCCAGTTAGTGTCTATAACGGGCCGGATGACCTACAAATCCTGGATACATCACCTGCTTCCCACAGTCCCTTGTACACAGCTGTGGCTACTTAGCACATAGTTGGTGATCCTTGAGAGGTGACCTCTATCAATCTTCCTCCCCTGCTGGCCTGTGAGGTTAATCCACTTGCCTTCTTTGAAGAGAATAAACCTGAAAGACCTTTGAAAAATGGAGGGATCTATCAGCACTGTGGTTAGATACAAATTTCTGGCCTCAGAGTGAGAGGCAAGAGTGGGATGTCAAGAGTGTGGAGAGAAGAGGCTAGCGACTGAGGAGGTATGTGAGATGAAATGCCCAGAGGAGGCAAGACAGCCAGGAGGAGAGAAGGTGGCAGCTGGAAGCTAATTTCCCAGGCACATCATCTGTCTTGGTTCTCAGTCTGACAGAAAGCAAATGTGGGGTGGTGGGAGGGGTGTCTGGGCCAGACTTACATAATAATGAACCCAGACACTAAGTACTCTTGTGTCTTTAAAGAGCCATTGGAAATTATTTATGTGGGGAGCTCTGTATGGACTTTCCAGTTGTTTCTGTGGTTGCTTTAGTTTTATTTTTTTATAATGGCTGTGTTGTGAGACTTCAACCTCAGGCACAATTCTGTGCAGCACATCCCATAAATCCTACCCACTCCTCCGCCAACTTCTAGACGGGTCATAACGAGAGACAGAAGATAAACATACATACATACACACATATATATATATATATATATGCCTGCCACCTCATTCATCAGTCTTTCCCTCCTTTGCCACAGCTGGGCAAGCTCCAATTACACTGGAAATGATAAAGGCGTATCTGGACTCAGGTTCTGCATATGTGGGATGGGAATATTGGACCAGCACATAGATTCTTACTTTTGAGGCAGAAAGGTGCCAACCTGCCATCAAGGGAATGGGTGGCACATAAGTCATCCTGGCTTCAGGAGCAGAGACTGGTACATCACTAAGGGTAAACTGAGCTCTTCTACTTACTAGTTCTGTCATCTGAGCAGAGGATTTAAATCTTCCCTAGGCTTTAAATTTCTTGCCTTTAAAATGGGGATCAAAGCAACCTTAGCTCCTGGGCATTTGCGTAAGGATCCAATGAGATTATGTTCCTAACTGGTCAGCATTTCACCTCCTACAGAAGATGAATGTAATGAACAGAAGTTATTTTAATAGAACACAATGCATTTTTTTCTTTAGCATTAAATGTGGGCTAGTATGGTGATACTTACCTGTAACTCTAACTACCTGGGAGTCTAAGATCAGAAACATTGGAACTCAAGGCCAACCCATTAAAAAAAGTTACTAAGCCTTCATCTCAATCAGTAAGGTGAGCGCATGTCTATCATCTCAGCTGTACAAGAAACGTTAGTAAAAGGATTGTAGTCTAGTCAGCCTAGACAAAAGCATGGGAACCTGTCAATGGATCTTCCCAGGTCCTCTCTCTCTCTGTGTGTGTGTGTGTGTGTGTGTGTGTGTGTGTGTGTGTGTGTGTGTGTGTGTGTGTGTGTAATGTCCTGTCAGAGTTGAAGAAACTGAGTCTCAAACCTGAGCCAATGTCCCTCAGCTAGTCTACAATAGAATTGGAATCATCTTCATTGCTCTGATCTTCATTCCTCCTTGCCTGGCTTTCCTCACAATAATAATCCCTTTACAATAGGTTATTACTCTTCTCCTATGGGGAAATCTACTTCCAGGTCAGTAAGTTATTAGAGTAGTTGTAGAATTAATCATTGCTTTATTTTAGAAAAATAGATGAAATAATCTCACAGATCCCTTTTTTTTAGATGAACAAGGCCAATCAGAGAGACTCAGTATGCTACTCCTGGTACAGGACACATGTAAGTTTTTATGTGCCAACTGACTTTCCTCTCTTGATGACAGCATCTCAATATTTCCTCCATGAACTCTTTTTCCAGTGCACAGTTTCAGGGGACTGTCAATCACAAGGTCTGGGCCTTCTTCAACCAACGACTGGACTGGGGCCTGAGCTTCACCCATTAGAATATCGCTCCTGGGGCCCAGTGTCAGAGTAAGGTGGTAAGGAAATGTGTGGGAGTAAATATATACCAGTGGCAAGATGCCCATTATACCACACCTTTGTTTGGATGCTATCAACTGAAGGGCTGTCTGGTTGTTAGGCTACATTAAGATCTCTCATATTGGGGGGAGGGAAATGGGGACCAAGACATGTGAAAGGGTATCAATGTATGTGAATTAATGTACCTTCTATCTGGCAAATATCATGTAACCCTTCTATTAATTACAATAAAAAAATCTTTAAAAAAATTTTAAAAAATCCCTCACATTTTGTTAGCTATTAGATTCCTATATTAAGCTGTCCTGACTCACACATTTTCTGAAGCTTAGTTGTTTCCTTTGACAAAACAACTACAGTAGTTTGTGTTGTTGTTATCAGCTTCTGCAGAAGTCTATCTGAATCAACGTTCAGAGCAGGTGTGACAGAAATCAACTAGGCCTTTGTGAAAGGAGATGGGCTAAACCACTCAAATCCTCCCAAACCACATAAATCGTACCTGCTGCACAGGCTGAAGGTAGATGCCAGCTGTGGTGTCCGAAAATAAGCTTTTGTAGTCTTCTACCACAACTCACATTTCTATGTCCCACTAAATCCCCTCAGATTTCCTCTGAGCAGTGTCTGAGATTTGTATGACTTATCCATCCATCTCTTTGCCCTGATGCATCGGCTAGCCTTTGAAGAAGAAACCAAATTAAGGAGGGAGGTAAGGAGGTGAGGGTGGAGACGGAGGGCTTATATTTGAAGCATTTGTCTTGAAGTAGCTGAGAGCCTGACAGGGTATGCTAGGCTCTCTGATGCTTCACCAGGGGACTGTGGGTGTACAAACAGCAGGAGGTGCTGGGCCAGACCTGACAGCATTCACCCCAGCCCCAGTGCCTCACAGTCAGAGCTGAAGAGATTAAAGGATTAATCGGCAGTCTGCTTGATCCTCTCTGACTATCAGGGCTACCAGGAAAGAACAAAATAAACCTGTGCATTTTTGAGAGTATGGAAAACTTGATCTTCCTTGTCTCACCCCAGCTCAGGGCCCAGGCTTTGCCAGTTTGTTCTTAATGGTTGTCAGCCTGCTCCACATTTGACACACAGACACAGATGCGGGGAGTCCGCGGGAAAATGTATGTGACTCCCCATTCTTTTCATTCCTGCACAGCAACTTATTGCTGAGGGATGTTGACTAATCACTGCTTTTGCAATCATTGCCTAAGCCAATGCCTAACACAGTTTTTTTTGTACAGTTATCTCAAAACTTTCTGAGGAAAAAATAGACTATTTTTGTTGTTGTTGTTGTTACTGTTGTTGGTTAACTGGAGCATGTAGGTGTAATATTATGGAATTGCAGAGGGAGGGAGGTGCACTGAGGGAGAGAATGGAGGAAAGAGGGAAAAAGACATGTAGGGAAGAGAGAAGAAATGTATAAGGAGGATATCTTTCTGTTTCCCCTGCTGAGCATACCTTCTTCCAACCAAAACAACCCTAATTTCTCCTCAGGAAACCATTGGATTTCATGGCAATACTTTCAGGGATTGAAATCAAGAGTCCAAAGGTGGCACCAAGTGCAGGTTTTATCCTTAGATTGTTTCACCTGATCTGTGGTGGACTGCTCAAAAAGATAACCAACACCCATGCTGATGTAAGCAAACCACTATTCCCTGGTGGGTCTTTGCTGGGACTGTTGGTGAAGAGGTATTTTCTTTGCTCCTGGGGGTTGCAAAGCTGGCAGGATGCACGTTGGGTTCTCCAGAAAAATGGAAGGAAGATGCCATTTTGTTGGCATCTCTGGAGACTTTTGATCTAGACATGACAGAAGCCAGGCCAACCCTAGGACTCTTACTCTTTTTAGGTGTATGCTAGATTGAACTATGCATCTTTTGCTAGCAATCCACACAGTTGTGGCCCAAACAGAGTTGGACTGTGGAATCCTGAGTTTGATAGAGGAAGAGGTACTGGCATCTCCACAGCCCCAGAGTAAGAGGGAGAAAGGGAAGTACAATTGGCTTGGAGTGCTGCCAGAGAAGTACTAATCCCGATCCACGGACTTCTGCTTTAGAGGATTAGCCTTCCCTGGAAAAGTGAATCTAAAGACTCTCTAAAGCTTTACTAATGAAGACAGCAGTTAGATCATTAATCCCTCACATTCCTTCCTGCGTTACTCAAATCCTAACATTAAATATTCAGCAATTTCTCAATGTCTAGATTCTCACCAGGGCAAAAGAAGCTTTTTCAAATAAACCAGACAGTATAGAGGAAAATGTCTGAATCACTATGGATCTTGTAATTTCCAGAGACTCATTAGCATGTTGATAACGATTAATTTTCAAATTTAATTAATAGGTAGAAATGACACTTTCTTTTAATTTATATCATTAGTCAAATGAGCTTCCTAATTACGATTTGTAATGTACAAATTTATAAACTCCAGTGAATGACGCTAAACATGATAAGGGTCTGCCTTTTTTGACAAGGGTTCTCTCATTACTCTCCCACTGGCTTTCAGAACTTGTGAAAGAAACGTTGGTCTTGCTCTCAGGAAGTTTTCTATACAAAATCTTTGTTAGATATAGTCACTGTCATGTAGTATCCTTATGACCCCAAATCCCAAGTAGTCCCCACCAAGTCCAACTGAAAAGTCTCATCATATCAGATAAAATAGCAAGGTCAAAGGTCATTGGCAATGCTAGATGTTAACTGAAAATCTTAAAAATTTTAAGATTTAAATTGGGACAAGTATAATACCCCTATCTCAAAGTCCCATGAAGGAAATGATATGTCAAATGCATGTCTGGTTGGACAAGCATACAAAAGATTGTTTACTATCAAATTATATTTAGCAGATCAACCAGTAATATTTTCGTAAGAGCTAATTGCAACTGTGTTCCTCTTTACCCATGAAAGAAAGGGCCGAATATGTTAAGTGAGAAGCTTAAGTTCCACTGTATCAGGACTTGTTCACCAAAAACATCAGCTAACAGGTCTAAATCTATTGTGGACTAGATCGAGCCAATAGTCAGAGCAGCCATGTGCTTTTTGAAGCAGGGGAACTAACATACTTATTTTGAAATAATTTTCTATCTAATAACCTAAGATAATTTCCTATCTAATAAGTAAAAGAAAGGTGGGAAGAAAAGGAGTGATGGAGGGAAGGAGAGAGGAAGAAAGGCAACAAAGATCAGAAGAAAGGCAGGAAGAAGGGAAGAAATCAAACCAGTGAAGTAATGCCACATGAAAAACCAAAATGTGGTTGGATTGCCTTCTGCTTGTTTCACTGGGTACCCTTCTTCCTGACCTTGCTCTGAAGGTGACTCACCTCATAGTAGCTCTGGACAGCATTCATGAAGGCTTCATCAGCCACAATCTGAGTCTCCCCATTGAGGAAAGCCTGAAACCGGTCCTTGACTGTCTGAAGCTGCTGTTTGCTGATCTGCAAGAAACCAAGAGACAGAAGAAATTAGTGTAATTTCTATACAGGGAAGTGATGCTGGCCCCTTTGTGGGTAAGAACTGTCGATGTGCACAATAATTAGGAACTGGTGTGAAACACAGTTATCATTAAAACAACATAAATCATCGTTACACATATTACAGGCAAACAGGCTGCATTTGATGCATCGCCCCTTTGACTATTCTGTCATATTTTAATCTGTGCTTTTGGGGTTACTTGTATGGCATTTGTAAAGTGGAAATGATATACAGTGAGGTACCACCTCACCTCTCCTCCCAGATCCACATTTAGTGATGTCTCACTGGCAGCTGGATATGAGCCAAAGTAGCAATATTTACACCATGGAAATTGGCACATGCTACAAAGCATGTTGCACTTCTTTTAGCTAAAATAAAAGACATGGATGGTAAGCATTTTATAGCAAATACTTCATTGTACAAGTGCTTTACAGGTCTGAAGTATCTGGTAGTTTGGTTACCTTCAAAAATGACACTTGAGTACATGTTACACTTCTAGGAAGTAGCCCAATATGAGAACCAGGTTATATGCAATGCTCTGCTTTATTGATCCCAGTTTTATTTCCCTCTTAAGAAAACATTCCTGAAAGAAATTCTCCTTACCCACCAATGCCTGGCCATGTCTGAACATGAGTAGCACCAATTTATGAAACCTTTTCCAATCCCTAGCCCAGAGGTAAGCCTTCTGGATATGTAACCTTACCCCCACCATATATATTTTAACCACTTGTTAGCTGAAATTTTCTTGGTGAGCTGATCTGTATTTCCTTGATCTCTTGTTCATCAGTGTTTTCCTCAGACTTAATGCCTTATATCAGGTAGGTAGTCAGTTGATTCTGGCTAAATGAGTAAATGAAGTCTATGAATAATTCTATATTATTTTTACAGACTTTATGCAGTTCTAGTTCACATAAAATTTTGACTAAAAATGTCAGGCATAACTGGGTTTTGAAAAGCTAACACACTATACATTTTTAAGGAATACATTTTATACAGTGTTGCATATCGACATTTATAATGGAATATTGTGTATGAGAATAACTTTTCCATTCTAGTACCAGTTTTGTTAGCCCTGGTGTTGTCTGGGGAAAGCCACTTACATGCTAGATGGCCAGAGAGTTGAAAGCATTTCTGGTATTACGCTGGACTTAGATAAATTCTAACTCATCTTTTGCTTTCACACTTGGAAAATCGTGAACATTCTAATTATTTGCTGCCTCAGGGTAATTATAATTATTCAATAACATATTATGAGTCTTTAAAAATGTGAGTTTCTGACTTATTGTACAGAATGGCAACTACAGTTAATGATGATATAATATATTCTTTAAGAAAAACAGAGAAGTGCTCTCACCACAAAAATGTTAAGTAAGGTCTTATTTTCATTAATTAGCTACATTTAAGCATTCTAAGATGAACACGTGATCTAAAACATTCTTATACAACTATCATAGACAATTTTCGTTAACAATTAAAATCGTTGAGTTTCTAATAAATTTAAAGTACCTTTACTATTGGACGTATGTAGGAAATAAAGCTACAGGAGACTCAAGATGGGTCTGAGTTTTGATTCAGGAAGCAAAACCACATAATGAAAGTTTTAACTCAGGAAACAAAACCAACCAACCAACCACTAGTCAGTCAACCAACCAACCAACCAACCATCTAAGCATCCATCAACCAACTCCCAGAGTTTTCAGAATAGATACAAATGGACTCTGGTGTTAATAAAGTTACACCAGTTTGGGAAAATTGAGTATTGGAATAAGAAGCAGATAAATGTTTAATTATGTATGAGATTAACACTTGCTATGTTTTCTGAAGGACCATTTTTCAATGTTAACCATATTTATAAATGTCAACTGTCTACTAGCCACAGTTGAAAAAGTTAAAGCAGTGAACTAAACCTTTATATATTTTTATTTAACCTAATATGTCTCAATTAGGAACAATTTTAACAAGTGATCACTAAACTATTCATGAACGATTTTTTTTCCATTTTTAATGTGGTGTCTTAGAAATCTGGTCTGTTTTATCCTTGAAACACATCCCAGTTCGGAGTGATCACAGTGGAGTGTTCAATAGGCACCTGTGGGTGGTAACTACTGTACTGGATTGTATAAGCCTTGGGCTCAGAACAAACTCACTCATAACTCACTTCACTAAAGCTCTCCTGTTCAGACCTAAGTATATCAGTAGAAGTCAAGTTCAAGAGAAAAAAAATCATAGTATTTTTGTATGTGCTAGAAACAATTTGACTGAATGTAGACAGCCCTTGTTTGGCTCAAAAAAATGACACCATAAAGTGTATTTCTCTTAAGCAGGCTAGGATGGGTATAACCAAAGTCACAAAGTCTTATAATGTAGGACTAACGAGAACATCAGAGAATTTTATGTTCAGAATACCACCCTTGTGAGTTTTGATGGGAGGCAGCCTGGGCTGAAGAAGCAAGAAATAATAAACTGCACTTCTGTCTTAAAGGATTCAGAACTAAATGAATTTATGCGTGTATGATGGAAATGATGATGAAGACCGATTATTGACCCCATGCCAAATTCATTATCTTCCTGACCGTTCATTCAAGAAATAACAGTGTTCTTTTGTTCACAAATACTGATATCCACCTAGCTCTGCAGCAGGTACTGAGCCTCAGTCATCAACACAATACACTCAATCCTGGATCCTACTGACCAGAGCCAATGGGAAAGGGGAAGCCAAGGGATTTAGGGCTGGTGTTCAGGGATCTTGTGGTTTGGAGAGGATAAAACATACAAAAGAACTCACCAAAGGTATGCGTTAGGATTTCAAAGGCTCCAGTATGTGAAACTTCCAAAACAGGAAGGATCTTCAGGAACATATGATTTTGGGCCAATTCAGATAACATATATCATAAGACAACTCCTCCATCCTTGGATACATCCACTTCCCAGCCCCAAGAGACTTGGGGTAGGACAAATCAAGTTTTTATCTACATGTTGCCACCAGCTAGTCAACATTCTCTATTTCTCCACTTCCAATTAAACATGAATAGTGTTTATTTAGTCAACATTCCAGTGGTAACTCACTGGGTAAAGATGAAGCTGCCTACCCCTCACTGCTTTCACATGTCCAGCAAGACCAACACTGACTGCATGGAATTGTGATGAGGATTAAATGGGATAACTAGAACAGTGCAAAAACTGGCACAGGACGAATGTGCTGCATGCATATACTAACTGCTGTGGTGATTAATTCTCACCAATGAGATCTACACATACTGCCCCCTGGAGAATACCTGCCTGTGGAAAATTTCTTATGCATAATCTAAAATTCAGCCCAATGTTTCTTCCAGAGAATAGAGTGTGCTATTATGCTAACAAAAATTTGTTTATAGGCCATATGTTTGAAAAGAGAGAATCTTGGGGTCAAAGGATCAAATCCTGAAGGGCTGGCTTTGAACCAGGATCCTCATATCTCACCCTCTTGAGTAACTAGGATTATACCCAGCTCTGTGGAACCAATTCCCAAATCAAGAGAAAGAACATTACTCAAACCCAGGAAGCTTTTAATATCCCCAGTCACTGCTCCATTCCAAAAGTGATCATTGGCCTGACTTGTATCATCATGGATCAGTTCTGCCTAATTCTTAACATGAGATTCAGCCATGAGGTTAGGTGTAGCAAGAGCTTGTACAGCAGAACTGCGCATTATTCCAGCATTTGACTGTAGCGTATTTTGCCCATTTCCCTATGAATGGACATGTGAGTACCCTTAATTTGAAAACCATTGCTTAATTTTCATCCTCCCTCTCTTCAAGGAACTGCTACATGACTATACGAACCTCATCTGCTTTCTACACTGTTTTACTTCTAAGTTTGTGGCATATAACGTGCTCTAAACAAATATTTGTTCGACAAATATACAAACTTATTGAGTGCTTAATGTAGACCACTCTGTGGAAATCTAAAATTACCAAAGTACAACCTTAGCTCTCAGTCAGAGGTCATGTATCCATCTTTGATTTCCAAGCATTCTTTGCCACATGCATGAGTGAACAGGAATCTAATTTAGACACTCACTAAAACAATCCAAGAGTCCATACATGGGATAAAGTTTATCTTTGAGCAGAAGCTAACTGACCTAGATAGCATTAAGCCCAGAAAGTGACCTTGCAACAACAAACTGAAATAATTGGCCCAGCATATCTCACAGTGACAGTACCATTGTAAATAAACAAATTGGTCTCCATGAGCTGATTACAGAGGGAAAACCTCCTAACATAGAAGTCCACCTAACAGCATTTTTAATATGGAGAGGAGCCAGTGCTATCTACTTACAGGGTTTCTCTGAGAACAAGATCTGATAAGATATATGAGATCCATTATCTAGCATAAAAACTCATTACGAAATAGTCAATTAATATGATTGTCACTATTTCTTTTCCCCCTTCATTCATCTTTTATCTTCTTTAATACTCTGAAACCTGAAGTTACATGAGTATAATAATTAATTTTTTTTCTGATCCTGAGAGATATACCTAGGTCCTGGGCACTGTCCTTGCATTTCTTTGGCTCAGGGTTAGCACTCTGCCAGTTGAGCCACTGCTCTACTTCTAGATTCTTTGGTAACTGGAGGTAAGAGTCTCACAGAGTTTCCTACCTGGGCTGGCTTTGAATTATAATCCTCGATCTCAGCCTACTGAGTATGTGGGATTAGAGATGTGAGCCACCATTTGCCTAGAAAATGTAGTATTCTTCAACCCCTTCTTCTTTGGACTTTAAAGTTAACTATTTTCCCAATGTCCCTTGTAAGTATGGGTGGCCATGTGACAGCCAACTATAAGGAACTTGTAGGAGCGCATCTGAGTCTTCAAAAAAGGAACATACTTAGAGATATGATCTTTTACTTTTTCCTGCCCATTTTTTTTGCTGAGAATACAAATTTATTGTCCTGAACCAAGGTGTCTATTTCATGGCTACGAAGGAAAGGCCAAAAACAGCACAGATATTAGTCCTTGCATGTTTGAATAGCTGAACAAACCTATGTAAATATGTTGCTCATGATGTGAGCCGAGTGACTTCCTACTTGTTCATGTCACTAGGTTTTATTTGCAGCTAAATTGTATCCTAAAAAAACATATATAAATTTCTCTAGTCATCAAAGTGAGCATATTCATTAAGCTTGCAGCTGGTTAGAACCCCCCAACCCCCATCTCAGTGGCAACTCTATTAGAAATGAAGAACCCATACTTACTCTAAAAGAAATATTTCTACCATATTGGCATTCTGAGCATCAGTGAGAGGGAGTCCTTTGCTATAAGAGATACTCTAATTATACATACAGGTAGAACCTTCCTCTACCCAAACATATAATGTACAGCGGTGTACTGTGACATAGTACAACCTATATCTTTTAAAAGAAATATTATTTAGAAAAAAGTGAGGATTTTATAAAATATTCATTGTTGAAAATAAGCAAAAAAATGTCAAAGCAATAGGTGTTTCAAAATTCATGTTAATTTAGAGAGATTAGGGCAATATTCAATTTTCTTTCCTTACAAATATTAAAATTTAGCCAGGTGCCGGTGGTTCATGCCTGTAAGCCTAGCTACTCAGGTGGCTGAGATCTGAGGATCATTGTTCAAAGCCAGCTCGGGCACAACAGTCCGTGAGACTATTTCTTTTTTTTCCATATATTTTTATTGTAATTAATAGAAGGGTTACATTATATTTACCAGATAGAGGGTGCATTACTTCACATATATTGATACCCTTTCTCATGTCTTGGTCCCTGGTGAGACTATTATCTCCAGTTAACTACCAGAAAACCAGAAGTTGCGCTGTGGCTCAAGTGGTAGAGCCTTAACCTGAAGAGTTCAGGGACAGTGCCCAAGTCCAGAATTCAAGCCCCATGAATGACAAAAAATTAAAAGTTATACTAGGTCAATAATTTTATTAACAAACAAAAAAGTTTTTTCCTACAACCAGATTAAAATATTTTCTTCCTTACATGAATTTTTTACGAGTAAGAAACATTATATTTTTTTTAATTCAAGGAAAATTAGCATTATATTTATAAAAGAATTGACTTCAGGAGTGAGGGGAGGGAATTGGGGACCAAAACATGAGAAAGGGTATCAATATTTATGAAGTAATGCATCTTCTATCTGGCGAATATAATGTAAACTTTCTATTAATTACCATAAAAATTATATGAAAAGAAAAAAAAAAGAATTGACTTCATACAAGCAGATACTTTGTGATCAGAAGAGTCCTGCAAAGCCAAATGTGATTGTGAACATCTATAATCTCACCGTGCAGGAAGCTGAGGCAGGGGACAGAGGTCAAGGCCAGCTGGGCTACATAATGAAACCTTGCCTCAAAAATTTATTCTAAGGCAGGAAGAGCCTTTTTCTTTTCTGCTTTTCCTGAGATATCCATGTATATATCCTAAAAAAGGACCCCCACTAAATGAAAATTTTCATCTAGGAAATTTAGAAATTTCATCACCTTAATAAAATATCTATTTATATAAAATTACTCAAACTTTTTAAAAGCATATACACTTACATATTATCTGGAAAATAGTTTTTAGTTTTTAAAATTGTTATTATAAAGGTGATATACAGAAGGGTTACAATTACATATGTCAAATAAAGAGTAATTTCTTTTTGGACAATGTGACCCCTTCCCTTGATCGCGCTCAATTTAAAAAAGTTGTTTTTTTTTTGTTGTTGTTGTTTTTGCCAGTCATAGGCTTGAGCTCAGAGTCTGAGCATTGTCCTAGGACTTTCTCAAGGCTAGAGCTCTACCACTTGAGCCTCAGCACCACTTCAGGGTTTTTTCTATGTATGTGATACCAAGGAATCGAACCCAGGTCTTCATGCATGCTAGGCCAGCACTCTACCAGTAGGCCAAACTCCAGGCCCTGAAAAAGATGTTTTTAAAACAGCTGTATTTCCCAAGTGCTGGTGGCTTACTCTTATAACGCTAGCTAGGCTGAGATCTGAGGATCATAGTTTGAAGTCAGCTATGACAGAAAACTCTTGAGACTCTTATTGCTAATTAATTGTACACACACAAAAAAGCAAGTGGTAGATCCCTAGCTTAGGAAGTGCTTCTTTATGGAAAAAAATTAAGCATAGTACATACAAAAATCATTATTTTTTAAAGTCTTAGGGTAGCTGCTGAATACCTTTATGTTATTTGTATTCTAAAATATAATACTGAATTATTTTAAAGGAAAATTGAAAAGCCTGTGAGATATGTTATTTATTGCTGAAGATCAATTTGGGCAGGAAAGAAAGACTAAAAGGATATAAGACAGTCACATGCTACTACTTTGAAGTTCTAGAAGTGACCTTGGAGACAGAATGTGGGTATTGATGAGGGTAGGAGTCTCTATATTATGTAACAGAGGAAGAATCAAAATAGGAAAAAGAATGAATCCAGAGAATGGGTGAGGACTAATGGCTGCAGTGAAGCTGAGATACAAAGAGGAAAGTGGTGAAAGAGCAGGGGCAGAAGATCTACTTTTCTTCTTTGGTCCTACCCATAGAGCATTTACTAGGGTAAGTGTTCTGCCTTGAATACAATCATCAGTATTTCACAAAGAAGAATGTATTTTTCCACTTTGGAGTTACTCAGGCAATAGTCACTCCAATTCTTTTATTATATTTTACAATAGACTGGAAGTCTTCATTAATCCTTAATAAGTCATAACATTCTCAACAATTTTGCATTCAAGAATCTTATGTCATGGCTCTTTATAATCTTAACTACTGCAGGAAACAAATGGTTTCTGTTTATGCAAATTATATTGATGTTTACTGTAGTAAGTACTGAAATTAGTGGGGAGAGGGTTAATTATTAATTCAAAATAAAATCACAATGATAAACACATTGCAGATTAACTGAAATAACACATTTATAAAAACAGCAATATTTTTCCCAAATGAAGGAATAGTGAAAAGTCTTGGCCACATTTCACAGTACTGCAAATCTCTTTTAGAATTCATAGAGGACAGTTGGATTCTTGTTTTTGATTTGGGATTCAATCTGTTGGGAAATGTTGTTTTAGTTCAGGTATATGAAGAGTATCTGGTCTCCTACAGAGAGATTGTTGGAACAAAGAAGAATATTTTAATAGCCTTTTCAGATAAATATGGATTGTCTTCTCACACTATACCAAAGCTCAAAGGATGACTTTTTAATTAAAAGTTGGAAGCAGTATAAAATTGGAAATCATTGCAATAAAATTTTTTCATCTACTACATTAAAATCCATTGGCCTATCTGGCTTTTTAAAGGAATCCTTTATTCATGCAATTTTTAAATCAACCATGCCTTGGTCATATAAAAATACTGGTTCATGGAATTATGTAAGTATTCCAAATGTTGACAAGTTTTATTATATGATATGTGGAAATGTCACATTGCCTAGTGTATCTAGGCGATAACTGAAATTATGTTGTTAATAAGAAGTACTCAGTACCTTAACCCTCTGTACATCACCCTTAAACATACAGACACACACACAGACACACATAAGAAAACTCATGATAACACTGACAAAAACATACCATTCACTGATCTCTGTAAAGAGCCTTCTTTAATTCATTTTCTAAAAATCTTATATAAAATATCTAAACTCGTCTGCTAATCAGTAATAACTTATTTGCATGTCAGTTCTTTCTGTTACAAAGACTATTCCTTAATCTAGGTGCTGTTGCCTCATGCCTGTAATCCTAGATACTCAGGAACTTGAGATGTAAGGATCACCGTTAAGATCCAGAAATGTTTGCAAGTCTTCATCTTCACTTAAACAGCAAAAAAACTTGGCTCTAACTGTGGCTCAAGAGGCAGAATGCCAGTTGTGAGAGAAGGAGGTACAAGAAAGCACAGGACCAATTTTAAGGACTGGTTCTGGCTCATAAAAGCATACACATATATACACACATATGCATGCATACGTACACACACACATGCACACAAAGAACAAAATTTATATGGCAACTTGATCGCACAGATTCCTGTAGATGAAGTAACCTGTCTTCTTGTTATGTTTTAAGTGGGTCATTTTACTCTTCAGAAAGTTTAAATGAGTTTTCTCAAGGTTCAGAAGTTACTAAATAAAATAACTCCTTCTGCTTCATGAAAGAACAGATTCAGAGTTGATAACAGCACTGACGCAGTGAGCTTGTGGCCAGGAGGAACAGAACAACCACTTATATAGTTTGCTGCTAAGGTACCAAACACTTTTCCTTACTATTGGTTTGGCCTTTCATCATTGCAAATGTCAACACAGTGAGGGAATAATGAATAACATTTTAATATCAGGAAAATGCCTTTGCATCCCCTAGAGTGCTGTGGAAAATACTTTGAGGACTTCTGTCCAGGTAGTAATATGGCGAGGTAGTTAGGAAAAGTGGGTACAGGATGATCTTGGAGAACAGAATTAGGACTAGAATAAGCAAGACCTTGAATTCCAAATTAAGTATTAGGACTTTGAGCTGGGAGTTTGGCCTAGTGATAAAGTGCTTGCCTAGCATGCACAAAAACCCGGGTTCAATTCCTTGGTACCACATACATAGAAAAAAGCCAAAAGTGGTGCTGAGGCTCAAGTGGTAGAGCTCTAGCCTTGAGAAAGTCCAAGGACAGTGCTCAGACCCTGAGCTCAAGCCTACGACTGGCAAAAAAAAAATATCAGGACTTAACTCAGTACACTGGGAAGCCACTGAAATGACTTTTATACAGAAGAGTGATGTAATTTGAGAGCATACTGCAACAGTGCACAGGAATGAGTCCTGAGGGTCACTGTAGTGACAGGACTGTGTTTATGCAAGCTATGATATCTAAGGAGAGGAAGGTCCTCAACAGAACAGAGTTCCAATTCCCAGAGGCATGAACAGCTAGAAGAGGAAGGAAGATGGGGAGGTGAGAAGAGTCACGAGAAAGCCATCCCAGGATAGAGCTACAAAGGAGAGAGGAGACAATGTGGATCCTATTTGGAGATCACATCAAGAGTTTCTTTTGTCAATTTATAACCTAAAGCCTGGTGGCTCATAAAAGGATGAGAGGCAGCTCTCAAAGGAAGCAGGTACAATGGGGTCATCCAAAATCAAAGTCACAAGGACTGGAAATGAAAAAGCAGATAGTTCCATTTAACTTAAGCCAAGATTAAAAAGTACAGGCCAGTAACATATGAAATCAGTAATCACTAAACACAATCTCAGGTCTTGGGAGGTTTAGTAGTGAGCTTATCAGTAGCAATTAATTCCAGAGAGGAAGGTGGAAAAGCCTGAATGCTTTCTACACAGCCTATACAAGACTCTTTAATGCAACATCACACACAGACCACGAGCTTCACTGAAATGGATTGTGATAAAACCTCGCTCTGCCAGTCATGAACAATGAGTGAAATACACCTGACCCGTAGTCACTCTTCAGGCTGGATGGGATATGAAGAGTTGGGGAGATTTTGATTGGTTAGTGTAGCAATCTTGACTAAGGAGCCAGAAAAGCAGAGAGACAAGATGAAATGGGGCCAAGTATGACGGTATTCTGAAACATCAGTACAAAAAGCGCTAGGTTTCATGTCCATAAGTACAAGCTATGAACTTTAGTTAATACAAGGGCTTATAAATTATAACAAACAAAACACACTGAAACAAGATGTTAAAATATACGGAAAAAGTGTGCTAGCTGGACAGTTGTGAGTAGTGTGTGCACTAGACCTAGGGTTTGAACTCGGGGACTAGGTACAGTCCCTAAGATTCTTTTCCTCAAGGCTAATGCTCTAACATTCAAGCTACTGTGCCACTTCTGCCTTTTCCTGAACAGTTTATGGGAGATAAGTATTTCATGGACCTTCCTGCTCAGGCTGACTTTGAACCATGATCCTCAGATCTCAGTCTCCTGAGTAGCTAGGATTACAGGTGTGAGTGACCAGCACCCAGGAACTCTGTGCTTTTTCTTATTTGTCTCTTTATGACTACACTGCATCTAAACTCAGAGATTTATGCTTAGCTAGGAAAGCACTGACATTCTCCTGAGCCATAAGCACAGTCCATTTTGTTTTAAATAGTTTTTTAATTAATTTATTAACATTGATTTTTACATCATATTTCAAATGACATGTTTAACAAACAAGTGTTCAAGAAGGGAATCTCTATATACAATCACTGGCACTTAGATTTTAGAGCATAATCAAAATTAGGCTAAAGGTTTGTATATCATAGATACATATTAATTTATGAAATAGACCATTAATTTATGAAATAGAACATTATGTCTATAGAGTCATAGGTTTTTATGTCTATGTAGTTATGTTTACATTTCCAATACCATGTCGATAGCATTGGGTATGCAAATATTGAGTCCTCGCTCTTATACTGTTTGGATCTAATAGCCACATATTAAGGACACCATGCGTCTTTTGTTCCTTTGGTCTTGACTTGTCTCACTCAGCATGATTCGCTCTAGATTCATCCACTTCCCTGCAAATGCCATTATTTTATCTTGTGTTTTAAATAGTTTTAAAAATAAAGTCTCACATTTTTGTACAGTTACCAGGCTAGACTACAATCCTCCTGTTTAGTATTTCTTTCTTACATAGCTGGGATAACAGGTGTAAAATTCCTCACTTAGCTAATGGGTGAGGTAAGGTCTGGAAAACTTTTTCCTCAGGCTAACTTGGAATCACAATTCTCCTAATCTTTGCTTGCCAAGTAGCTAACATTACATGCCTGAGATACCACATCTAGTTCTGCTCAAACTGTCTGTGAACTTAAAAAAATTGTTTAACAAATGAAATGTATATAGCTACATATACACACATACACATGCAAAGTAATCTATAAAGGTACCCAAGTAAAATGAAAGCTTAATGAGGACTCAGGAACAAATAGAAAAATCTCATTAGTCAAGCCTTTTCTGAAATCCAAAGCAGGAACAAGTGAAAAAGCCACTAGTGATTTGAAGTCCATCATCTAATGTCACATGACAACAGGACATTTGAGCAGAGGTGTCAGAAATCTTTCTGTACTCACAAATGAGTTCTGTCTTATTTAACCTTCATCATTGCCTCAATTCTCCTCCGACCATGATTTTATATTGATAACATCTTAAAAGACATCAGTGATCTTAATTAACTTTGGATATCTGATAATACTCTGTCTCCTCTTGGAAGCCTGGAAAGGGGACAGGGGTGAAAATAGAAGGAACTGCCCTCAAGTTGAGTGACAACACTTGTCCCATCCATGGACAAGCAGAGTTCATTTCCCATATTGTCAAATGCTTCTAAATATATTCTTAAATATACTGAAATCACCTTCAAGAAGCCCCCTTATACCCTTTACACTGCTTTACATTCTTTCCTCTGTGTCTGGAACATTCATACCATAGTTACTTAATGATGGACTTGCTAAGTGTTTTTGTTGCTCTTCATGACATTTAAAAGCCTTTCCTTAGACTTCCCCCTTCACTTTCATTTGACCAAGCCTTACATCTCTATAAAACAGCAGTTTAAAGACACTTCTGTTTGATGTGTCTGAACCTGAATCCTACTGGCTTCTCTCTAGACTCTCTCAGCCCCTGAATTTGGCCTTTGGTTACAATATTTGTTCAAAGCACGCAACATTATCATGAACTTTGCACAGAATATCCATGTCTATGTCCTTGCCACAAACCTGCTCACATAGAATGTCAGACTCTGTTACAAGTAAGTTGAGGGAGGTTTTGGTGTCACTAAGGACTGGATCAGGGTCTTATTTATGTTAAGCAGTTATTCTGTCACTGAATTATACATACTCGCAGCCCCTAGAAACATTTATGATGTACATGACTGAGAACCTTTATGAGAATTGCTTGCTGAATAAATAACAATAGCATATTTTTATTAGACCATGAAAGATAGTTTTATTCTCTTTAGCACTGAATATTCTATAGCTTCTACATATAAAATAGGGAATTGATTTAAAAAAACATATTCAGGCGACGGTGTCTCTTAGCTGTTCAAGAGGGTAAGATCTGGGGATCATGGTCTGAGCAGAAAAGTGTGTGAGAGTTTTATCTCCAATTAGCTACAAAAAATAGCCAGAAATGGTGCTGTGGGTCAAGTGGTAGAAGGCTAGCATTGGACAAAAAAGCTCATTACAGTGCCCAGTCCTTGAACCAAGGCAGATAAATGGACACATGGACACATGGATAAATACACACACACACACACACACACACACACACACACACACACACACACACACACACACACACACACACACACACACCCTACAAGACCAAAGTAGGACTACGTTGTAGGTATGGGAAACCAGACAAATTAATGAGCTATGAAAGATGCCTTTCTATTATTTGGAACTCTAAAAAAAGTTAGGTTACCATTTGATATTGTCTGTAATCCTTGAGAGTATTTTCATGTAGAAAAGAGTTTCATCCTTGTACTGAAGGATAGAGTACATGGCTACCACAGCCCTTCACCCCTAGAGTTCATAGTACTTCTTTCTACAGGAGTGTTTTCTAATTTTAAAATGTATTATCTGTGAAGAAAAGAAGCAGCTAATTATTATCTCTGAAAATTCACAATAAACTCATGGCTTTAAATTACCCAGACCAAAGCATCAGAGGTGTACAATGAGAGGTCTAAGAACTGGATATCTGAGGGGAGAACGGTTCATGATTTGTAGCGTTCAGTGATTCCCTGATCTTCTATTTCCTCCCTGGTGGATTCTGAGCAGTCAATACGACCATTATATGGCTGACAATACTCGTCAAAATTTAGTAGTTGGTTATTGTGATCTACATTAAGACAATTACCCAAAAGCTGCCCATATTTTCCAACATTTCTACCCTCTCCATATCTCCTCTTCATCACTGTGTTATTATGACCAGGAAGGATTAAGTTAAAACTCCCAAGAAAAATTATCACACAACTGTGAAATCTAGTATTCCTACTGTATAGGGCAGCAGGGAAATATTCAGGTACAAATTGGTTAGATCAATGCTTATTAGGGTCCAGTCTGTTTCCTAATCTATGGTTCTGGCTGGTGCTATGGATACAACTTGAGTTGGATAACCAATCTGGTATGTCAGGAAGCCCATTTTGCTTTGGAGAGGAAGCATTAAGAGTATGTTCACATAGTATTCACATAAAACACACCTAGGAGGTTTTTATCCTAGGACAGTCTCCACAGTCTCTCTCATTAGTGCCATCTGCCCTGAGGATTCACAAAAAAAGGATGTGCCAGCCCTTTTGTGGCTGAGTTGGTAGCTGTCAAACACAAGAACAATGCATGCTGAGCTGGTAGGAGGAGGAATTGAGGCCATGTCAGGACACGTACTCTTTGACATGCTCCTATGTGGATGCTACTCAGTCCTACACCAACCTCCTTCTAAACATGAGCAACTTTGAGATAGGGTATAAAAGCACAGGGAAGAAAGATAATGTTGAGTCAGTCTCCTGGGTCACTGATATAGCAGGAGAGAAGAGATACTGACTTATTCAATACCCAGCAGGGGCAGCCAAGAGTTCAGGAGCAGAAATAGAAAGGAGGGCTGTGAAGAACAAACCGTTTGGAAAGGAAGACACACAGAGCTGAAACGCAAACTACCCCCTGGGAAACAGGATATATCTACACGTACCTAAGACTCTATGGGCCAAACTGCAGGTGGAATTATCTATGGGACCTCATATAAGTCAGGAAACAAAACCAAGATGGCAGGTGATATGAAAACTGCACTTGCCAAATCTTTGGATCTCAGACACCAGTTTTTAAAAACTTGCTGCTTTGATTTTTATAAAACAAAAACAAGGTATTTAAAAGAGGTTTTATGTCAGCCACTAATCAATATCTTAGCTTTTTATTTGATGCTGGTAAATCTCCTAAATAGTAGGGTTATTAATATATTTCCTTCTACCAGATAACTTGTTATTTGAATTAATTTGCTGTCTTGCTTGTCTTTGGGTATTCAACCCAAGAACTAAAGGGTACATGCAGAAACAAAGCTCTCCTTAAAGTTGGGATTTCATGTAGGTATTATTTTGAAAACGGTTTTAACAGTAAAATATGCCAAATTTCAAATCTATAGGGCAAGTTTCATTAGTCTTAGTGAGGACAGCAAATTCCAACCTAAGTCTCAGGCTAGCAGTACCTCCACAGAGGGGATAGATAGATAGATAGATAGATAGATAGATAGATAGACAGACAGACAGATAGATAGATATGCAGGGACATTGTTTTGGTTATCCTGTGATAATAAAGAGATAGCAAATATAAACCAGGGTTCTATAGCTAGACAACTACTTCCATCATAGATCAACACTTACATGAC
Organism: Megascapheus bottae; assembly: GCF_031878675.1. NCBI lineage: Eukaryota > Metazoa > Chordata > Mammalia > Rodentia > Geomyidae > Megascapheus > Megascapheus bottae. The sequence goes on from NC_143510.1 coordinate 31,012,138, forward strand.
TTATAGTCACATGTACTGTGATTTATTTAACAGAATTACACAGTTAGGCAAGGTATGTAAAAACTACTCACAAGGTACAAAGCTACTCACTGAAGTGTTACTTACAGACACAAAAGCCCATTGCTGGGGACTGTTTGCACAAACTGTTACTGCCACACAGTTATGGAAAGGAATATAGAATAGCTTTAGACATTCATATGCAGTGATCTTCCATAGACACTGAACTAAAAATAAAGAAGAAAAGTGTAATCATAGCACTATTGAAGAGATAAGGGAAAATATGCACAGGACTATATTTTAAATATAATATAGTTCTTTCTAGACTGTGATATTTGACTACCACTTCCTGTGAAAACTGACCAGTATTCTAGAGCAATGGCAGATCCCGTGTTTGATGTATGAAATGTTAATGATGTCCCTTATTTCACAAGGAGTTAAGAAAATCATTAAGGACTACTGGGATCTTGTTAAAAGGGCTCAGATAATAATTACAGTAAGTTCCCACTGGCCAGGGATGATTTGAGAAACTAAACACATAATGACTGCAAATCATTGCCTAAAGTGAGACAAAACTGAACACTAAGAATGCTAAGGAATCAACTCATTTTTTTCCTGATAGGATAAAGGATAAGCTTTTTCAATGTGTATTTTTCTTTCACTGTACATAAATAATTGATGAAAGAAACTTTCTCTTAATGTGGTTCTTCTAGCTAATACATGAAAAAAATAATGATATGCTATTATCTACTTGTAACTCCCAATAAAATGTGTAGGCACTTGTAACTACTGTGAGTACTAAAGGAGTAGAATACTCCTGCATAAATGATCAAGTCCAAATGTAATCATCACTTCATCCTATTACAAATTTTTGAAGGATTGAGAGGACTATATTAAATATACCAAGCGACTATAATCAGCAACATCAAGACCACAGGAAATGAGGAAATATCTGCAACTTAAAAAAAGGAAAGCAAAAACAAAACAGGAAAAAGAAAGCTGTCTGTGGAGGCTCACTTCTGTACTCCTAGCTACCTGAAAGGCTCAGATCATAAAGATGGCTACTTGCATCCAGCCTGGACATAAAGGTTGCAAGACTCAACCAACAGAAATCTAGGTGTGATGGTACAACTGTCATCTCTGCTCCATTAGAGGTACAAAGAGGAGGATTGTGGTCCTAGGCCATGCTTAAACACAAGACTATTCAAAAAAACAGTGAAAGCAAAAATGAGTGGAGACATGGCTCAAAGTAGTACAGTGCCTGCTTAGCCAGCACAAGACCCTGAGTTCAAACCCTAGCAGCAAAAATAAATAAATAAATAAATAAATGAAAGAAAGAAAGAACAAAACAAACCAACAAGGAGACAGAAGAAACCTACATAATAAAAGATGAATATATGGAGCCAACTCTACCAGCAAAAAGCACAACTGGAAGGGTGGCTCAAGTGATAGATAAGCAGCTACAAGAAAACAAGCTGAGCTAGTACAAGGCCTAAATTCAAACCCCAGTATTATCAAGATAATTTTTTGAAGAGAAAGAGGTATTTGAATAAGCCATACCAATAAAGTACAGTGTATTTACCTTAGTTGGAATCTAACTTGAGTACATTAACCACAAACCATTTGTAAGACCTCCAGATAACTTGGCTCCATATTAGATATTAAGAAGTTAATGATGTGCTCGCTTCGGCAGCACATATACTAAAATTGGAACGATACAGAGAAGATTAGTATGGCCCCTGTGCAAGGATGTCACGCAAATTCGTGAAGCATTCCATATTTTTTAACCTTTCTATTAATTATAATAAAAAAATCTAAATTAAAAAAAGAAAAATGAATTGAACCTAAAAAAAAAAAAGAAGTTAATGAAAGCTACATAAGTGGTTCAAGTGGAAGAGTAAGTGCCTAGCAAGTACAAGGCCAAGAGTTCATATCTACTACCACCCTCAAAAAAAAGAAGGAAGGAAGATAACAATTCAAAAATAAATGCACAGAAAAACAAAAGGTCAAACATATCTTCTTACAGAATTATTGTCTTCAAGTACTTTATGCTGGTGAGATCTCTGACCGTCCCCAAACTTAGAGGGTCCCTGACAGTAACTCACAATGACATGATTAAAGATTCGCAGCTTTGTTCTGCTTGGTTATATGGATGACAATAAGCTGTATGCAAATCATGGGAAGTAGCAGAATCAATACTGGTTCTTGTACTCATTGTTAACCATATCCTGAGATTAAAATCAAAATAAAATGTTCAAAATTGATATCTTAGCCAATAATAGCTTGGAGCTATTAACTAAGGCAGACAACATTGAATATTTAGAACATAAAAACAACTGTTAAGCTTAGGTTAGTGCAGAGAAAAATTTGAAAGTAGATACACGTTTATGATTCTTTTATAGTATGACTATAAAAATCTCCTTAAAATATTTTAAGTGATTTAATGAGCCAAATTAATCCTTTTCAGAGGTTGTTAAATAAGTTTTTAAAACAAACAAAACTATTGTTGAATAATAAAAATATATTGATATTGCAAACAATTACAACTCTCCCTATGTTTTTTTTTAAATGTCAGCATAATTGCTTGGTAGAATTGAGATATGGGTATCATGATTTCAAAAATGAAGCCAACAATGTTTTTCTTTCTTCTTTTTTTTTTTTTAGTCAGTCGTGGGTCTTGAACTCTGGGACTGGGTGAGCTGTTCCTTAGCTCAAGGCTATCACCCTACCCCTGGAGCCACAGTGCGCTATTTCTGGTTTTCTAGGGGTTAACTGGAGATAAGACTCTCATGGACTACGGTGCCTGGGCTGGCTTTGAACCATGATCCTCAGAACTCAGCCTCCTGAGTAGCTAGGATTACAGATGTGAGCCACCTTACCCAGCTCTGATACATCTTTTCCAGTTACAATCAGGTATTTTAAAAAAGCTCAGAACTTGGCCTTTGAATTACTCTACAAAGCATTAAATAAAAAATTTCAAAAGTTCTAACGCATATTCTTGCATCAGTCCAGCTAAACTAAATGCATTCGGGTTTAGAATTCGTAGATAAATGCTGGGTACACAAAATAAAACTATGAGAACATAAAATGACCTACATAGGTAGTCCTGACCACTGGTATTCCCAAGCTACAATATCAATGGCCACATTCTGACCTAGATTTAGTGGCAAGAACTTTTAGGTCCTCTCTTAAAGGTTCTTTTTCATCATCTGAGAAATAGGCAATCCTATCACAGATGAGAAAACACAGATGTAGGGAGAATAATCTGTCCAGTCACCCAACTGGAATGGCAAACTCTAGGTTCCATTCTAAAGTCCTTTATTTCCATGTACTTTTGACAGTCCTGAGCTAGAAACAATCTAAAAGTCATTAAAGGTAGTGAACAAATTAATTACACAAAATAGAGTAGTAGAAGGCTATAAAAAGAAAACGAATTATTTGTTTTTATTTTTGTCATTTGTGGTGCTTAAACTCAGGGCCTGGATGTTGCCTCTGAGCATTTTTTTTTTTTGCTTAAAGCCAGAGCTCTTCCACTTCGAGCCACAGCTCTGCTTTTAGTTCTATAGACAACAAACCAGATGAATCTCAAATGAAAGATTCCAGATGCAGAGTACTACATGTATCTTATTACCCCTTTTTATGAACTTCTATATGAGATAAGATTGTAGCTGCAGAATACCCACTGATGGAAAGAGAATTATTCTAAATTCCTTCCCACATGGGGGTAAGAGGATGAGTCCAAACAGCAGGAAATTGGACAGGGAAGGGGGGAAAACCAAGAGCGGGGGTGGGGAGGAGGGTAATGGGGACCAAGACATGTGGAAGGGTATCAATGTATGTGAATTAATGCACCTTCTATCTGGCAAATATCATGTAACCCTTTTATTAAATACAATAAAAAATATTAAAAAAATAAAGACAGGGGAAAAAACCATTTACATTGTGGATGGCAAGACTGTTTCCATTTTCCATGTTTTTCATAAATTTACCAATATTTTGATTAAGCTCATCACCCTCTATGGGTTATGTTCTTTGAATAAGAATTATTACTGATGGACTGCAAGGAAGAAGTTTTACATATATTCTAGCAAAAGAAAAGAGAAAAGAAAAAAGGAATCTCCAGAACAGAATCTTTGTGGAAAAGAATGAGCACAGAACTAGTTGTACTGAAGACATCTCTTGGTGGTGACTCCTACCTACAGTCATCTAGGAAGAGAGCCAAAAGCTGTAAAAGAGTCTGGAGGCCAAAGTAACAACCATCCCATTAAAAGATGGGCCAAAGACTTAAAGAGAGTCTTCTCTGAAGAAGAAACAAAAATGGCCTATAGACACATGAAGAAATGCTCAACATCTCTGGTCATAAAAGAAATGCAAATCAAAACAACTCTAAGATTCCACCTCACTCCAGTTAGAATGGCCAGGATTAGGAAAACGAATGACAACAGATGCTGGAGGGGATGTGGCCAGGAGGGATCACTACTACACTATTGGTGGGAGTGCAAACTCGTTCAACCACTATGGAAAGCAGTATGGCAGTGCCTCAAAAGACTAAACACAGAGCTCCCCTATGACCCAGCAATTCCACTACTTTGCATTTACCCAATCATCCAGAAACAAGGACATACTAAATCCACCAGCACAACAATGTTCATTGCAGCACTATTTACCATAGCAAAGATATGGAACCAACCTAGATGTCCCTCAGTTGATGAGTGGATAAACAAGATGTGGTATTTGTACACAATGGAATTCTATGCTGCTGTCAGAAAAAAACGACATTGCCCCATTTGTTAGGAAATGGAAAGACTTAGAAAAGATCATATTAAGTGAAGTAAGCCAGACTCAAAGGAACTTAGGCTCAATGGTCATAATCAGTAGAAACCTTGGGCTCTCCTAGCAGAGATTTGCAATAGAGCAAAACCTTGATACAAAAGGCCATATAGTAGGACGCTGAATGAAAGGATCTCTAGGATATAGAAACATAAGCCATAGAATGAATGATTGTTGATCTTAAGGTACTATGTTATCTCCCATCTCTTTTGCTGTCCCTTGGTTATCTCATATTGTTACAGTATCTCACTTTGTTACCTGATATATCGGATATATTTACATTTGGTTATTTGAAATTGGATAGGGAATGAGGGAAAACAAGATGAGGGGTGGGGGTGTGGGGGAGGGAAATGGGGACCAAGACATGTGAAAGGGTATCAATGTATGGGAATTAATGCACCATCTATCTGGCAAATATCATGTAACCCTTCTATTAATTACAATAAAAAATATATGGGAAAAACAAGAGTCTGGAGGAGTAAATTCAGTTTTCCAGCTGGCATGTGCAGCAGACCATTCATGAGGTATCCTCATTCATTCTCCAGCACCACTAACACAGAAGTAGGCCTTCTGACATCAGCCACTGCTGGAAACTGATGGCATCATACAACGTTGTTTCTTTCCTCTGATTCACACCAATTCTGACTGTACAGAAATCTCCCTCTGACTGGGGATGAAGTCATCTGCAAAGGACTATCTAATTTTTAGAGGATTTTAGTGATTATGTTGTGAATTTCTAATTTTTAAAGGTCAAAAAAAGGAACAAGCCATTTGGGTGTGCTACATATCTATGTCTGTTTGATGACTTTGTTCCTCAAAATCACCCAGGGAATTTGTAGATAACAGTGTGGGAAAGTGACTAACTGGAATTCCTACTAATACGACTCAAGACTGCTGGTTAGACCTGAGGAATTCTCTAGGATGTCCTAGAGTCTTGTAGACAGGGTATCTCTTGTATACTTTTAACCTCTTCAAACAAGCAAACAAAAAAAACACACAATCAAACCTTGCCACCATAAACTATGCATTGGTGGGCTGGTTTTCAGACCTGACATCTCTAATTTAATCTAGAAGTATAAAAGAGCATGAAGAACTTGGGCTCTGCCATGAACTATAAAAGCGCTGGTATGTTATATGAAGCCTCGAGTCTTCTTCTAGGAAAACTGAGAACAAATGTACAGAACAGGAAAGGATGCTGAGCTAAATCTATTAGCTATAGAAGCCTGGCTGAGAGTGTCACCTAAGCCCTTTTTACAAGACCAAATGACTCTTCACAAGGGACAAAAGGCAGCCCATGTCCCCATTGTCTCTCCATCTCACAGGCGAGTAAAGAAAGGTACAAACTTTGGGGAGCTTCTGGGGAAACCACTGAGCTCATAGATGTTGGAGGTTGTGTTTCAACCCAAAGATGCTGACTCTTGGACACCTTTGTATTTTGAGATGCCTAGCCTAGTAGCCAGCACCTAGTCACTGTTGACTGACACTTGCATTGCTATATGACTGTATTTCTGGTGTTCAGTAATGAAAAGTAGAACAGAAACCATTTTAAATGTCCCTTACCACACACCTTGTCCTTCCTGAGGGAATCGAAGGTCCTACTGGCACCTGTGTGTGGGCTAGGAAATACGTGGACCATGTTTTCAAGTCAGAGGCAAAATGATAAAGGACATAAGGTAGATAATCTGGTCTGAGTGGTTAAAAATTTCTCCACCAGTGTCTTTTTTTGCTGGTTAACTGGAGATAAGAGTCCCTCAGATTGGTCTGCCTGGGCTGGATTTCCACTAACATTGATCCTCAGATATCAAGCTCCTGAGTAGCTAGGATTACAATCAATCATGAGCTGCTGGCACCTGGCTTGTCTTTACATTGACTACTGCCTTCTGAACTTGGGCTCTTCATTTTCCTCCAGGGGAGATAATCACACGATCAAAATCTGGAAGTTAGTCATGGTCACAGGGCTTCCGTACACATGGTGAATGCTCTCGCATCTGCTATGGGAAAAAGCCAGCTCCTTGCCTTACTCATCCTGTACTATCTTCCAAATCACATCACAAAGGCCTGCTCTCAATGTCTTTTCTTACACACAATAATAATTGTGTTATCATATACCCTAGAGGTAGGCCCTTGCTTTTCCTTGTTCATTTTTGTAAACCATATCTTAGCTTAGTGAACAATCAATAAACACTGAATCAACAAACACATAAATTTGCTCCACCTTACATAAGCTGTATTCCTCAAGACTTCTCTTGATTTTACTTTCGATGTTTATTTTGACCTTCTTTCCTATTTCATTGACTGTCTCTTTCAGGTTCTTCCTAAAGGCTATCATTCATTCCTTTATTCATTCAAAAAATACTTACTGTTCACAAATCTTGGAGCACAAAGATAACAAAACATGTTCTGTCTGCTAGGCAAGAAGATAAAAAAAAATGATCCCAACAAAGTATTCTAGTGATAGCTAGCATTGTTGAGTGCAGAGGGACTCATGGTCCACTTGGGCTGTGAAAAAAGCTTCCTGAGGACACAGAAGAGGATGAATGAGAGAAAAACACATACGAAAAACATCATGGTGGAAGAACTCCTCAATTATTAACAATCTTGAACTTGATCTGGTAAGCATTGGGCACTACAGATGGAAAATGAAATATTCAGGGCATTATATGGAGCTATTTGGAAGCAACCATAGGCGCCTCTTTCCCTTGATCTTTGTCAGGCAGCAGTGTGCATCTGGACATGGTGAGACAAAGAAAGATGTAGGCCATGAAAAAGTTCCAGAAAAGGCAAGCCATGTGTTAAAATGACACTAACATATTTTTTTCTGGTGAAGGCCTGTAGTAGATATAGTCTGACCCTTTCTATAATTGCAACTCTTTTTGCAACTGGCAACATTTGCCTAAACTAAGAGATGATTTCACTCTGATTGGAAACCATTTTAGATTCAACTTAAATTACCTGCATAAATATTTTATAACCCTTCAGGATTGGCACATTTGAGGATATGCAAGACTACTTAATAAGCTTATAGGCTTTAGTCCTACAAAGGAAAAAAACAAACTGAACAAAGTCAAGGAATGTTAGAACCAAAAAATGTGTCAGAAATGGTTTGGGTAAATAAATCATTGCTATGAAAATATCAGTTCCCATTAACTTAATATTTAGCAATCACTTATTAATTAAATAATGAAAATATGTCTGAGCTTAATTTATTCTTTGTCTTACAACTACAAGCATGTTTATACTTGAAGTTTTGCCAATTGTACAATTTTTCCTTAAAAAAAAAAAAAAAAGAAATGAGCTGGCTCCCTGTGGCTCACACACATAATCCTAGTTACTCAGGTGGCTGAAATCTGAGCACTGAAGTTCAAAGTCAGCTTGAGCAGAAAATTCTGTGACACTCTATCTCTAGTAAACTACTCCCCCTGCCCAAAACAAAAGCAGAAGGTGGAGCTGTGTCTCAAGTGGTAGAGTGATAGCCTTGAACAAAAGCAGCTCAGGGACAGCACCTGATGGAAAATGCCTTGAACTGAAACCACCCACCTCCCCTGACAGTCCTATCTTAGAGCTGTCCTTGTTACAGACCCCACTGAATCATCTCCCCTCCCCTTACCCCCCAAAAAAGTATGCCAGAATTTTGGAAGAGAGCCTGAGACCAAGGGCACATCTGATATGTTTCTGATGAACAGAGAGGCTGTTTAAAGCTTTGAACTCCTCAGTCACCCCACCCCATCTCCATCTCATTCCACTTCCATCTGTCCACACCCACCCTTTACTCTTTCTGCCTAGTATTTAAAGAGATGAACTCTAAGGAGGTGTGCCATTTCTCCTTTCTATTGGATGAGATGCGGGGGTAGGGGTGGAAAAAGTTTTGCTTAGGTTGGTTTTCCTGACCAAGATTCTACTGACCTCAGTCTGTCAGTGGTTAAGATTATAGGCATGACTGACTATGCCTGGCTAGTAGGCTTTCTTTAGAAGGAAGACCACTGTAGCAACAACTTAAGGTAGAATGTGACTGAACTAGGGAACAGAGAACAGTGATGGAGAAAAACTGCATTCAATCTATGTTTAAGGATAGTTCTTCTTTAAGTGAATGTTTAATTCCACTGACCTAATTTGGAGTCTGTTGAACTCATCAATTACCAAGTCTGGGTGAGCCAGCTGTTTCCTGTCAACATTTTCTGCCTTGAGGAACATAAAAAGAAATGAAAGAAACTAAACAAGAATGAGACTCCATCTTGAGAAATTTCCAACAGAATTGGAGGAGTCCTGGTTAGGGGGTTGTACCAACTCACTGGTTAACTAAGAGGCTTTCCTCAGTTTCCCTAGCACCTTACTCTCAATTTTCAAGTAAACTCCCTCTGCTTCCAATTTTCCTGCTTTGTAATAACTGTTTATTTGGTGGAGAAAAAAAACACTCAAGACATGTAGATGGTATTAAAACCATTCAAACCAAAAAGCTCAGTAGCTATATTTTGTGCACTGATTGTATATTAATTATAGTAGCAATAGTAAATAATAATAAATTTTTCTTGAGCATCTACTTAGAACCAGAGCACTAGAAGTCTTCCTTTCCCTTAATCCCTGTGAAGGTTAAGTGGGGAGGATTAGAGAGACCTAGCAACATTTTTAAGGCCAAGTAGCAAGAAACTGCCAGAACCTGTTACTGAATTCAGTGATCAAAGTAAAATTGGATTTAATACTGACCTGAAAAGCGACCAAACACAATTTTAGAAACAAACAAAAGCATACAAACAATATTTTACAGAACTGTTTCCAGTTAAAAAGGCACTAAATCAGAAGGCACTGATTCGGAAATTGTTTTTGTTCCAGTAAGAAATTCCTAACTCTGTCCAAATACAATGCTACAGTTGTGTCCTCTCAGTGTGTACAGCCTTACATAAGGCAGCAAATGGCACAGTCCAGACATAATCACTTTTCTAAGCAAAGGCTTTGAAATGAAGGATCAACTTCTATGGGCTTTTACCCATTGAAGCAACTACCATTCACTCGTGCAGTTGTAATTTGTTGTCGTTGGGTAGTTCATGTATCATTACATGAAACAGGACTATCTGGGAACAAGATAGGCTAGCCCTAGAATGTGACCCTGTTGTTTTGATTCTGAACATTAATCAGATTTAAATAAACACTGTAGAATCTCTAACAAGACAGTTGTTTCTTGGGTAAATGTCACTAAGCAAGTTTAATCCCTCAATTAAATGTCTATCGAGCAAAACAAAATCGTTTCCAATTTTTCCACTATTTTTAATTTTATCTAAGTTTTTCCCCCACAGGAATGAGTTCATTTCTTGTGAGGAACTTCAATAAATATTCACCTCTTTAATCAGATTTTATTCACAGTAATTTCTAAGATATTGGTCACAGTAAATTTGTTCATTAGCTGCTATGTTCTACCATATGTTTTTCTCAGGGCAACTTCTTCAATGATGCATTCTTTTTCAACATCAACTTTTTAGCATGTGCCTTTTTTTAAGGTATCTTCTTGTTTTTTCTTCCATGCAAACAACAGTGAGATGAAAGATAGCCTCTTGAGAAAAGTGAAGCATTTGTTTATGAGAATCAGACCTTCAAGAAAGAGTAAGAGCTATAAAAATTCAAAAGCAAGGACCAGGAGTTTGGCCTAGTGGTAGAGTGCTTGCCTAGCAGACACGAACACCGGGGTACACTTCCTTAGTACCACATACATAGAAAAAGCCAGATGTGGTGCTGTAGTGCAAGTGGTAGAGCTCTAGCCTTGAGAAAGCCCAAGGACAGTGTTCAGGCCCTGAGTTCAAGCCCCAGGTCTGGAAAAAAAAAATACCAAAAGCTGGGGTGGGGTGAGGAAGAATGTGAAAGTAAGAGGAAAAAGAGAAAGCTGAAGTGCTGCCGGTGGTCTAATTTTGGCCCAACCTAGCAGTTGTGTATTCCTGGGTTTTAACTCCTCTTAGCTTCCAAGGGATTATATTTTCTTGTTGTCCCCATAACGTCCAGCTTTCCTTCTCAGCATTATTCCTTCTCAATTTATTCTTCTTCTTTTGTTTCGTGCCAAATGTTAGGCAATACCAGGCATGGTCCTGGGTCTCCTTTTTCTATCTCCTTTCTGTCATTCGGCATGCTTGCTCAACTCAGAAGCTTTAAGTACCACTCTCTAAGTATATGGTACTCAGAAAACTGTATCCTCAGAGTTGGCATCCCACTAGGGCAAATATTCAGTGCTTGATAGATGTCTCTGCATGAAATTTGAAGTCTAAAGTGCATCTCAAACTGAATACAGTCCAATAATATTCTGTACTTAAACTAAACTTCTTTATCTCTGATCTCCAACAACAATACTACAATTTTTACAATCCTCCCCCAAATGGAGACCTTATTCTTAATTTACCACTGGATTTCTTTCATTCTCATTTAACCCACTGTCAAGTTCTGGCTGAGTAGAATATAGCTTGGATTCATCTATGTCTCTTACACATCTACATCTCTTTACTAATATCCAGAACTCCCATGTTTGCTTCCCACTCTGACATCTGTGATGAATTCAGAAAGAAAATCAAATCATGTCCCTCCTTCTGCTTTAAACTTCTCATCGCTCCTCATTGCACAAAACTGCTTCGTGTGCCTAGAAAATCCCCATAAGGTCAAAGTCTTGACCATCTGTGCGATATTACCCTCAGCCACAGCACAAGCCTTTCTTTTCTTTAAGCAAGCAGTCTCAGGGTTCGTTATGCAGGCAGATTTTTCACTGCACTAACCATTAATTAGGCCTGAAATACATAACTTTTCTTCATGTGATGTCTCATTTTGTTAAGGGTTCAGCTTACTTCCCTGGACTGCTCACTTTTAGTCATAGGAACCCTCTGTGTCTTCTAGCTTTAACACTTACCACTCTCTGATCTTTTCCTTGATATTAGACTGTCATCTGTCTTATTCTGACTAGAACACCAGGCCCATGGGAGGAGAGATGAGGTTTTTCCCTGCCTACTGCTTCTTTCCCACTACACAGCATGGTACCTGCCATTGAGTATGTGATGAGAACATCCATGAAATGAGTAAGCAATAGAAACACCACACACAGCTGAACATCAACACATTGTGCGTGTTTCCTTCAACAGACTCTCAGCCCCTTCATTCCCAACACAACTGTGCCTTAGCACAAAACAGTGCTTGATAATTTTACTCTAGTTGCCACACTATAGCCATATGATCACAAAAATTTGTTGAGCATCAGGACTCTTTTCATGTGATTTGCATAGGCTTGGTACTTTCTGAATGTAATGAAACCACAGACCTGAACGCCATTTCATTTCTGCTTGGTAGGGACCTGTGTCAATGCTGGCAAAACCATTATTGTCAGGGCCTCTTGTTTATTAATTGATGAGTAACTGCCAACATGTTCTTGAGGGCTAAACAGACTCTTAGACATAATCCAAAGCATGGTTTGAAAACCCAGATGCATTTGAACCCATTCTGTTTTCTCTTTGGAGGTTTATAGGTAACATTATTAACCACTACAGGCTTCAGTTTCCTCTCCAAAAGACAAGGATAATAATTCTATTTACCATCAAACATTGAGTGATTCTATCTATATCTATGATGTGTGTTCCTGCTTACACAGGAAATCATATGAAGGAGGGAGGGGCTCAGTGCATCCCAATTTCCTCTCTCCCTCCAATGCAAATGGGCCTGAAACCAAGTTCCAACCAACTGATCAAGTGGGGGAGGTGAGAAGGTGCAACAAATCCAGAATTGGAGAGTCTGTGCTGAGTCCTGGATGAAAACAAATTGCAAAGAAAATGACAAAAGAATGTTATTTTTTGGGGGTGGGGGATGAGGTGGAAGCAGTGTGGTATTAGAGGGTGGGAAGAGGCTTTTAGTTTCCATGAAGCTTTCAAAGACATTGATTCTATAACAAAAGCTGTCATGTAAGTTGCATAAAACATTATATAAACACTATTTGAAAGAATCCATTCAAATCTTCCTAATATTATTAATATTTAACTGAGATATGAAATTATTACCTAATTGTTTTCTCTTCTTGTTTTCACCATATATTTTTCACTCCTTCCTCCAACCAGCCAATCTTTCATTAAAAATCTGCAAACTTCCAGGTAGGGCACTAGTGGTTCATGCCTGTAAACTTAGATACTGAGAAAGCTGAGATCTAGAAGATAGAGGTATTTGGTAGAAAAGTCCCAGAGACTCCATCTCCAAAATAATCAAAAAAAGGCAAGCTGGAGGCATGGCTCAAGTGGTAGAGTGGCAGCTAAATAAGTAAAGCTGAGTGAGCTAGAGGCCTTGAGTTCAAAGCCCAATACAAGAAAAAAAATGTTCAATATCTTTAGCCACTGGGGAAATGCCAATTGAAACTATACAGAGATTATAACCAGTGACCATAACTCACACTTGTAATCCTAGCTACTTAGGAGGCTGAAATATAATGCTCAAGGTTCAAAGCCAGTCCTGGCAAGAAAGTCCATATGACTCTTATCTCTAAGAAACCACTAAAAAAAAGGGTTTCTTTTGTTGGTGGTGGTGTTTGTTTGCTTGTTTTTGTATTTTATTGTCAGGATAATGTATGGAGGGGTTACAGTTACACTGGTCAGGTAGTGGGCACATTACTTCTCAAATCCTAATATCCCTTCTCATGTTTATGTCCCCCTTTTCCCCCTCCCCCTCCCAGTCATCTTGTTTTCCCCCTTCTCTTCCCTAATTCAAATAAACAAGTAAGTGTATATACAGTATACCAGGTAACAAAGTAGAGTGGTGGCTCAAGTGATAGAATGTTCATGCCTTGAGCACAAAAATGCTCAAGGACAGAACCCAGGCCCTGAGTTCAAGTAAGATTGGCACAAAACAAACAACTATACAGAGATTGTATTTAACCCCAGTCAGAATGCCTATCATCAAGAAAACAAAGAAAATCAAATACAGGTGACAGTCCAGGGGAAAAAGGAACCTTTATCTACCATTTGCTTGTATCTATCACTTGCTTGTAGGAATGTAAAAGTTAGTGTTGACATTGTGGATATCAGTATTGTGGTTCCTCACAAAACTAAAAATGGAACTATAGTCGATTCCTGCTCTATCACTTCTGGATATATGTTGAAAGTACTCACAAGTAGCACACAATGGGGATATCTTCAGGCCCATATTTATTACAGCACTATTAACAATCGCCAAGTTATAAAATTCACCTATGTGCCCATCAGTAGGTGAATAAAGAAAATATGGTATATTTACAGAATATTCAACCAGAAGGAAAAAAAAGAAAACACATTGTTTATAGGAAAATGGATGAAAATGAAGACCATGTGTTAACCAATAAAATCCGAAGGCACAGATACCTATCATTTGTCTCCTCTGGTATTTATAATCTAAATTAAAGACATGAAAGTAAAGGGATGCTATTTGGAAAAAGAAATGGGATCAGAAGGAGGAGACAGGTGGACAAGAGACAGAGTAAAGAGGTAAATATATGATCACAGTATGCTATACATATGTATAAAAATGTCTAAATGAAATATATTATATAATTAACATATGCTAGTAAACATTTTTAAAAACTTAATAGTATGCTGAAGCTTGCATTAAACTTAAAGCATATGAAGACTTACTTTCTGTAAGGTTTCAAAATTACCTTTCATCTACATAAGTGCCCTTATGATTAAATAATCACATTCATCCTATGCAATATTATGTGTGATATCAAAATTATGTTGTTTAAAACATTTTTATGGTGAGACAAAATATTTACACAATAATGTTAAATAAAAATGGTGACCTATATAATTATATAATGTGATCTCACTTATATAAAAAATGTCCAAAAGCTATTAGAAATAAATACAGAAAAATGTTAACTATTTTTAAGTGAAAGGAAAGAATGTGATTTTTATTTATTGCCCTATAATTTTTACTTGTACACATTTCATAAAATGAGCAGAATTTTACTAGTATCATCCTGCAAATATCTGTATCTTCAAGCTCTTTTCCTTTCATATGTAAGCTGGCCTTCAACAGCCTGGCAATATGCCCAAGGTTAATTAGTGAGAATGAGGGCTAATGGTTGAATCCAGAGACTGACATTCTGCAGAAAATGATTCTTTTCTGTTAGAAAATGAGTTCACAAAAGCCACTTTTGCTATTCTGAAGCAGTGTAAAGGTGCAATCACACATCAAGAGTTACTGTGCTTCAGGTATGTATGTGACCCCATTTTCAAGTCAGCGGAGCAAACGATTGGCTTGCCCTGTTTCAGGCTATCTAGATGGTTCCATAGGCACTGAGCAAGTCACTTACAGGAACAGTTAAATGGCTCAAAATGCATCCTCTCCGTCTTCAGAAAGAACCTTCACAAGCTCTTTTAGGAAAGCAGTATTGGATCCTTTTCGGAGTTGTGACAGACTGAGTGGATCCTCCCCATCCAAAAGCACCAAACCAAGGGCATACTGCTTCAGGCAAGTATGTTTAAGATCCTTTCAGTGACCCTCCTGGACCTTCTGACTTCTCAGCAGTATGGTTTTAGGAATTAATAAAGCACGCATCTGACAGGGTGCCTATTAAAGTTATCTAAAGCCATTTCTACTCCGTAATGCCAGCCATTCCCCTGGACCTCGACTTCATTGTCTTGTCTCTTGCTTCCATTTGACTCTAAGCTACTTTCCACTAGAGGCTGTGCATCATTTACCAATAAATATTCCAAGCTTTGTCGTGTTGCCAGCACATAGAAGTAGCTCAATAATTTTGCACTGAATGAAAAAAAATTTTTTTTTACTTCAACTAAAGGCAACGGCATATGTTCTTCTCTCTGCACACAATGAACACTCAATGAATACCTATTAGCCTTATAACACAGTACTGAAGAAGCTGAGAGGAACACTGAGGTTCAAAGCCAGTAGGGGCAGGAAAGTCCCTGAGACTTTTATCTGCAATTAACTATAAAAGAGCTGGAAGTAGAGCTGTGGCTCAAAAGGTAGAAGGCTAATCTTGAGCACAAAAGTGCAGGGACAGTATATAGGCCTTGAGTTTCAAGCACAGAACTACTACGAAAAACAACAAAAATAAAAACCATAGCCGGGTGCGATGGCTTATGCCTGTAATCCCAGCTACTCAGGAGGCTGAGATCTGAGGATCAAGGTTCAAAACCAGCCTGGGCACAAAAGGACCTGAGACTGTTATCTCCAATTAACCTCTAGAAAATGGGAAGTGGGACTTGGCTCAAGAGTAGGACAGTAGCCTTGAGCTGAAGAGCTCAGGGACAGCACCCATTCTGAGTTCAAGCCCCATGACCTACCAAAATAATAATAATAATAATAATAATAATAATATAATAATAATAATTTAAAAAACCATAGTACAACACCAGGTCAACAACAACAAAAACAATAGGATTAAGCACATGCTACCATGGAATTATGGGTAGATGTGATATCCCCTAGAAAAGTTATTCCCTAAATCCAGCCAAACTGATTGTTTTCAAGGCTTAACCTGCAGACTTCACAAAGTGAAATGAAAACTAAGCACACAATGGAAATGTATAAGTCAGTCTGTAATTTTTAAAATTTAATAAAGTAAAATGAAATAGATGAAGTTAATTTTAATCATATATGTAACCTGATATAATCACAGAATTATTGCTTTAAATATAGTTGACATAAAAAACTACTTGTGTGATAGTTAAAAAAAGAAAGACAATTCTGCCATGTTCCAGTATAATCAGGCTTATAATCTTAGCTACTCAGAAGCTGAGATCTGAGAACCAAGGTTCAAAGTCAGCCTTGGCAGACAAATCCATGAGACATTTATGTCCAATTAACCAGCAAAATGCTGGAAGTAGAGGTGTGACTCAGTTGGTAGCACACCAGCCCTGAGCAAAAAAGCCAAGAAAGAGCATTGAGACCCTAACTTCAAGCCTCAGTACTTACATAAAACCCAGAACAAAACAACCCATCTTGTAAATATGTGTCTATCTCACACATCTAGCATAGCACTGCATAGACTTCAAATTTTCTGAGTGTGTAATCATAGCACATAGGTATACTGAGTAAATTTGCAGATGTACAGTTCTCAAAACTAGTAAGCCACATTCTGCAAAAGCAACTGTGTGTCCCTTCTTCTCCTGTAAGAACAAGTTTCTTTTGAGTCTGGAGTTCAGTCTGTGTGCTCTGCCATCATCAGCAATTATCTGCCCGGAACTCAGTTGCTGAGCTCAGGGAGTCCCCACCTTCTGCTTCTCTCTACTGTTCCCAAGACTTTAAAGATCAAAGCAATTAGTCAATGACACAAATCACTAAACAAGTTTTAACATTTTTAAATCAACTCAATTTTGAGGGCTCTGAGGAGATATAAGCTTCCCAGAACAGGCTTTGATTTCCTTCTTGCTTCTTTTTGGTCTTTCCCTTTAGTAGATCTAGCCAACCCTTTTAAAATTAGTCTGTCCTTTAACATATGTACATTAAAATAAAAAAGTAACAAAGTAAATTGAATTTCAGTTTCATAGACCTTTGTCATATTTCTTTTTTAAAGAATTTATTAACATTGATTTTTACATCATATTTCAAATGGCATGTTTAACAAACAAGTGTTCAAGAAGAGAATCTCTATATACAATCACTGGCACTTAGTTTTTAGAACAATCAAAATTAGGCTAAGGGTTTGTATATTATACATATTAATTTATGAAATAAAACATTATAGAGTAATAGGTTTTTATGTCTATGTAGTTGTGTTTATAGCTTGCCTAGCATGTACGAAGACCTGGGTTTGATTCCTTGGTACCACACACACACACACACACATATATATATACATATATATATATACATATATATACATATATATATATATATATATATATATGGTGCTGTGGCTCAAGTGGTAGAGCTCTAGCCTTGAGAAAGCCCACAGACAGTGTCCAGGCCCTGAGTTCAAGGCCCAGGACTGGCAAAAAAACGAGTCATATTTCTTTTTTTGTATGTGTGAAATAGTCTCACTATGGAGCCTGGGGGAAAATATATATAGATAAACATTTAGCAAGAGGTATGTATTAAATAGATCCTGGCACTAAGAGTGCTAATAGCCCTACAGCAGAAACAACCAAAATAAAACATCCAACAGAACAGGTGAGAAATTGTGTTACAGTCAACAGAATAATTAGTACACAGAAGGAAAATCAACTACTTCTACCCATGAGCCATGAGAGAAACTCATAAATTAACAAGTGACAATAACACTATAAAGGTATTTATATAAAGCTCAAGATCTGCAAAACTCATCTATGAAAGTAGAAGCCAAGTATGCTGTTTGGTGGATGAATGTGACAGGATGAGAAGGTAGGAGGAGTTTCCTGGGATTTAACAAGGTCCCATTTTGTTCCTCAATCTTTACAGAAGTGTGTTTCCCATATATTTGTATTGTTCTCTATATGTTCATTAGGCCTTTCATTTTTTATATAAAAACAACTGGACATGTGTTAGGAGTTAGAAACCTGGTGTCATACACCCAAGTCTAATGTGTTTCTTTTAGACATTGGTCACTTTATGCTGCCTATTTTCTCCTATCCTTTTGAATTTCTAAGATAAAACAACTATTGTACCTTTTAAGTAAAAGGCAACTTACTCCCATCTCCTCTCCCCCACTCTGCTACTGAGATCTCTCTCATGTTCAAATGAGCAAACATACTGAGAAAAAGAGGCAAATATAATAGCCAAGCCTTTCTGATTGAATTCCTATAGCCACAGAGTGTGAGACTTCCAAACTTAATGTCTCGTGATGATGTGGGAGCTTAATAGTTAAAACATTTCTTGTTGATTGCTCATTCCATTTTCCATTTTTGAGTTGAAGAGAGAATGATTCTTCTCCAATCACCCAACTTTTTATGTGGAGTGACAGGCATATTTTTATGAAGCTTTCCATGAACAACTATATAAAAGAGATCCTAGGCGGGCGTGGTGGCTCACGTCTATAATCCTAGCTACTTGGGAGGCTGAGATCCGAGGATCTCGGTTCAAAGCCAGCCTAGACACTAAAATCTGTGAGTCTCTTATTTCTAATTAACCACCAGAAAACCGGAAGTGGCACTGTGATTCAAAGGTAGGGTGGTAGCCTTGAGCTGAAGAGCTCAGAGGCAGCACCCAGGCCCAAGGTTCAAGCCCTACCACCAACAAAAGAGAGAGAGGAGAGAGGGGAGGGGGAGGGAAATAGAGATACTGACCTTCTCCTGCTGTGAATACTTATTATATATGAGAAACAGAAAAGCAAGAAGATGCTGAATAAACCTACCCCATACACACCTCAGTGGGCTAAAGTGTGAATTTGTACTTAGAATATATTTTATTTTGATTACGAAAACATGGAGTTGAGAAAAAGAACCAAAAATTATGTATATTTCAAATAGTTGGGTGCGTGCTAGTAACTTATACATGTAATCCTAGCTATTCAGAAGACTAAGATCAAAGAATTAATATTTAAAAACTAGCTGTGGCAGAAAACTCAAGACTATATTTCCAATATAAACAGAAAAAAGCTAGCCTGGAGGTATGGTTCAAATGGCAGACTGTCAGCCATGAGCAAGGTAACCTAATGACAGAGACCCTGAATTCAAGTTACAATATCAGCAGGCACATGCCCATGTATGTATGTCTACACTTGAGTACACATACATGCATGTGCACACAAACATACACAGAAGTATAGGTATGGCCTCAAGGCTGATAATAGTGTTAGATGTGCCACTCCCCATCTGCTGGGCCTGGCCCAGTGCTCCTTTAGGAAGTTAACTGTAGACTCTGGATGTACTTCTCTGGACTGCTCCTACTCCACCCATCTTCAAATAAATTGGCTTACAAAAATGAATATCTTATTAGTTTCTTCCTCACAGTGATGCAGCTTGTGTTAAAAGGACCTTATTCAAAAGCATCTTATGTAAATAACCACAGATAGAGAATTTTGAAACCACAACAAAAAAATCTATGCACACACATAACTCTAGGTTAAGAAAAGTGGGAAAATGCCCTTGATGGTACCTTTAAAAAATATTAAAATGTAAGAAGTATGTCTGGCTTAATATACCTTCCTCACCGCTGCTAGGTAAGGAAGGTCCTATACCCTTATGGAAACCTACCTCCATGCAGAAGTATTAGAAAAAGTAGCATTTTCCAATGAGCTCTAAAAATGCAGTTTCTCACTGAGTCAAACAGAGTGCACACAATCATCTCTCCTTCCACATCTCAGCATCTTGTGTTCACCCTCCTCCCCAACTCTGAAATCTCTGCAGTCTGTGGTAACAAAGATAACAGAACTCAACTAGAGAACCACAAGCTGAGTTGAAACCCAGGCTTTCCTCTACTTTCTCCTATCAAAATATTCCAGCCACAGTTGTAGATGAAGGAAAAGAGCTGTCCTTGGCCTTGCTCCACTTAAAACAAAGAAAAATAGCATGCAGTGGTACAAGTCTAGCAAGCAAAAGCAAAGCAAGAGAGGTCCTTACAGTAAAGATAGGTTAGCTTTCTGTGCTCTAACAAATAGCTGGGATCATTCACTTAAAGAGACAAAAGATTTCTTTCGTTGGTTCCAGTAGGTGATGAGCTGATCCTGTTGCTTTGAGCATGCAACACTACATCATGGTAGAAGCATGTGACAAGCAAAAGAGAAGAAAGGATATGGGATCCTACTATCCCCATTCAAGGGCAGCTCCCCTCTACCCCTGCCCAAAGACATGAAGCAATTCCACTGGGCCTTACCTCCTAAATGCCCCATCACCTCCCACACCAGCATCCCAGGAAGCAAACCTTGGCTACAGAGAACCATTTGGAAATGCAGAAGATCCTAATTATAGACAATGTTGCCTGAAATCCCTGATGATTTGAAAGCCTTCTTCCTCTAAGATTTAAGTTACTTTTCTCATGCACATGGAGACTCTAAAGCTGACTGACAGACCTTTCCAAACACCAAGGCTAACAGAATATTTGACAGACTCTGGGCCATTTGTTTGAGTTCACTTTCTGGCTAATTCCTGTACTTCATATCTTGAAAGGTCACATCCATGTTGTGGACAAAGGTACATCTTGCTGTGGCATGGTGGGTTGCACTTATCAATTGCTGCGGTGTTTCCTGAGGAGTAAGGTAAGTTCTGTATGATCCCTCAAAAAAGCCACATCAAGCAGTAATTTGCTTACCAAGAACTTGGCTTACCAAGTAATCAAGCCTATTTGGAAAAGGAAAATAATCTTCTGGCACATTTCTAGATATGCATATTTGTGGAAATTTCCTTTCCTTTGAGTTCTCTGACTTTATGCCCTCTTATACTTCTAGGTCCATAAATGATGAGTCAAATCACACATCTTGGGATTTCCTTTAGAAAGAATACATCTGGAGTTTATGAAATCTCTGGATATAATTATTTGTTTACTTGCTTCCTTTGAGGGGCAATATAAGTCCTTAAACAAAAAGCTGATTTAGTACACCACATAAATTAGTGTGAAGACATTCAAGGAGTAATTGAGTAACGTTAAACATTTTCGGTCAGGAAGGTTGTTAGATAAATCTGTACCCAGTGAGCATTAACAGAAGGTTCAAGTAGTGTTCAAACTAATTTTACTTAGGAAAGAATGCAAATTACATGGGGACTTCCAAGTTCAAATGTCTACATTACCACCTTCACCTCTCAGGCAGGCATACCAGGATGAGGTTTGATATTGCTACAAATCAATACAAAGCTTCTAATAATAATGTCTGTTGATAGTAACAATAATATCCTGTAAACAATTCATATTTGACTGACGTGGCTGCTTAACCCAAGAAATATCTCTGGTGAAACATGATGGGAAAACTCAGTGCCAAGTACAGAGTGAGGTAGAAACCATCTACAAGAAGCCATTTTTCCTAAGTTTTCTCCTTGGAATATGAAATAATGGAACATCCCCCTCCCCGCACCTTAAATTAAGACAGCCACAAGCATTCTACTAAATCGTTATCACACCAACTAATACAGTGGTCCTTCAATTTGTCTGTTCATCCGAGTCATAAAGGATACATTAGACTTAGTATATCCAACTTTCTAGGAAATGTAGGGCAGGAATGATGCTACTACAACTCAAATTTTCATTGTAATGTATACAAAAGATTTTACACAGGCACAATATATGAATAGGTAATAGACATGTAGAAGTGCTCAAATCATTAGTCACTAGAAAAATGGACACCTAATATTGAAATCAACAGAATAAAGGAAAACCAGGACTAGGGAGGCTATGAAACATTGTAGCCCTTATTCATTGCTGGGTAGATGTATAAATGCTTCAACTACAATGCATAACGCTTTAGTAGGCTTACCTCTATTGACTTTTAGAAGATACCAACTTCACTCCTAGCTATTCAATAAAAATGTATGTTGGAAGAACCAAGACAGTGGATTAGAAGCAATGAGCATCTCGTAGCTTTTCAGTGAGTTGGAGTCAAAACAGGCACAAAACAGCTTTGCAGTGACTGTATAACTGAAGACGCATGCTAAAGTTTGATATAACCAGAGACTCAGAGACACCCAGAGATTCTTATTATTGGACAGAGAGTGTGTCAGCAATTGAGTCCACTAAAGGCCCACCAGAGTGGCCAAAGAATAGAGTGGAGGAAATGGAGAGGGGTGCATGCAGTGGGGAAATTCAGCACAAGAACACAACAGAAGGTCAGTGTGAACTGAGTTGAGCCAATAGGTACATCAAGGTCAGTACTTTCGAAGTGTTCTGTATTTCTCCGTATAAAACCCTGAATCTGGTATAGGGAACCAGCACCAACCTTGTTTTTTAGGAAACATACACCCTTACATTTCTTTTTCCTAAGAACTCATTCAAAACCATAGGTAAAGCAGACATTTTGTTGAAAGAAATAAAAGGGAAACAAATATGGAAGATAAGAAGTCAAGTCATCCCTATTGCAGATGATATAATCTTATACTTAGAAGACCCTTAGTATTTCATCCAAGGACTTCCCAGCCTGATAAACAAACAAGCTTGATAAACTCAACATTCAAAAGAAATTCAGTAGCTTTTTAAATGAATCAATAATTACATTGATGAGAAAAAATAGGAAAACAATATCACTCAAAATAGCTTTAAACAAAAAGTATGAATTGGGCCGGGAGTTTGGCCTAGTGGTAGAGTGCTTGCCTAGCATGCACAAAGACCTGGGTTCAATTCCTTGGTACCACATACTTAGAAAAAGCCAGAAGTGGTGCTGAGGCTCAAGTGGTAGTTTTAGCCTTGAGAAAAATCCAAGGACAGTCCTCAGGCCCTGAGCTTAAGCCCAAGACTGGCAAAAAAAAAAAGTATGAATAAACCTAACCCAGGAGGTAAAAGATCTCTATAGTGAAAACTATAAAACAATGAAGAAATGCTAAAGCCCACTAGAAAGGGAAAGGTCAACCATGTTCATGGATTCATATTATGAAAATTCATATTCAGAATTCATATTATGAAAATAGCTATAATTACTGAAGTCATGTAAACATTCATCTCAATCTTCACCAAAATTCCAATGACATTCTTCACAGAAAAAGAATCATAAAAATTCTTATGAAAATACAAAGATCCTTGAATAATCAAGCCATTCAGAGCAAAAGAGGACAATGCTGGAGAAATCACAATATCCATTTTGAAATTCTATTACAAATCATAGTAACAAAACCAGCAAGACAAGGGCCAAAAACATACCTGTAGAAAAATGGAATTGAATTGAGGATGCAGAAATAAACTCATATGTATCTATAGCATCTGATTCTCATTAAAGATGTCCAAAGTATACATTGGAGGAAAGAAATCCTCTTTAATAAATGATCCTAGGAAAAATGCCTATCTATACTTGTTATGGGGTCAAGAGGAGGGGAATCCACATCCCTCCAGGTGGGGATTCCACGTTCCACCAGAGTCCACCACACAGAGACAGTCTCATATAAAAAGGTGAATTTATTGGGGAAGTAGATGGTGAACTGACTGGCCAGGGACACAGTGCAAACTCGGGAGCTGACACTGTAGACTCTGAGCAGCTCTCATGCAGGGTTTTTAAGGGCAAAACCCATGTGGTCGAACCTGGCCACACAGGTGACCAATGGGATATTCACATACACAGAGGGACCATTACCAGGTCTGGACACACGCAGGTAGCCAATAGGGTCACAGTCCAGTGTTCCAATTTACCTATCACCTTAGTTGGAATTGGCGGGCAAATTAGAAAGGTCGCCACACAAGGCAGGGCCACCCCCACCCAAGCGGATATCCCTCCTCATGGGGGTGGGGAGAAGGTCAAGACTGCCCCTCCCTAGAAGGGCAAAGGTGGCTGGGCGGTACCACATATCCCTCCTCATGGGGGGGTTGGGGAGGTCAAGGTGGCTGGGCTGTACCATTGTCAACCTTCCACAATGGGGCAGGGGAACTCTTAGGCATTCTGGATGGCGCCAGTCCCTGCTCCCCTCAATATACTAAAGACTGAAAGTAGAACCCTATATCTAATTCTGTCAATTCAAAATGGATCTTAAGACCTTAATGTAAAACCTGACTCTTTGAAAGCACTAGAGGAAAACATGGGAGAAACATTGTAAACTATAGGAATGGGCAATGACTATCAGAAGAGTATTCCAATAGTGCTGGAAATAATGACAAGAAGTGAAGTAAGCCAGACTCAAAGGAACTTAGGCTCAATGGTTCCCCTCATTTGTCATAATCAGTAGAAACCTTGGGCTCTATTAGCAGAGATCTGCAATAGAGCAAAACCTTGATACATAAGGCCATATAGTATGAAGCTAATTGAAAGGACCTCCAGGATATTGAAACAAAAGCCATATAACGAATGATTGTTGTCCTTAATGTACTATGTTATCTCTCATCTACTTTGCTGTCCCTTGGGTATCTCATATTGTTACAGTACCTCACTTTGTTATCTGATATATTGAATTTATTTGTATTTGGTTATTTGAAATTTGATAGGGAAGGGGGGAAAACCAAGACAGAAGGGGGGCGGTGGGGGGGAGGGTAATGGGTACCAAGACATGTGAAAGGGTATCAATGTATGTGAATTAATGCACCTTCTATATGGCAAATATCATGTAACCCTTATATTAATTACAATAAAAAATATTTTAAAAAAGAATTTACAAGAGACTACATCAAATTTAAAAATTCCTGGGGCTGGGAGCATGGCCTAGTGGTATAATGCTCACCTAGCATGCACAAAGCCCTGGATTTGATTCCACAGTACCACATACACAGAAAAAGCCAGAAGTGGACTGTGGTTTAAGTGGCAGAGTGCTAGCCTTGAGCAAAAAGTGGTCAAGAACAGTGCCCAGGCCCTAAACTCAAGCCTCGAGGCTGGCAAAAAAAAAAAAAAAATTCTGGGTAGCCTAGTAAACTATTACCAGAGTGAAGAGACACTCTACAGACTGGGCCAAAATTTAATAGAGAATTATTATCCAGAATACAGAACAAACTCAAAATCAACTAACAATAACAAAAAAATCCACCCAAGACCAAATAATCCAATCAATAAGTGGCCAAATAAATACTTGTAAAAAGAGAAAGTACAAATGGCTAATAAATAATGTTCAACAGTTTTAACCTTTTTGGAAATACAAATCAAAGCCACATAGATATTCTATTTCACCCCATTCAAAAGAGCCATCTTGAAGGAAACAAAGAACAGTAAATGCTGATGAGGAAGCAGAGGAAAGGAAACCTTTCACACTCACCACTTGTGGGAATAAAAATTAGTGAAGCCACTACTGAAATCACAAAACCAAAAATGGAACTGTCATACATTCAGCTATCCTTCTCCTGTACATAGGATTCCTTGAATAACCAAAGAAAGTCAGCATATAATAGATATACCTGCCTGTCCATGTTTTCTGTGGCACTATTCCTAACAGCCAAGCTATGGAATCAACTTAGATGGTCTTCAATGGAGGGGGAAAGAAAATGTGGTGTGAACATAATTTGATTTGATCTTACATGTATATATAAATATATATCCATCTATCTATCTATATATATATATACATACAAACATTACAATGAATTATTTGACAATTAATACACAATTGTGCCAATACAAAATTTTAAACAATCATGTCAGTGGAAAAACTTGACACAACTAAGTTAAAATTAAAGAAACAATGAGAGGCTGCAGTGCACACACAATCAGTAAGTTTCAGTGATGGTTAAACAAAAGCCAAATGTTCCTGCACAGGTTATAATTACCATGCCAGCAGTAATTATATTCCTGTGGTAGAGGAATGGTCTAGAATTTTTTATGCTGACTTTAATCTGTGAAGGTAAAAGTAATTTTACTGTACAATGTCCTGAGATTATTCTGAGAGTGTGGTTGATGAGCTTTTCTTTAACATCCATGAAGCATTCTACAAGTAAAAAAATGAACAATCACAGCAGCTTCCTCAACGGATGAGACTGTGTAGAAGCGTCATTTACCATCTTATTTTAAACATCCAGTTCTCAGGGCTGGCTGGCCAAGGCACTCCCACTTCCATCCTTTCTCCATTGTCACATGCGTTTTCCTTCACAGACAACCTCATTAAGCATAATTATTATTTCATCGTCTGATTATGTGTTTTTATTATTTTTGACTAAAATGTAAGCTCTGTAAGGTCAAGGAGGAGAGTCTGTAGTTGCCTCTTTCAACCTGAGCACCTCAATTCTGCCTGACATTGACAGTGAAACTGAAGAGTGCAAGCATCTTGAAAGCAGCTGGCTCTTTTCTATCTCAGGGATTTTGCCTTTGATGTTTCCTCTGCTTGGAATCATCTTTTATTTTTTTCTTTTTGCTAGATAATTACTACTTGATCTTCTTTCCTCCTCTTTAAACATCCCTCTCAGATAACCTCCCTCCCATTACACCCCTCATATTCCTCCACAATGTCTACTGTTAAATAAAAAATTACCTTAAACTCGGTAGCACGAAACAACACCCACTTACATTTCACAGTACTATGGGTTAGAAGTCTAAGCAAGCCGTGTTGGTTCTCTGCTTTAAGTGTCTCTGTGTTCTAAGACCATATCAAACACTGGGTGGCTGAAAACAACAAAAAAAATATTCTCTTGCTCTTAGAGAAACGTAAATGATGCCTTGTCTGGGTCCTGTGTGTAGGCAGCCACCCATGTACATGAGAAAGAGGTTTATTAGAGGAGTCACAGGAAAGGGAGCAATATGGTGACAGTCTCCATGCGGGTGGATAACACCAGGCTAGAGGTGGGAGGTGCCCTGCATGGGCAGCTAGATCTGGGTAGAGAGTGGGAGTGCCTACCTATCAGGAAGGAACTGTCTGGAGCCCATGGGAGAGTTCTTTGTGAAGGAGTAGAAGGGGCTGTGGAACTGATATGGAGAAATGCTAGACTAATACTGTGAGCTTACTAGAAGTCCTTCAACTTTGTGTCTGTGCCCCTTGATCTGAGCTATTGTCTGCTCAATCCCTTTGTGATCTTGTTTGGGGAGGGAAGAAAAGGCTCAGATAAGCACTTTGCATGGAAGGCAAGCTGCCTCTCCAACAAGCAATGGCTTCTTTGTCTTAAAGCAAAGCAAACCCAAACTCAGGAGACCACCTTGTTTCTGTTTTGTTCTGGTAATGGAGTAATAGCCTCTCCTGAACTTTGTCAAGGACAAAGGCTGGACAAATGCTCAACCAGGCCACCATATTTTAAATCTGGGACTATTTTACCTATGCAAGCCTTTCTCACCTCCTGTTCTCATTTCTCTCTATTTAACATGAAACCAGTGTCTTTAGATCTGCAGATGGCTGAAGATGTACAGAAGTGCTGTCTTCCCATGTTTACCATGTATGTAATAAATCGCTTTTTGTGTCCTTCACCCAAGTGTCTTTATTTAGCACTTGAGGTCAAGTGGCCAAAGCTAACTTGGGACTCCTAGAATTTGAGCCTGGGATCTAAAAGCCAGATTTCATTTGCTATTCTTTAGAAAAGAAATCCAGATTGAAGGGACTGACATGACCTTGCTCCTTGCAAAGGCTTTGGGGGATAACCTCAGTGGCTTCTCCCAGATTCTGTTATTCCTGAGCATTTGCCTTGTGGTAGTGAAACTCCCAAATGAGGCCTCCATCTTTGCATTACCTTCTCTGTTTTTGTCTCTGAGACTCCACTCCACAAGGTCTTCCTTCTTAGTGTCAGTGTCAAAGCTGCACTCTTCCTCCGCATATCCTCTTTACAACAACCATAAACAAATTTATTTGTTTTAATGATCTCTGCTTTAAAAAGACATTGGAGAGCCGGAGTTTGGCCTAGTGGAAGAGTGCTTGCCTAGCATGCACAAAGACCTGGGTTCAATTCCTCAGTCCCAAATACATAGAAAAAAAGCCAGAAATGGTGCTGTGGCTCAGGTGGTAGAGCCCTAGCCTTGGGAAAGCCCAAGGACAGTGCCGAGGCCCTGACTTCCAGCTCCTGACCTTAACAAGACTAGATCTGCAAAAAATGCTTTCTCCTAATCATGGTAAGTTCACAGGGATGAGAGTTAGTATATATATATATATATGTATGCATGTATATAATTTTATGTGAACATGATTCAACCCATAATAGTCTAACAGCTGAACTCATTCATTTTGTTAGCAAGGTATAGCTCATCACACAATGTCTTCCATCCTCAAGCTTATACTTGGTACATGAAGTTTTTTCCAAGTCTACATCTCTCACTTCCCCTCTAGTCACAGCAGGAGGATATACTCTGATTTCAATGGGCTCACATAATTTTATTAGAACCCCTGGGATAACTTCTCTTTTGTCACAAAACTTAGTGAACTTAAGGGAGCCAAAACCTATTGTATTCACTACTTCTGTATGCATATGAAACAGAAGGGAGTTAATAAACACAAAGATCACTGAATGGGAGGTGGTCACCCCTATGATCCTCCCTACAAGATTATCCTTGCCAGTCTCTTTCTTTTTGTTTTCAGATTTCCTCTGAAGTCTAATTATTTAGTCAACATTCAGGTTCCATGTTAGATGAAGGCCTTAAGAAAGCACAGAATAAACTATTTGTTGCTCACAGTATGAGACCTGAATGAACCCGTGAATAGATAGGGGAAAAAATGGACAGACTTCTCTTCAAAATTATTGCTGACCCATTAGTTTGCTCATTAGGTAAGAAAACATTAAGAGACATGGTCTGGACTGATCACACTTTCATTTTCAGGAATGAAAATGAAATTGAAGATAAGAGCAGAAATTGAAGATTAGAAACCTGGATGTCAAGATTGGGATAATGAAGCAGAAACTTAATTGATAATGGTCAGAAAATTATAAGTGCCTGAGTTCTGTTACCACATGAGAAATGATCTGCAAAATATTCTGCCACTTTCTACACAGATACCTATTACCGTTTCAAAAAATTAATAGTCGCAAACAATTAAGTGATGGCTGATGAGAAAATAGGTTATGTGTTTTACAGCCACGCTAATCAATGGTATGACTTAAACCAACCTACTTGTGGTGCTAAGATTAAAAAGATACACTCAGCCCTGAATTGCTGAGTAAACAGCATTCTTGTAAGTGCAAAAGAAAAAAAAAGAACAGCCTCCTGGATAAAGTGTTTTTAGATGTATAATGCTGAATTTTCTGATGAGACCATCAGACTCCTATTCCAAATGAATCTCACTTCCAAAGTTTCTCCTTATTGAGGCTAATACAGATGGTTACTTTATATTTCTCCCTTGAGTGATTCAAAGTAGTCTGATTTTTAAATTATTTAAATAGCCTTTTAAAAAGTATAAGGTCAATGATTAGGAACAGGGGCTTATAGCTAGTAGAAGAGCAGGTTTGAAAGACAGGGAAAATCAATGTTTATTTTCAGAATTCAGTCCTATCTGTGGGATTAAAACATACAAGTGTAATTTATATATTTGCTTTCCCCATCCTTCCCCCCAGCATGGGGGAGGCAGGGAAGCAGAAGAGTCAGTCCCATTGGCTCAAGCCTATAAGGTTGGAATCTGAGCATAATAGTTTGATGCCAGCCCAAGTAGTAAAGTCCTTCAGATTCTTATCTCCACTAACCACCATCCCTCCCCCCCACACAGTAGATAACCTTTATACTTGCGAAATTAAGGAAGAGAACCTCAATCTATTTATTCATCTCATTCACAATTCCTTTGAATTAAGGAATGTAATTGCTATTTCAATTCTGACTGCTTTCCTTTTCTAGGAATAAATTGATTAAGGATCACTAGTCTTGTCTATTACATCTTGCTAAGTCTTATAGGGCTTCACAATTACAAACTGCACAGCAGCCTAAGAATACTGCTATCTGTCTCTGCCCCACCTCTCTCTCTGATACTGCTCTGTTCATTCTTCTTTGCAGACATTACATAATGCACCCAAATGGGCAAACTGCCTTGAAATAATTTATCAGGAGGACTTAGGCATGGGACCACATTTAAAAATGATATCCAAGGCTGAGATTGTCACTGTCACTGAAATCTGATTCAGAACTACTTTACAACTGGCATGTTGGTGTCTGCTGTTAAAAACCAAAGAAAAAGACCAAACAAAATCCTAATATATCTTTACACACACATTTCAAAATCCAGCCAGGTACTTCACAGTAAAGTAAAGCTACTCATATTGTTACAATGCATGAATATTCAATAGTTACCTGCTAAAATGGAGTCAATTATGCCATGTATGGCAGCACAGCTCCAACTATACCTTGAATCTAGAAGGTTGACACTACAGCAATAAATCTGAGTTTTATCATAGGCTTGGTGGGTGACTGTTCTTTCTAATGGTAGAGTCAGGGCACATAAGGGGACTGGAGAAAGCCAATAAAAATGAAATCAAAGGTTGCATGCAATGTCAGGAAGTTTAGGGCATCAAAGGTTATTAAAATAATCCCTCAAGTTTACACCTGGGGTTCTTTCTCTCTCACATACACACAAATAAATAAATCCGCAACGGAAAGGAAATGAACATCTAGACTGCTTTTCTTTTTGCTCATAGTATAAGTGAGATACATTAGTACTTAAAAAACGGTAACTCTATAAAGCCTGCAGTTTATTCTTCTATCAAAAACTGATGTAATTTGGTGTATTTAAAGAGAAGAGCCCAGGGACTGAAATATTTTAATTTGCTTCTCTAATGAGAGGTTCTTTACAGTTCTTCTAAGAACATTTGTTTTCCTAAGCTTTTTTCTCCCACATTCTCTCCCACATACACATGCTAAAAAAGCATATAAAATAGGTCTGCCTGGGAAGAATATAATGTGCTGCAGACGAATCTGGCATATAAAACATTAAGAAGAGGCCAGGTATGGGAAAATAGTCTTGTAATCCCACCACATGGGGGACAGGGGCGGAGAACCCTGAGAATGAGTCCAGCCTGGGATACATAGCTGACCTGTCTCAAAATGAGTACAAAACAAAAGGAGTCAGGTACTAGTAGCTCAAACATATAATTGTAAATACTTAGAAAGGGGAGTTCTATAGGATCACAGATAAAAAGACAGCCTGAGAAAAGCTACCTCAGCTAGATACAGTAGCATGCTCCTCTCATCTCAGCTCTACAACAAGCTGAGATCAGAAGGACTTTGATTCCAGAAAAGCCAGGTGTGAAAAAAAAATGTTTGCAAACCAAGTCTTCCCCATCTCAACAGAAAAGACTGGATTGGTGGTCTGTGCAGATCAGGGCAGTAACTGCACATGTATTATACATATACATATAAAAATACTGACTACAGTATAATAGATGCAGAAGAGGATAGCAATAACATACTTCCTTTGAACAGCTTAAAATTTAATGAAATGAATAACAGTAACATGTGGGGCAGTCAAGGAGAGGGGGCCAGATGGATGGAGAGATGGAGCAAATGGTGAATGAATACAGTCACAATATGAAAATGGAACCAGGTAACTTAAGGAGACGGGTGGGCTTGGGACAATGAGAGGACAATGGAATTGGTGACAGGAATCCAAATGCATCGTACTCATTAACTGACTTGCTTAACTGAAATACCTTTGTACAACTACTTAAAGATAATTATAAACTTTTCAAAAAATTAAACAAGAATTTAAAAAACAAACAGGGTCAAGTAGTTCATACAGGTCACCAGGATGAGATCTCCTGGCTAGTGATTCGAGGCCAACCAAGTCAGAAAAGAGTGCTAGATACTTTCTCAAAATAACCAAAATAAAAGAGTACTAGAAGCATAGCTCAGATGCTAGAGTGCCCACCAAGCAAGCAAACAAGCAAGCAAACCATGCGAGCCTGAGGACTTGAGTTCAAATCTCAACAATTAAAGTCCTGGAGGTATGTCTCAACCAGTACAGCAGTTGCCTACCAAGCTCAAAGCCCTAAGTTCAAACCCCAGTATTATAATGAAACAAAACCAAACAAACAGTCTATATAAATACCTGTGCAAATATCTAGCATGAAGGTCCCGACTCTAAATTTTTGTTTAGGGACAAAATCAATTTTAATCTGGGAAATAATTTTAAAAAACTTGGTTGTATGGCATTGCCAAACATGCTTTTAGTTTCACAGCCATGTATATTCTATGCTTCTAGCTTAGGCCAGGTTTGAACTTGGAGCATCAATTCCAGAACATCAGAGGCCTCAAGCTCTATGTGTTTCTATGTGATCAAACACATCATCTCTTATTAGCTAGGAAGAGAAGTAGGTTCCCCTGGGTGACCACACCAGGGAAGGTAGATTATTAAGCACATTATGTTTCCATATTAAGGGTTGTCAGGGTGTGGTTATAAGGGCAATAGCAGAGCTGTCCAATGTGTGATCTCTGTACAGGCAGCAACAGTACAGTTCCCTGTGGCAATAGGCAAATTATTAGATCTCATCCCAGACCTGATCAATTCCACATTCCAGTTTGAGATTCATTGCCTTGTGCCACTTAAACCTGAATGCCTTGTAAAGCACACACTGTCATCTCAATCTTCAAGCATCTCTACATGAGGAAAACATATCTCTGAAAGGCAAAGTCAGATGACCTAGTTGGTCAACCAAGGAGCTAGGATTTCAACTCCTGTTGTTTAGACTTTGAACCTGAAGAGTTCTCCAAGCAGAATTCAGTCTAGTTATTACTGGCCACAGAAAATAACTTGAAGCTTTGCAAACAGCCCTCCCTGGCCTTATCCAAAAGTGAAGTGACATCCTCACAAACGAATGTCATGATTATTCCTCTGTTTACAGTTACGGTCCATCCTCCTCTTCCATTTTAGACTCCTCAGGTTTTGGGTTAACTTAATCTCTGAAGTTTGAGAGTAGTTAAGACATAATAGGAGTAGTCCAGAAGAACAACATAATCATCACATTCTTTGGCCTCAACAGGTTCAAACTTTAGCAGGCAGTTATACATAAGCCTTGAACTTTTAAGTAACCCACACACATCCTAATGTGACCTTTTTGTCACTCAAGACTTCTGAGATAGTAACAAAGCAGACAACGGAAACAAAGGAGTCAGATTCTTGGGAGACTGTTGAAAGATATTTTTGACATACAAGGACTGTTGATTTGTCCATGTACTCAGCTGATCAGAGTTGACCAGAAAGAGGGAAATCCTTCCTAGTACTCAGAAAGGGACTGTTTCACTAGGAGCACAAATTTATTTTTTCCTGAATATTGGTGTCACAGTAGATGTGAGGCTAGTGTGGTTTAAATGAGGTTGATCAGTTGTATCAGTATCAATTTTCTGGTTGTGGTGTCCAGTAGCTATGCAAGATGTTATGGTTAGTAGAAACTAGATAAAGGGGGTTGCTCTATTATTTCCTATAGCCGCATATAAGTCTATAATTATATCAAAATAAAAATTTATTGAGAAGTTGGTATCATGGCAAAAACTGCAGAAAGAAGTCAGAGCAAAATAGCCTAGAGTCTTTCATGCCTTTAAATGTTACTCCATTCCAGGCCTGCGAGTCTCTATAGCTCCTGGTCAGCTGAAAGAGTACTCACTAACAGAGGAGGGCATTCAAACTACCCTGAATGTTTCACAAAAGCCCTTGGAACATAGATAATCTTGCTCCAGTTTAGGTGGGATTCCCAGGGAATGTCTCCTTGCTCTGATAATTAATGGGTATGTCTAGCACCCATCCTCAGGTATGGTTGCTAGGTAACAGGACCACTCCACTATTGCAGTGCAATCTCTCGACATATTCCTTCCTCGAAAGGGACAGACAGGTTGTAGGGAAGAACCTTTGCTGGAAAGAAAGCTGCAGGTTGCTGCCTATTCTCTTTTTCTCTTTCTCTGCCTCTCTGCCCCTCTCTCTCTCTCCCTCCCTCCCTCCCTCCCTCCCTCCCTCCGTCCCTCCCTCTCTCTCTCTCTCTCTCTCTCTCTCCTTCCCTGAGCTGCCAGACAAGACATTTAAAAATATACCTAAGCTGTTGCTGGGTGCCAAGAATTTCACATCAACTGACTGCCTGTGAATGGTTTTGATGGAGGCTTGATATGACACAGTGTATCCCAGTAGATAATTTGATTGCAGACAAGATCAGACAATACACTGCAGAGCAGGGAAGGCAACTTCTGATTCGCCATCCCTGGCTGTGTAAAGAATCTCTCCATGCCATATCTAGAAATATGATTCTATCCCTATTACATCTTTCTGAGAAGTCTCAAAACAATGTCAATGCTGATTCCCATCATAGAAGGAAAGAGTGGAAACAAAGTCAGGTTGGTCATCTTTCAAGCAAATGTGGGAGACAAACATTATGAAAGCACACACTTATTGAGGACTCTCAGTATGCCAAACACTATCATTTAAGACTCTAGACACACAGAGGTACATAAAAAGGAACCCATTTTATAGATAACTGAGGAATAAAATGAGAATATTTGCTTAGTTCCAGGGCTAATGAAGAAGTAGGGGAAGGAGGTAGCAAACTAGATTATCTTTGGCCTCTACATTAAATTCCTACCAGTTCATATGTGTATTTATACACTTCGCTAAGCCTAGATATTTCTAAGGCTCCATGAATAATTGGGAAAGTCCTTTCAAGTAGTTTTGTTGTTAACTCAGATAATGGCGAATTATAGTTGTAGTTGACATTTAAAAAAAAAATACATCTTGTGACTGAGAGGTTTCCCAAGAGCAGGGAGAAACACAAGTCCTTAATAGATCAAAACAATCATCTTGGCCCAGATGGTCCAGATTATGCCACATTATAGAGAAAATAAAAAAGATAACGAATAAGAGGGAGATTACAAACCTGTACAGTTCACCATTTGGTATAAAGAGCTTTGCCTCTCTTTGCCACTTAGAGTAATGATTATAATACCCTCACATGCATGCAGAGCTCTGGGGGCTTACAAAGCCCTTTCACATATATTAATCTTGTTTGATCTTCATAATAATCCTCTAAACTCAGCGGGGCAGGGGCATTCTACAAATGAGGGAAGTGAATTGCCAGTGGAGGAAATAAATTACCTAGAGCATTGTTTCTCACACACAGAACTACATTTTAGGCACAACGCAGGTTCAGAACACAGAACCTGCACCAATTGCCAAGAACTTGCCTAGCCATTGTCACAACAAAAGCCCAATCACTAGTTTCAACTAACTGTGTCATAGGGAGTTAAACTTCCACTGCCTCCTCCTCAAGGGACAGGCAGTGATGTGTGATGGGGCGGGGAATACACTCCTACAAGTCACAGAGCCAGGACTCCACCCGGCAACATTGGCACTCTGTATCCTATCACAATGCCAGACACCAAACATGTAGTCTAACCATGGTTGGGTAGACTTCATAAATCCCTTTCCATGATGTCAATCATCCTATAGATTATTTTTAAGTAACTTGGCACATAGTCATCTATTCTGAAGGAAGTAAACAAATGCCTACCTAGACATTGAGATAATCAAGTTTGCCATAATTTTAGCTTTACATTAACAGTTCTGGGACATAAAATCAAGATCGTGCTCTTGCTAGGCAAATACTCTTACCATTTGAACCATGCCTGAAACTCTTTGCAGCTTTAGTTATTTTTTTTCTGCTGTGGTCTTGCATTTTTGACACATCAAGGGAAACATCTAAGGATCTATCCACTTTGGAGCTTGAGAATGTCTAGACATTCTTCTGGGTTCTGGCCCAAGAGAAATGAACAAGTCAAGCCTTTTGGGGCACTCTACTGACTCTCTGGGCTTTCACTTGTTTCTGATAGCCATCTCTGATATAGGATAATAAAAGCAGTTTATATCTGGAAAAATGCAAAATGGAGTTCAGAGAAGTAAACAAAGATGCTGACTTTCAGTCTCTCACTCAGTTGTAGCATCACAGAGACAAGTCTACCAGAGTACCATGCCTATGTGAAAATGTCTCCCATTTGCCAGATGGCTAGGCTTCTTCCCTCTGTTCCCACACTGTCTGGTGTCCCATCACACTGAATATTTTGGTTCCAGGAGACCTAACCTGCATCTCCAGGTGGTATTATTTCTCAGGTAGAGCCTGGCATCTTGTGCATCCTCATCTTTGAAATCTGTTGAAAGATTCAACCATTGTTCATCTTTGGAAACCATTGTCTCTGTCCTGTAAACCACAGTAAGTTACTCAAATAGCTTTCTGGGTTTTGTCATCTTAATAGATTAGAACCTTTATCAACATAAAAGAGCACATTTACCCCCACCTGAGTTAAAAGCTTCCTCTCAGTCCACTTTGGTGCTAACATCCGCTCCCCTCCCCCACCCACCTTGGATATACTCATCAGCCAAATTGGAACACTCAGAGCGGAAATGCTGGAAATAATCGAGTTGCTGTTTTTGTTCTTTCCCCATTTCTCCAAAGAAGCAGAGATGTAGGAAAAGCAAGGTAAAGAAAGAATGGCTAAATTAATTAGAAACCTCACAATTAGACTCAGTTGACAAACAAAATCTCCTAAAAGGAAATTGATGCTACAGCTGAATAGACACAATGTAAGACATCTTCACACATGTGGCCTTTTCTAAGGTGCTTAAATGATCACACTGAATGATGGGTGTGCAGGTCCTGAATATTTCTCTGCAAAGATATGCTCCCATATGTTCTGTAGAGACTTGATTAGTCTTACCTTAGGAAAATGTATGCATGTGCACTCACTGATCACCTCACCCAGATCCAGGCTATATAGATGCTGAGGAGGAATTTATACTATCCAGTCAGTGTTTTTATAAAATGGATGTACAACATCCTCGCATATTCTAATGCAGATTGTGGACTTCGCCACCTGTCAGCCATGGAACAATTCCAACTTGCTAGGGGAAGATTTATTCCTCCATATGCACCAGTTTCAAAATCACTGCATACAGTATGCATAGGCAAAGATGATAATGATGCAGGCTATTTACTTAATGGCAAACTCTCAATAGTTTTGGGGTAGCAGAGCATGGATCTTCCTCAATTTCTTGGCAAATTTTTAAATGCAGACAACACATTTTAATTCACATGCAATAAGTATCAAAATAGCTATGTGCCAGGTGCTTTATAGCATTTTGCTTATACCCTAATCTCATGTAGTTCTTTGAAGTAAATGTGAGCCTTCATATCCAAAGCACAGAGTGGTGAAGTGAGTTTTCCAAAGTCAACCAGCTAAATGGCAGAGTCCCTGTCACACCAGTACAGTCCCACATCAGTTTCCATGTCCTAAACTCATAGGATAGGATGATTCTGTAACCACAGACTCACCACACAGATACTGATTAGAAAAGGTCATGCTTCTGCCCAATGGAATGAGAACTAGAATGCATGTTACAGATTATCACTGCCCCTTCAGAATCTCACTTAATCTAGGGATAAGGATACAGTAGTCTGTTAAAAAGTCAAAGATCTCACATTATTTTATCATTTTTTTTTGGTGCTGAACTTAGGTCCTAGACACTATCCCTTAGGGTTTCCCCCCTTTAAAGGCTGATAATATACCACTTGAACCACAGATTTACATCTAGCTTTTTGGTGCTTCTCTGGAAATAGCATTTTCAAGAACTTTTCTACCCTGGTTGGAATTTGATCTTTTAAAATTCAAATGTACTGAGAATAGTCTATATTCCTACCACAGTAGGAAGAGCTAGGGAAGAAGCAATAAGCCAGGTGGCTTTAGATTCAGCAAGACTGACCTACAGTGACAAACATGTTTGGCTCATGACTGTAATTCTAGTTTCTTAGGAGTTTGAGACCTGGAACATTATGTTTTACATGCAGCCCAAGAAGTCTGAGACTCCATTTCTAAAACAAAAAAAAATATCAGGGCTGGAGATTTGGCTAAAGTGGTAAAGTGCCAGCTTTGTAACCTCAAAGCCCTAAGTTTAAATCCCAGTACAGCTCCCTTTCCTGCAAAGGAAGGAGAGAGGCAGTAGGGAGGAAGAGAAGGAGGCCAGATGGATGGACTACCTACTGGATGTTAAAACCTGAGCATTAATAATTTCATTCAGCTTTAGTGCCTTTCTATAGTGTTGGTATTCCTATTCTCATGCATTTTAGACAAGGGAAGAGACTGAGACATAGAAAAGGTAAGCAGCTTGCCCACTCTCACAGCTGTAACAAACTGAGATTTTCTGGACCAAGAATTCCAACATCAAAAAAACATCAGCATACACATGAAGATGATGATGATAATGCTTGGCCATGGGTTTGTCAGGGCTTGTGTTTCCAAATCTTGGCTATGTTTTAGAATCACAGAGGCATGGCATTCTGTTTTTAAATACTATCCCAAATGACCATATTGTACAAGTAAAGTCAAGAGACATCAATCCATGCAAATCTCTCATGACGTGCTTTATGTTAACCTTTTTGTAGAAAAGTGATGTTACTAGCATTAAAGACTTGCCCAAAGCCACATAGAGTAACCATGTCAAAGTTAAAATAGATTCTGATACCCTGGGACTAAATCTTAGGAAGCATCCATGAGATACGACACTGCTACTACCTTAAGACAGCATAAAATGTGGTCAGGAAGGCAGTTTCATTCCACCAGGGGACACAGGAGAGAATAAATTTCATCTTTGAAGCAGAGTTTTCACTCAGCACCATAAATTTCCTCTTGAAATGCACTTGTTATGAATAGGACTGAAAAAAAAGGAGAGTGGGGGAGAAACTATTTAACTCTGTCTCTCCACACATCGCTCATCATCAGCTTCTGATGGGAAAACACAAAGCTCTGCCTAGTCTATATCTATGGATCCCAAACACAGGGAGACAAGCTGCCGCCTCTGAGGCGTTGCCTCAAATGACGGATGAAGCCAACTACTGCAACTGCTGAAAGATCTCCCAACTTCACAGTCATAAAACTAAAAGGCAGAGAAAAAGGGGGCCATCTGCTTCAAGCTGGCTACAGATTCATCTCTGCTTGCATGGAGAAAAGAGCCCCTCTACTTCATCAGCAAAACAACAACAACCAACAACATCTTCTTGTTCATTTCTGGAGGAATTGCTTCCTCTAGGTAGGGGAGCATTTTAAACACATTTGTGTATGTAAAACTAAGGAAGAATACGAAATCCACAGGCATCTTCTTTCTGTTTTGGTCCCAATTCCCTTTTAATGTCTGGATATAGGGGGAGTCTAGGTTATTTTTATAGACTGGGAGAAAGAAGCACAGAATTTTCTCCTGTTCTTAGAATTTTCACAAATTGAAGTGTTAACTTTTATGGCTGATGGTATCTTTTAATACTATTTTTTTAATCCTGGAAGAGATATTTATTATTAAAGTTCTGGGAATAGCATTGGTATAATGTAAAATGGGATCTTAATTGATATTAAAGAACATGGTTTTCTAACTGAGCTTCATAGAGCCTGAAGTGCTTAGAACAGGAGAGAGAGAGGGGTGGGGGAGGAGGGAAGGGGAGGGAGAGGGAGGGGGGAGGGAGAGAGATTGGAGCTGGACTACCACTCACCATTCTTCAACTACACCCCTTTTCCCCAAAAGGCATATTCATTTTTATCATTAATTGAAATTCTACATAAAACTGCTTTTTTAATAGTTACTGCAGATAATAAAAAGTATTAATTGAGGAAAAAACAGACTATAGACTATAGGCTAAGAACATAATACACATCCATACGTATACTATTTGAAAGAGATGGCAATATTACAAATGTAAATTAACCCAAAGGTAGATGATAGATAAGAACACATATATGTACAAATATATGTACAAAACTCTCACTGATATGTTTGTTAATGATGCACATATTCACACTTTACTTATATTTTCTGTTTTCTGTCATGAATTCACTCTAAGAAGGACTCATACACGTAAGTAAACAAAAGAAAGATTCTCAAGAAATCTGGACTTTTGAGGACTGGTCCAAAGAACATAGGCATAGGATGGTTGGGACATATGCCAAATCCTGCCTTAATGTGTGCAATATCTTTTTTGTGGCATCTCAAAGCTTACAGAGTCATAAGTGGGACATGTCAGAGCTTTCCTCTGGCCCTAATCTCCATCCTCACAACACTAACTAATCAATATCAAATGCACAGAGATGCTAGGCAGGCTGCTCAGAATGTCCAATGCACTTGGTTAGATCCCAGAAATGATTGCTGAGACCCACCACAAACTGCTCAAGGAAAATCTACACTAGATCCTGGGATTTCTCAGTTCCTTTAAGTCAGATGAAGTCTGGCTCTTCTTCAATGACAAATTGAAGCAAGGGCACAGTGATTGAGCTCAGACATCTGGCAGAGCCTTGGCTTCTCCCCTAACAAGCTGCAATCATAATAAGCAACGTCACTTACTCTTTCCATGCTCCTCTTCTTTGTCTATAACATCAGGGTCATAATATAATTGCATAGCTACCATGAAATTTAGATTCAATGATCTCATATAAGTCACGTAACAGATTAGAATTCACCAAATATTCACTGGTACAAACAGTAATATTCTTATCCACTTTACTTTGATCCTCCCTCCCATCTGTCTGATCTTACAGGAAGCACCAATGCTGTATTTCAGTCTAAGCCCAGCCAAGTAATAGAAGATGATCTAACAGTACAGATAAAGGACTTCCTTGGCATTTATTTGGAGAAAGTCATGAAAGAGACTGAAATGTTCTTCCAAAGAAAACTCTCTTAAAGGAGCTGGGAGTTTTGCCTAGTGGTAGAATGTTTGCTTAGCATGCACGAAGACCAGGGTTTGATTCCTCAGTACCACATATACAGAAAAAATGGGAAATGGTGCTATGCCTCAAGTGGTAGAGCGCTACCTTTGAGAAAGCCCAAGGACAGTGTTCAGGCCCTGAGTTCAAGCCCCAGGACTGGCAAAAAAAAAAAACTCTCTTAAATAAATATGCAATTACAACAGTAAGTAGTAGTATCATGACTGGATCTATCATGAGAGTTTAAATATAAAATTTTACTTCTATTTTCCAAACTGCTTAGAAAAGGAATAATATTTGTAGAATATGTCATTTAGAATTCAAGTGATAAGGTATGATGAAATAATGTTTATATAGCTTAATTTGAAATAGCTCCAAATCTTTATAAAATATAAATCAATATTATAAAGAAATTATTCTCTATAAATAGCTTTGGGCTTGGAAAAATGCAAGTTCAGTGCATTTCTTATGTGTAAGCAAATGAATGAAAATAGTAAAGCTACCTTTCTCCATTATGTTGAAATAAACCAGGCAAATTAAGATAATGAGATTGTTAAGTCCAGAAAATTCTATGTTAAATTTACAATTTAGTTGAATTACCAAAGAAGAATATGAAGAAGAGAAAGAAAACCCTATTTTAATCAATATATCTTCCAAATTCAATTCCTTTATTGATTTCACATTTATCAAATGAACACCTCAGCACCTCCTTAATTGCTTCATAATTGAATATATGATTTGGTGTGCTTGTCTCTTTATGTGGGGCCACATGAATTAAACCTCAA
Source organism: Megascapheus bottae (assembly GCF_031878675.1). Taxonomy (NCBI): domain Eukaryota; kingdom Metazoa; phylum Chordata; class Mammalia; order Rodentia; family Geomyidae; genus Megascapheus; species Megascapheus bottae. Next base: position 31,053,805 of record NC_143510.1, read on the forward strand.
TTTCTTTACCATCACATATGACTCATGGTATAACCATGAATTATGCAGGCCTACATTGGTTGTCTTATTATGAGAGAGCAGCTGTATGAACCTCACAAAGGCGACACGGCGAAGTCATGGAAAGTTCAACACAGGCCCCCTCTAATATTGGCAGGAGGCATGATCAGGCATTCTCTGGTTTTCTGTAACGCCTATGGAGACTCATGCAGATTCAGCTTCCTAGACCAAAGCTAGATTTGATAACAATAAACAGAATTTAAAACCAAAAGAGAGCGCCAAAACAGAAACTGTTTAAATTCAAGTGTCCCCAAAACAACATTTGATATTACCAAAGGAACAAAGTTCATTAAAAGCTAATCGCGTCTTTTTTTAAATTTCACTCTTTTCCCTCCCATATTTATTCACATCTAGTTAGACACCTGGCCTAGGTGAGATTTACTGACTGAACAGTGTGATCACTACACATTTGTTCTCTGGTTAATCCAGTGTTTTTTTAACCTTGCAAGCATAGCTGAATTATCTGGGAATACCTTAAAGCCATACCGACACCTGGAGTTTAAGGCCTTTTTGCCTACTTCTAAATCAGTCCAATGTGTAACTAAGGTGAACATTATAGATATAATGCGTGGGATTTGAAGATAAACCTGGCATTTGCCTGGTGACAAGAAATCTGCTGAACTATCCAGTTGACTCATTCAACATCCACATAAACAAAAACCTAAGATAAAACCTGTGTGGACTCTTTTCTTTCTTTTCCATTATATATCAGGATCCAAGACAACAGAGATAGTGTCCATGTCAATGAGTTCGAGATCTGATTAAAAAAATATATAGGTGATGAAATGAGGAAAAAAGTAAACACTGGGCTGGAAAGGATTCTACTACAAAATCTTCTTGACTGTCCAGGATACAAGGAAGAGTCCGTATGTGCCCAAGATTTTCAAGGCTGAATTTGTGTGGCTCATGTGCATGGGCACATACTGTGTCTACATTTAATATCAATGAGAGCACCCTAATTCGTGAGAAAAGCACATTCAAAAGCATAAAGAAAGAGTCCTGTGTCTTTGAAACCTGTGAATTAATCAATAGAGCTGAAATAAAGGATATTTTGAGGAGCAAGACTGGAGAGGCTCAATGAGATTACAAAAAAGTGTTGTGTGTCATGCTCTGGGACTGGAGTGTCATGCTGAATCCTCTGGAGACACTTTGGAAGGATTGTAAACAAGGTTGGGGTTTTGAGACAAATGACAAACCTCTTGATAAAAGAAGAAATCAGAGACATTACTTGCCCAACCAAGAACTCTCTCAGGAATCTACTGGCTCTGCCTGTCTTTGTACAATGATTATTACATTATCATGCAAAACCAGACTCTGAATCAGAATGGCCTGACAGTGAAGGAGAAAGTCTCATATCACTTCTTAAATTTCTAAAGACATGGAGTTCCTATTCTAGATGGTATACTCATAAAATCCATATTGGCATCTTCAATCTGATTCTATGTGAACAGGAGTTGGCATACATTTAATCCTTTAAGTGTTTACACACGAGTTCAGCAAAGTTAAGTAACTTCTGTCCACATCATGTGTAGAACTGATGCAAAGTTAGGGTTCTTTCATTTTAAGATGCTCAGTTCTCCAACTTGCCAACAGAACACTCTTTGCTCCCCCTGCCTGTTTGCAGAGAGTTAATTGACAGAACTAGAGTTGGTTTGCCCAAGGCCACCACAGCTTTATGAAAGACAGTCCAAGGAAGAAAGTAAGAAAACAGAAGAGGCAAAAAGCACAGACAAAACCTCATGACCACTACTTTTGATCCAGCCTGGGCAGCAATTTGAGTCTATTTTCAATATCACTCAATATGCTGGGGACATATTCCAAAATATCAGGAATGAACCCTAATTCATGGCTTGGGTTATGCATTGTTTCTTCCCATTGGTCTTCTGTGCTTCCCTGCATTATGTCTTACAATGAATTATCCAGTGACTTCATGCCAAGGAATGGAGAAGACCTCAAAGCCAAGTATGGAAGAATGAAGTTTGCACTTTGAGCCAAATTACAGATTGAAATCTCTGTGTCACCATTTGTTAGCAGAGTTGAACTGAGGCAAAAGTCCCCCTTGGGAGAATCATGTAAAATTCATCAGCATTCAGACTCCTAGAAACAGAGCGCAAAAGCCCAAGTTCTGACAGTGAGATCTCAGGAAATGCAGAATTCCTTTTGATGTGAATACAGATGGATTAAGCACTCGTGAAAACAGTCTCTGAACTACCCATGCTAAAGCCGTCCCAGGACTGAGTTCACATGAACTCCTAAGCTTATAGGAGAGCAGATGCCACCCTCAGATCTAGGTGAGACGTCTACATTCTCCTTCCTTATGTCATGAGGACTGAGTCTGAGAGCGGGTTGTCTCTGCCTGTTAGAAGAGACACAACGAGGCTGCTTCTGTTCAGCACATATATAACTGGCCTAACAAATGGGTAGAGAAATGAGGAAACTTGAGATGTCTCAGACATGTGTGGTCTCCTGATGAAATCATACAACTGAAAATATGGGGAAACAAGATGTTTGGAAGCAGGTGGAAGGAGGGAAACATGGGACAAAAACAGACAAATGTAACTGTAATCCCTGTATACATTACTCGACAGTAAAATTAATATATATATACAAATAAATAAATAAAACATATCTGACCTGTGTGGTGGGGAGAAGAAAATATTAAAGCAGAGACAATGCTGGGTTTATAAAGAAGCCAAATTGAAAAGTAAACACAGAGCTGGGCATTTGTGGCTCAGGCCTGTAATCGTAGCTACTCAAGAGGTTGGAATCTGAGGATTGAGGTTTAAAGCCAGACCTGAAAAAAAGTCATGAGACTCTTATCTCCAATTAACCACCATAAAACCAGAAATAGAGCTATCATTCAAGTAGCAGAAAACTATCCTTGAACAAAAACACTAAGAACAGCAACCAGGTTTGGAGTTTAAAAGAACACATGCGAATGTACCCCTATGCCCCCCACCCCCACCACCAACATATAGAAGTAAAAGCAAGGATTCTGTATCAACAAGTTACTACTTTAAATGTAAAAGAGTTTTAAAAACCGAGGCAATTCCAGTATCAGAGTCAGTATAGAGTTTTCAACCAAGGGGTTCTTTAATTTTTTTTTTTTTTTTTTGCCAATTCTAAGGCTTGAACTCAGGGCCTAGGCACTGTCCTTGAGCTTCTGCCACTTGAGCTACAGCACAACTTCAGGTATTTTTAAGGAATCAAACCCAGGGCTTTGGGTATGCTAGGTAAGCACTCTGCCACGAGGCCACACACCCAGCCATAGCCCTGGAGTTCTATAAAGAATTTGTACAAACTTTCTAAATGTCAAAAAGTATTTATGTGAATTTTCTGAAAAGAAAATCTACATTATTCAGATGTTCAAGAGCTTAGGAGCAAGCCAAGAGTCTGTGGCTCACACTATAATCCTAGCTATACAAGTGCTGGCAAAAAGAAAAAATGTCAAGAATATAGGCTCTGAATTAATATCCTGGTTTTACCCTTTTCGAACTGTGTTAGGTAACTTGCATAACATCTTGAGAAAGATAATAAAGCTTATCTCAAAGTAATGTATAATGAAATGAATTCACAGTTAACGGAAAAAATCTCTTCTGGATAATATTTACATTAAATTACTTTATCCTGTTTTGTATGAGACATACACGTGTGTGTGTTGTAAAAGGGAAAGAAAGAGAAAGAGGGACAAAGAGAAAATTTTTAAATGTAGCAAGGCATTGGTGACTCATGCCTGTAAATTCTACCTACTCAGGAAGTTGAAATATCGAAATCTAGGTTCAAAGACAACCTGGGCAGGAAATTCTGTGTAACTCTTATTTCCAATTAACCTCCCAAATGTCAAAGTGGAGTTGTGCTTGAATAGTATAGAGTCATCCTTGGGCAAAACAACCCTAAAGGTCAGGTGTTAGGCTCTGAGTTCAAGCCCCAGTAACAGCACAAAAAAATAGTAATTTAAAATACACGTAACAAGCCAGCCACTAGTGGTTTGATCCTATAATCTTAGCTACTCAGGAGGCTGAGATCTCAGGATCTCGGTTTCAAGCCAGCCCAGGCAGGAAAGTTGTGAGAGTCTTATCTCCAATAAACTACTCAGAAAAAGACAGAAGTAGATCTGTGGCTCAAGAGGTAGAACACTAGCCTTGAGCAGAAAGAAGCTCAAGGGCAATGCAGAGGCCCAGAATTCAATCCCCAAGAAAGGGGGAAAAAAAAGCAGTTACCAACGGTTCATAACTGTAATTTAACTATTCAAGACACAGGACCTGGAAGCCCCTGAGGTAAGCTCTGGTGTAGGCACAAGAGGTTCTATGTTATTTTGCTTCTTTTTAATTTTTTTCTCCTCACTGTTTTTGCTTTCTATACCTTTTGTCTTTTATGTAAGTTCATCTGTTTGGGGAAGAATAAGAGGAAGCACAGATGGTGTGACAAAGGGTAAACAAATGCAGCAGTGCTGGCACTCACTAGACACTATGGTGAAAATGTGAGGGCTGCTGTAGATCTATAAGACAAGAATCCCAAATGAAAGAGGAAAGGTGAGAAGTGAGCAGTAAAATGGGTCTTAGAGTATGAAGGGCTGCAGTGCCTAGGTGAGGAGCTAAGACTTCCTTGACAAAGATTAAAGGATAAATCTGTCACTGAATAAAAGCATAAGTATGACTAGAAGTCTGTGAAATCCACAGAGGGAGAAAGAAGATGTAGGGTCAAAATATGAGCTGGCACTCTGGAAATCAGTGTGGAGGTTTCTTAAAGAACTGAAAATTGACCTTCCCTACGATCCCGCCATACCACTTCTGGGCATCTACCCTGAACATCATAACCCAAGATATGATAAGGACACCTGTTCAGCTATGTCTATCTCTGCATTATTCACAATAGCCAGGCAATGGAAACAATCCAGATGCCTTATTGCAGATGAATGGATACAGAAAATGTGGTATGTGTGTATATATATATATATATATATATATACACACAATGGAATTCTACATAGCCAACAGACAAGATAAAATAATGGAATTTGCAGGGAAGTGGATGAATCTAGAGCGAATCATGTTGAGTGAGACAAGTCAAGACCAAAGGAACAAAAGGTGCATGGTATCCTTAATATGTGGATAATAGATCCAAACAGTACAAGAGCAAGGACTCAATATATGTATACCCAATGCTATGGACATGGTAATGGAAATATAAACATAACTACATAGACATAAAAACCTATGACTCTATAGACATAATGTTTTATTTCATAAATTAATATGTATCTATAACATACAACCCTTAGCCTAATTTTGATATGTTCTAAAAACTAAGTGCCAGTGATTGTATATAGAGATTCCCTTCTTGAACACTTGTTTGTTAAACATGTCATTTGAAATATGATATAAAAATCAATGTTAATAAATCAATAAAAATGGGTGCATGGCTCAGGAGATACAATGGAGACAGATGCATGGACTATTTAGGAAACAGACATGGAGGTCACCTGTGGAATGATAGGGAAACACATTAAATATAACCACTGAGGTTTCAGCTTGAAGCACTGAGTACATGTGATTCTTCCTCTAAAATGAGAAGAACTGAAGCATGCATTTAGGAAGATAGATATAGGATGATGAGAACAGTATCAGACATACTGAGTTGGATTAAATTGAGTAGGCTATATTGGGTGAATCCTGAATGTTTCTAATAAAGATTAAATTAGATAATGCACATGGGCTTCTTCACAAGCTACAAAAACTAATTATCATCATCATTATTGTCATTAGCATTCAATAGGATCTTCAGAGTTCTTATTTAACCTCTCATAGCCTTCAAATTTCTGCCCATTTCTATGGGGATAATAACCATCCCTTCTCATTCCTATAAATGTTTGAATGTGAAAATGAAATTGATGATGAAACATCAAGTTCACTATGTGGGAAGATACATAATAAGTCCTATGTAGTATTAAGTGGTATTAAATCCAAAGAGATTGAGGCAACTTACAACAGCATTTAATAACAAAAGGACAATTACAGCTCTGAAATGCATAGCTTGGAATGGACACTGTATCACTGTGCTATCTGTAATCATAAAAATGAAAACATAGTTTTTCAAACTCTCTTATGTCTATTTTTGAAGACTATCCCCCACAAGACAAAGTAGCGCACATGTATTTGTGTATGCATAGAAACCTTCTAGTATGTGTATACAAATATGGGTAGGTTTGTTTCTGAAAGAATATATTCCCTTTTCATATACAGATGGGAAATGAACAATATAGATAAACACCTGAATCCCTGGAGTCAGCTGGTAAAACTATAGCTACAGTAGTAATAGATGATTTAAAAAATGTTCACACTCTGAACATAGACCTTTGATATCCTGGCTAGAAGAACTGAATTAGAGCCAACAACAATTCAATAAAGACTAAAATTTAATCATCTCATATTTAGGGAAAGCATTTTGGATTGAAATGTGAAGATCCGTGTTTGCATATCATTTATAACCTCTAACTTTGGGGAATAACCTATTTCCTGGGTTTTTCCTGATCTTTTGTGACACAGTGTGACACAGTGATCAATGTAGAAAATGACAGTAGATTCAATCAGTTGAAATCAGCTTTTGTGCTACCAGTAATGTTGATGCCTCCAAGAATGAGTGTTGGTATTCATTCATCTAAAAATCCATTCTCTTTAGAGCAAATGGGACCTTATTTACTCCATTCCCCATCCCCAAGCAGTAAATGAGATTTCTAAGTCTATCCCTGCAACATGTTCTATTTTATAATCGTCCTTATTACTAGCAAATATCTCCTCTGAGTCTCATTTAAATCCATTTTAGGTACCAACCAGCACAAGAAATGTAGAGAGGAAAACGTATCAAATAGAAAGCAAACAGGAAAGTCACTATGTATTCCTTCAGTGACTCCTATAGAGGACACATTGCATATTCTGACACTTTATGGACATTGCTCACAGAAGGAGAAATCCTTGTCTTTAGAAAACTATTTTTTTGACAGTGAGATCTTCAGGATACAAATAATTCCTCTCAAAATGGAATAAAAGGGAAACTACACAGTTGCCTAACATGCCCTTGGAAATGTCCTATGAAGGTACTCTGAAAAAAACGAGAATTCGGTCATCTACAAATTTCTTTTCCAAGTTATGCCTTTCCTTTTCTGAGTCTCTTCTCCTATAAATGAAGGCTGAGGAAAAAGTGACTTATTATTTTAGGAGGAAATCAGGTTCATCTACTGAAAATGTGGCTGTGAATGCTGTATTCATGGATGTCAGTCACAAGTGTAGATTTATATAACATATAACCTCAGATTAAAACCAAACATAAAGCAATTAATTACTTAAGATACATTCAAGAAGTGGATAATTCTATATGAAATCAGCCAGAATATTTGAGATAATTTAGAAAGCCAGTCTACAAGGACCTCATTCATCTTGGATCAAAAGAGCACAGTGCCAATATATATCCTTGACAACAAAAAGAATAAGGAAGAACCAGTGACAAAGCATTATTGAGAGAGTGTTACATAAATTATCTCACTTAACTTTCAGAAGAGCGAAGTGTGGTAGAGACTATCATTCCTCATTTCCATATGAGGAAATGGATACCACCAGTTTTAGGACCCATCCCAAAGCCACACATCTGGTAGGATAGAATCAGAACTCTGGTTCAGAGTCTAAACTCAAGATTACTACAAAGTGAGGATTTTCTTCACTCTTCTCATAAATAGCAAATCAAGAGATTCTCAATTGGAGTTTCACATCAAGATAATGTAATGTGCTTAATTTTCCACATGCTCATTTTAGTTATCCATTAAACCATATTAATGTGTTTTAACTGCATGTCAATGATATGCCTAACACTATTATAAGCATAATGCCTAGACTGTTTCAATTAAGTCTTCAAAAAAAAAATCTAAGGCTGGAATTTGCTTTATATTATAGAGAAGAAAATCAAAGTTCAGAAGCTTAAGTGTTTGTGTTAAGGTTAAATACTAGCAGTGGAGAGCAGGTATCTGGACTCCTTAGGCCATGTTCTCTGGGCAGGGAACACATCACCTCTGATTCACTCCAGAGATAGAGTCTTCAGTTAGAATTCAGATAATTTGGATGTTTTACACTCATCTTCCTGATGCTTAGGGTGGACCACATGTATGCTAACTAATCTACACTGCTTAACAAAGGTTCTTAGACTCAAACCCAGGAAGTAGGCTGGAGAGCTCTTTTCCTTCCTCAACACTAGACAAATACAATATTTCTGTGAAGACCATGACAAATGTGTTTAAAATAAAAAATGACAATTTATCACCAAGTTTAGTACACTATCAGACTCTGGCCCAACGAAGTATTTCTTTATGATCCGCTGTATAATTAATCTCCATTTATTTTCCCTGAACTGCAAAAAGACATTAATAGGGTAATTTTATATTAAAAAATGGTGTTCCTTAAAGACAAATGACTCAGCTTAAATTTAAAGATAATTAATCATCTCAGTACTACAGGAAAAGAATCTTTTGAGGCAATTAATAATCGATATCATTTTTTCCAATTCTTTCCATTTCCTTAGGATGGTACAAAATCATCCTTTCTGATGGATGCATAGAATTCCATCGTGTAAATACACCACATTTTCTTGATTCATTCATCACTTGACGGGCACTTGGCTATGGTAGTGTTGCAATGAACATGGCTGTGCTAGCAGCTTTACTGTGGTCTTGTTTGTGTTCTGTTAGATAAATGCCCACGAGTGGGATTGCTGGGTCATAGGGTAGCTCTGTTTAGTTTTTTGATGAACTTCCATCCTGCTTTCCAAAATAGTTGAACATTCCCACCAACAATATAATAAAGAGTTCCTTTTTGTATACATCTATGTCAGCATTTGTTAATTTTTCTTGACTTTGGCCATTCTAACTGGGGTGAGGGAGAATCTCAGTGCATGGTTACTTAAGTAAGCCAGAGAAACCTGGGTTGCAGTTTCACTCATTTGTGGTAACTGGGATGTGCCTATAAATTTACAAGTAAACACAATGGGTGGAAAGCAAAGGATAAAAAAATGAATTCACTGAATAGAGCACAAATAGTATAATTCTTTAAAAAAAATACTAAGTCTAAGCCCAACAAAGTAAGTACCAGGAAATGGGAACTTGCAAGGTAAGAGGGTGGGGAAGGAAAAAGGGGTAGAAGGCTGAAGAGAGACAGGAAGAATACAGGCAAGAATTCATTGTACATACTACTCAGGAGGCTGAGACATAATGATTGCCATTTGAAGCCAGCTCAGATAGAAAAGGCTGAGAGATTCTGTATCTCCAATTAACCAAGAAAACTGAAGGTGGAGCTGTGTCTCAAAGTGATAGAGTACTAGCCTTTAACACAAAAGCTCAGGGACAGTACTCAGGCCTTGATTTCAAACCCTATGACTTACAAAAAAGCAAAACAGACTTCAGCCTTTAAAGAACAAAAGTAAATATGGTTGAGATCAGTAATACCACCTTTTCACATAACTGCCTGTCCTTACGAGTTACTCCTGGTTCTTTTCCATGTTCAACTCACATGCAGATTCTCCTCTTCTTCCTATCCTTTACTGAGGAGTTTCTCCTCCTCCCAAAATTTCTATTCTACCAAGCTGTTGTCTTGCTTTTACCTGACTAATAAGTCTCTGACAACTTCATTACTACTTTCTATATTTTCTGTAACTGAATTCATGGTATCCCATTTGCTAAACAATCTCTCTGTCACTTGATCCATATGCAAGTCTATTTCTTTGCATTTAAATAAGACAAACCATTTTGGGTTTCAAAATCCCAAGAGAATTTCCTTCCTTTGAGGTGCCTTATATCCAGTTCTTCTCTCTTTTTTTTGGCGGGGGGAGAGGGTCAGGAGTTAAGTTTGGTTTTAAATGGTGCTGTCATGAAATTGTTACCATTTTTTTTCCCTTCACTTAACCCACCTTTTCCTCATTCTTAACCCTAGATTTTAAAAAATCTCCTCATATAGATGTTACTTTCCCTTACTGAAAAGTCATTAACTTAATTTGTATATGTGTTTGTGTTAGGAAGGGGGACAGGGGTTGTGGGGCTTGAACTCTGGGCCTGGGCGCTGTCACTGAGCTCCTCAGCTCAAGGTTACCACCCTACTACCCCTTGAGTCACAGCCACACTTTCCATTTTCTAGTGGTTATAAATAAGAGTCTCATCTTCTTTAGTGCGGGGGCTGACTATAAACTGCAATCCTCAGATCTCAGCTTCCTGTGTAGCTAGGATTACAGGCATGAGCCACTATGCCCCGCTACTTACTTCTTATATAGGGAATAAATATGAGGTCATTGATATGGTGTTTAAGGTCTGCCTTGACCTAGCCCCCTCCAATGTGCCCTCCTCAAACATGGAATTTCAGAAGCATATCCATGGTGTAGACCAATTCTGTCAGTCTAATTCTCTCTAAATGTCCTGTACTTCTTCACTTCTTGGTGTCTCTGAAGCTGCCCCCATACTTTCCACTTTCGTAAATCCCAGTAATATTCCAGGGCCCTGGCCAGAAGCTCCCTTTTTTCATGAATTTTCACAAATCACTTACTATCTTTGTATTTTTCTTGTGACATTCTTCAATTCAATATTTCATATTTGAGTTACATATTTACATGCCTATATAACATTGAATAAATCACTATAAACTCAAATGGCACCCATGTTACTTCTCATCTCTAATGAGTTAAAAGATATTAGACTGATATTCTCTAGAACTTATTTGCCAATTCTCACATGTCATATATATGTATATATCAGATATAGATACGTGTATATCACATATACAGATATCATATATATATGAGCTACAAACTCTAGAATTTCTGTGTAACTATAGATTCATGTGCTTTGTTTTGTACATGACATTATTTTTGAATAAAGAATAAACTGAACTCCTAGATAATAGCAAAGCAAACACAGGAAACGTCACTGAAGTCACTGACACTCATCATCTGGAGGCAGAATTTTTAAAATGAAATAACATTGTGAAATTAAATTATAATTCTATCAAGTCAAGACAGTCCATCTTCAGAAATCGTACTGTTTTCAGCATGTATGGCCTATAGCTAAGAATGCAATGGTAAGTTAGGAGTGCCAGTATATACCTGTAATGTCAGCAATCTAGAATCTGAAGCAAATGGATTGAGAATTTGACCAGACTGGGCTACACAGTGAGATCCTGTCTCAGAAGAATGAAAAAAAGAATAATATACTTAAGAAAATAACACACTGAGTTGTGTGGGTGGGGTGGGGTGTGACGAAATAAAGAAGATGAAGCTTTTCCTCTTAGTGTCATTCCATGGTCAACCTGGTGCTACTCTGATGACGTACAGCTGGGCATTTTCAAGGCCATTAGAAAAGTTGATTACAGAGAATGAGCACAGTAGTAACTGATCAAAAAATTGTAAAACTGCTTTGTATGTCAATAACTCCAAGCCCACAAGCTGCATATTTCCTAAGTTATATGAGATTCTCTGTGGTAGCACTTAATGGAATTAAATTGCTAATCTCCCTGTTAAAACAATAGATTTCTCACCATATGTTCCTCTGAACTTCCTGGTTATCAGAGTATCTAGTGGCAGGAATGCTCATGTCTTCTGATGCAGCAAATTTTATTCTAGAGTTTCTAACATGAAGAGTGCAACTGTAAGGTTCAAATTACATCTTTTAAGAGAAGACACTCCTACTAATGATAAAGGGGATAGTGGGAAATGCCTGCAATGTTGAATTTTCTCAGATGTCATGGAAAAGAGTTTTTTATGACATATCCCTATGAAAAGAAATATGGATGGAAAGATAACAAATTCTATATCTTATCCATCTATTTATATCTGTCTAGGTATAGATATATAAAGTTTGGATCACAAAAGATTGTGTATTTATCTTTTGTTTAGCTCTGAGTGTAACATGAAATTTTATTTTTCTCGTATCTTCCCAATATTTAGTTGGTATACTGAGACTGAAAATATTTTGTGTGTGTGTGTGTGTGTGTGTGTGTTGGTTTTTTGAGGCTGGTTCTTCTCCAAAGCATAAGTAAAGTGGCCTCAAACTCACAATTTTCTTGGCTCAGTCTCTTGAGTACTGCACTTACAGACACATGCTATTATGCAGGGATATGCATAGTCTCTCCATTTAAAAAAAAAGACAAGCAATAAAACTAAAAATACTAGTTATCTGGGTTTTTCAGTTGGTTGCTTCTTATAATTTACATATTTGTATTGTAGAGATTCTGATAGGATAATACTTATTCATTTTTTAATCTTGTAGTTCAGGATGAGCTATCTAGATTTCAGCATAAAACCTGAATTCTCATCTCTTGAAGCATCTTGGTTTTTATTAGATCTAAATCTCAACTGTTTAAAAGTCCAACAGATCAAGACCCTAATGAAAGAATTCCCCTGATTTTAATTGTTTTAAAGCCAATACAGGATATGATTTTGTCAGTGTTAGTTGTTCTAGAGAAGTCAGTGTTAGCCAGTAGAATCACAAGAGAAGGTGAACATACTAAAAAGAAGCCCACCTATTTTCATTTATCAAATTGATCAAGAAATATCAAATGCTATCTTGAATTATAATTTGAAAAAATTAATGTTAAAATGTTTTTAAATGTAAATTTCTAAATTTTATATTTTGGTATATTCTAACAACACACAAATCATTAAAATTCTTCTTATCCAAAGCAATCAGGGGAGAGGTTTTAGCTTAGTTTTACAAAATTCAGTTAAACTGAGATCACAGATCAACATATATCTAATTTTACCTAAAACTTACAACTATTCGTTTACCAGATTTTTTGTGTGGTTTATGTTTACAAATTGGTTCTTAATCCACATAATCTATTTTCTGTGGTTTCTACATCCTTTCTTGAAAAATGAGAGGGGGAAAAAAACTAAAACATTTAATAAGACAAACTAATGAGAGCTCTTTCATAGTTTTTTTACTCTCCTCCCTAATTTTTACTGTATTTTTATCCAATGTAAGTCAGTTTTTCCCAAACCAACCAACTTTGTTAATATAAACAAGGAATATTCTTTGTTTTCACAATCGTATCATTAAGTTATACAACATTTGATTGAGTTATGGAACTACAATTACTGCAATTATAGTTACCCAAACTGCCTTACACAATTACTCCAAGCATCTAGTTCAGCTGATATGGACAGAACACCAGGTGCAACGGAGAGCAGGGGCTGCCATGGACACACAGGTACTGCAGGAAACTGGTAAAGGGGGATCAGCTTACAGACATGAAAGTTTACTTAGGAATCAATTTAATAATATTTAGGACACTACATGCTAAAAGCTACCAAAACAAAATAAAGTACACCAAAACTTAAAACTAATATAGATATTCTTTACTAGATCTTAAAAAGGATTCAGTGTCCCTAAGATGTCAGCTCTCCTGGGATAAATCTACAGAGAATTTTAATAACATTGAGAATAAAGTTTTGCCTTAAAACTGATAGAGCCATTAAAAAAAACCATTTTCAGCTCCATTGGACCTACCACTTCACTTATTTCTTAATTTTTTATGTATACAATAAATGCCAGCATTGTTTCTTTCCTGTCCCCCCACCACCCCTGCCCTTTATTTATCTATACTATGCCATTCACCCCAGCAGCACCTCTTGCAAGGACCTAATTCTTGGTACTTATTTTATTGGGCTTTGGCTTAGTATTTCTAACAAATTATACTATTTGAACTCTCCATAGATTCTATAATCCTTCAGTTAACTTATTTGCAACTAATTGCAAACCACTCAGAGTGTTTTCTTACAGATTTTTAGGCATATTCTACCTACCACAAATGAAGGAAACCATGCAACCTTTGTTTCTCTGGGTTGGCTGATTTCACTTAACATGCATTATATATAGAAACTGCTTTGTTAAATGGCAAAATAATTCAACACATATCCTAAAAAATTAAGAGGCGTGAGGGAAAGGGTAGAATGGGAGGAGTGGGTGAGAATTCTGAAAGGGATGACACCGATCAAGACATACTGTGTCCATAAATTGCATTGTTGAATGGCAACTCCTCTGTACAACTAACTTCGTACAACTTTGTACAGCAACTCTGCAAAACTTAGCTAAAAATATTCCAAAAAAGAACCATCTTTTTCTGAGAGGATTAAGAATATAAAAAGCTAGCACTAATGGCTCCTACCTATAATCCTAGCTATTCAGGAGACTCAAATCTGAGAATCATGGTTCCAAGAGGTCCCAGGCAGAAAAGTCTGTTAGACTCTAATTAATTACCAAAAAGCCAGAAGTGGAAGTGTGATTCAAGTGATAGAATGCCAGCCTTGAGTGAAAAAGCTATAAGACAGTGCCCAGGTTGTAAGTTTAAGCCTTAACATTGACACTAAAACCAAAACAAAACAAAAAACTCAGTGATATTAAGGGCAATTCAAGGACCCTTTTTATTAATAGATGCTAAAAACCTGTCATAAAGATATAGCAATGAGGTCACTGTGGTCATAGTGCCTAAAATAAAAGTTAAATCAATAACTTTCTATCTAGAGCAAAACCAAAAACTAGCCAAATGTCATGGCCCATACCTGTAATTCCACCACTGGGGATACTAAGGCAGAAGGGCCTCAAATTTGATGTCAGCCTGGCTTACATAGGGAGATTCTGTCTCTAACAAGCCTCAAATATCAATAAGACTTTAATGTGACTGATAAAAGAAGCATTTAAAATAACTAGGATAATTTGTGATGTAAGAAATGTTATCATGGTTTATGCATTGTAAGCAATCTAAATTTTTTTAAATGTCATTAGAAAGGTGATTTACAGAGGGGTTACATTTATGTACATTTCTCTTGAACAGTGTCGCCTCTTCCATTCTCCCCAGATTTTTCCGCCGCCCTCTCTCCCTTATAAGTTGTAGAGAACTGATTTTTGAACACAGTGTCTAGTGAGTACAGCTGCATAAGTTCACCCTTTGTTCCCCATTTCTGTGCTCCCCAGTACTCTCTCCCCAACAGATTAACTTACCTACAACACGAAAGGTACAGAAACCAAAAACAGTGACAAAGCGGGGGGAAAATAATTTTAAAAACCCAAGAAGCAAATAACATAAAACCTTGTTTCATTTCTTGGAGTTCATTTCAATAAATGTCATCTTACATGATCATATGATCACAGATCCCTTCTGGTTCTCTCCTAAGAATGTCCTCCTCTGGTCTCCTTGTATGAATGTCTTGAGTCCTGTATAAAAGTTCAAATGAATCCAAAATGTAAAGGAAAAACATGAAGCAATAGAAGAAAATAAGACAATTCCATAATCTTTAACTGGAGAGCTTCATTCACTGCAAATGTTCAATATATATCCTACAAGCTTTAAGAAAAGTGAGGGCAGAGGTAGATTGGAAGGGATAGGTAAAAATGTTGAAAGAGGTGACATTGATCAAGACACGTTGTATTCATAACTGCTTTGCTGAATGGCAACTCCTTCGTACAGCTACTTAAAGATACAACAAAAATATTTAAGAAATAAAAATAAACACTGTTCACATAAAAAAACAAAAGGACTACCAGGAGATGAAGGCAAGAGCTTGTATTCTGGCTATTCAAGAGGCTGAGATCTGAGGATCGAGGTTCGAATCCAGCCAGGACAGAAAAGTTTGTGAGATCCTTATCTCCAATTAACTACCAGAAAACCAGAAGTGGCACTGTGGCTCAAAGTGGTAGAGTGCTATCCTTGAGCAAAAAAAATTCAGGGACAGCACCCAGGCCCCGAATTCAAGCCCAAGGACAAGAAAGAAAAGAAAAAGAAAGAAAAGGAGGGAGGGAAAGAAAGAAGAAAAGGAAGGGAATGAAAGGAGGGAGGGAAAGGGGAGGGAGGGAAGGAAGGAGTGATAAATCTTAAAATATATCAATGTTAATACTACCAAAAAATAATCAGCTCTTTAAAACAAATAAAAAAACAAAATAATGGGTGTCCTACAGTAGTATTTGTGAAAAACATACATTTAGAATGATACTTACACAAAGCTCCTCTTGGCAGTGTTTATAATATTAAGCAAAACAGCAGACAAATGATTAAAATATGAAAAAATTCTTAAAATGGATTGTTGTGAAGTCAATAAGAAGGGTGTTCTTATATTCACTAACACGGTGGCATTTCCTTTATATAACACTATATATAAGAAGCAATTGTGAAATAATATGTATATATATAAATACTACTTGCATCAAAACAAAAAAAACAAAATATACAGACAATAGTCTTTAGAAGTTTTATTTGAATGGCCTGTTTATATGCATTAGTTTTCCTGGATAAACCTCAAATTATGCATATTCCTTTAATGATTTGTGTTGGTTATATGAATTTTAGGTTATAGAACAAGTAGAAACCTTCAACCAACTTAATCTGCATACCCCATATTGCTATTGCCCCTTGAAGATCTGGCTTTGTAAGTAGGTCAATCAATGTGATACAAGTAAAGCCATAAGAAATGACTCCCTTCTATAGATATCTTTGTAGAAAATCTGTTAGAATTTTTTTTCTCCAATCCTAGGGATGAATTGTTTTTGTCCTAACCACAACTCAATGACAAAGATAGCACTGAGTAATGGATTGTGCTGGAAACAAAAGGGCCTGACAAAGGATAGTGATTAGAGAAAGCCTAACATAAAAGCATCTGGATGGCACAAGATGCAGAAATGCAGGATTCTTTCTGTGAGTGGAGCGGGGATGCGCTAGATCATAAATTTCCTGAAATATGAGCATATCCATTATGTATACTGATGAATTTCATTTTTCCCAACGATTACAGGATTGACATTTATCGCCAGGTCATAAGGAAGTAGGCAGACAGTACTAATGTGCTATAATATTTAAATTAGGCTTCTTAGGTCCTCCATTTCTTTAAGTGAAAAGTGATGGATTGTTCTCCTCATGTGAGCAAATGGAGATGTGTGGAAAATCCGAGTGACTACATGATATATTTCTGTAAGAGTTCACTGTGACCTTCCAACTAAATCCTAATGGGATATTGACAAAGACAGCTGCAGGCTCTCTTCAGAGAAATGGAAGGGATAATATGAAAAAGCTCTTATGACTAAAGAGCAGATACAGGATTGTTTAGAACTGCTACTGAGGTAATGGTAGGGGGAGGGCAGAGAGAAGCACGCTTCTGATTAATTAAAAGAAGTACGAATCTTAACCAGAGCCTGTTGTCTTTGAAGGTCTGTAGGCGGTAGGCTGCCTGCGGAAAGCAGATAGTAGAAAGAATTTTTTTATTTTTATTCTTCATTGTCAGGTGAATAAGGAAGGGCTTTTGTTAGAATGCACAGGAAGTTGTTTCTAAACTGGAAATGGAAAAATGCGGGAGCAAATAATGTTCTTTTCAAATAATACATCTGCTTATGTTGACAAATGGTCTTTAGAGAATTTGAAATCTCAAAGTATCTTATAGGAAAACAAATTGCTTCAGGACATGGTCAAGGTCAATTACCCAGTTATCTGTATCTTTGAAAGGCCCTCCAGCTCTGATTCTGTGTTACTTCCAGGGGCATACATCATTTACAATAGTTTCCTGCTACCCATCAAAGACTTTTGTCTTTGTTCATGCTGTCCACAGAATATCCACTCTTTTGCCCACTGGCTTCAGAGCCTACCTACTCCTCAACTGTAAATACATTCTTTTCCAGGACATTGGAAGAGCCCTAGGATAGGCAATGTGATGTCTACTATCAGCAAGCCAAATGGTATTATCACTTGGTGGCTCAAGAACACTTGAATCTTAATTTAGACAAGGTTTCCAGTCCTCTTAGTAGAGCCATCCGTACAGATAACAATGGCAAATGGAAAAGGAAATCACTCATATGAGAACTTTTGAATGCTACACTGGAACATAGAGCTTTCCTAGACTCCTGTGAAGAGACCCAAGTTATACTCTCTCTATTAACATGTAAAAGAGAAAATACAAAGTTGCTGGATGATACCCAAGAATGTTCAAGATAAGACAAATGACTGGGAATCATACACTTTAATATAAATGACTCTAACAAAAATTATACTAAGATAAAAATATTAACCCCTAGGGAAGAATGAGGAAGACAATAAAGCACGAATTGCCTCATTTTCCAGATTCCTGGGCAATCCCCTGGGAGATGGACTCAACTGGTTATGGGGAAAGCCCCAAATCCTCTGTTACTGTAGATTTCTTGTAGCTTTCACTTCAGATTTCACTTGTAAATTTCTCTACAGATTCTAGACCTGTGCCAGAAGCCAGGCTTCCTACACTGTCCTATGGTTTTCATAGTTGACCTTATTATGGGACTTGTGCACTTTTGAGGCTGGATTGAGCTCTATCTTGGACCCTCAGAAGAGTTTTGGCTCCTGGGTGGGAAAGTAGTAAAATATTGGTCATTGAATTTAAATATAGTTCAAAGGAGCACCTTGCTTCACATGAGCAAGATCTGCAAGTAAGTAAGTTCTCACCTCCCACATAGGGCAAAATGACCTAGAAATTGATAAAATAATAAAAGACAAGGATCAACAATTGCTTTCAGGAAGAATCCCTCTCCTACTGATTCTACACATGCATTCTAATTTTACAAAATTTCCTCCATATTTTCCTATATAACTATAAAGAGGATCTGTGCTGGGTATAACATTCAAATCTAATTCATGACCTTTTACCACAACATGAAGACATTTATAGTCCTTCCTCTCCCTTCTCCATAATTTCTGTGCACTTCAGTATGATGAATCTTTTTCAAATACACAATCCATCTTATTTTTGTTCAGAATTCTGTGGCTCCCCACTGCTTACAGAACGAACGTCCACTCTTACAACACTGGTATTAAAGAGCATCCACAGTCTCAGACCAATCTTTGCTCTTATTTTTTCTCTCAAAAATTAGACTTTTATATAATCATATCCATAACTCTCAGTGGTTCCCAGATTTGCTTTATATTTTCTCATGTATGCATAGTTGGAATTACTTTTCCTTCCCACCAAATATATCCTATATCATCATTTTATTTCCCTGGCCAGTGTGAGGTCTAATTCCATCATCAATTCTTTTTTATAAAAACTGGACAAAGGATCATACTTGAAGGCCTGTCCAGACAAAAAGTTAGTGAGACCCAATGTCAAAGAAAAAAAAAAGTGGTTAATCCCAGTTATTTTAGAGGCAAAGCTAGGAGGAGGACTGTTGTCTGAGGCAGGCTTAGGAGAAGTGTGAGACTCTACGTGGGGGATAGGAATTGGGGGGGTATCAAAATAACTCTAAGCAAGAAAGGTTAGAATTATGCATCAAGTGGTAGACTGCTTGCCTAGCAAGCCCAAAGCCCTGAGTTCAAACCTAAGTACTGGAAAAATAAACTAGTCTGAAGGCTTAAAAGTTATTACTTGATAATATACAACCAAAAACAAAAAACAACACAAAGTTTACATGTTTTAGTAAACAATACTCAAACACAATTTCATTGTCAAATTTAGTCTTTACAAAATATTATTATAATTTAAAGCCATTGGGAAAACCCATTGATAAAGTTGCTCCTTCTAACTCACAATGAACCCTGTAATCATATCATGGTCCCTGAAAAATGAGTTACTTATTAACCAATGTATATAGACTAGACAAGAGGTTTTAAAAACAGGGCTGAAGCCAATGCAGTGGGTCACACCTATAATCCTAGCTACTCAGGAGGCTGAGATCTGAGGATCAAGGTTAAAAGCCAGCCCAGACACAAAAGGACCTAAGATTCTTATCTCCAATTAACCTCTAGAAAATGAGAAATGGGGCTTGGCTCAAAGGTAGGGCGATAGCCTTGAGCTGAAGAGCTCAGGGACAGCACCCAGACCCAGAGTTCAAGCCCTATGACCCATAAAAAAAAGGCTGATAAACTACTTTCCGGAATATTTATAATGGATAGGATACGTGGTTATGGAAGGTATGATATGTTTTAATTTATTTGGCATCAAGTGTGGTGGGACTCTAAAAATGTGACTCATTAAGGCCCAGGCTACTTTGTGTAAATCTGAGACAGCACAGAAGAAGCTCAAATAGATGCTGATGTCTCATGGCTGCCTATTAACAGGGGCCTACAATATATGCCCTACCTCCTCAAAAGGTTATTGTAGTGGGGGAAAAATGAGTCATCTAAGCTAATAGCTAGGAATATTATCATCCCCTAAACAACCATGAATTTATCACCTCTTGGCTTATCACCTGTTCTGTGTCTGCACTATCTGTCAGATTCCACCTGGGGATCCAAAATGAAGGATCTCTGCAGAATCAGAGATAGGAAAGCAGCACATTAAAATAAGATAAGCTGCATGTGTCAGTGAGGTAAAATGGCACATAATTAAGTGTTCAAGCTGGACTTGGGACCACGTGGGCACCAACCCAGATCTATTTCTTACTACACTGAGTAAACAACTAAAAACATACTCCCTGTTTCTTCCTGTTCTTTGCAACTACCAATTGCCATATTCTACCTAGGATACTGATGAAGATGAGGAGGCTTTTCAAGCAGAAAAGCAAACACCTTTAGGCCCAAGAGTATGTGGAGGACACAGGATGGATCAGTGGTTTAATAGAAAGAGATTAAGAGTACAAGAAAACTGCAAGAGTGGAGATCAGATGGAAAGGAAGTGATGCCATGATAATCATTTGTTTTGTCTGTGTAGGAGATAGGAAACTGAAAAACTCTGAGCCACACAAGGTCAAGAATAGCATTACTAAAGATCACTCTGGTAGCTAGGTGGAATCTAGGAAAGAAAGGGGATAGATAAGACAGTTAGAAGATTAGTACAAATAATGGCCTAAAGCCTTGATCAGTGATGAAGAGGAGGAGGAGATGAAAATGTTCTTAAGAAGGGAAGTGGACATGTGCATCCCTTGGAGGTGAGAATACGTGTAAATATTAGGGATCTAAAATTGAATTGCATGTTTATGTATTGGCCAACTGTATAGCAGTGCCATCAGGCCATCTGCTGAGTTAGAAAGGAAAAAGGAGAAGAATCTGGGAGAGAAGACACGTGTTATTTTTTAATGGTCTGAGGAGAGATATCAATGTTCTTCCAAGCATGGAACGTAGACCTGTGCTTTCATGAACTCCTTGTTCCTGGTCATACCGCCAAATTATATCAACTTTATTATGAGACATACAGTTCAGGACAGACCACAATTTTTTTTGTAACAAGACTTTGCATAAGATTGGAATGACTTCAGTCCCTTATGTCACATAACAAAACACTTTCTGGCCTTCAACAGTCTATAGCCACATCTTGGACAGAACCAATGCAAATGACTACACATACAGGACTGGCATCTGGAAACAATATGTTGGCTGGAGATAAAAATTTGCAAACTGGAAATGCAAGAGGTCAGAAGCTAAAACCAGAATGTTTCAGTTTGCCCTTGAAGATGGTATAGAGCTGGTAGCAGGGCTGTGTTCATTAGGAGAGTCCCTACACAGAATAGCACAAACTCAATTCCATTAGCAATAGCAATGGGTGGTAGAAGGCTTGAGATCAAGATGATGGCAGATTTGGCATCTGTGGACAACTATGGAAAAGAATCTGTTCCTTACCTTTCCACTAGCTTGGGGTTATTTGCTAGCAATCTGTCATGTTTCTTTTTTATATAAGGATCATCCTGATCTCTGATTTTTCACAGAGTGTTGGCCAGTGTGCATGTCTCTGTGTCCAAGTTTTCCCCTTTTACAAGAATATCATCCATCTTGGCTGAGTGCGGTGGCTCACGCCTGTAAATCCTACCTACTCAGGAGGCTGAAATCTGAGGATCAAGGTTCAAAGCCAGCCCAGGCACAAAAGGATCTGACATTCTTATCTCCAATTAACCTCTAGGAAACAGGAAATGGGGCTTGGCTCAAGGGTAGGACAGTAAGCTAAAGAGCTCAGGGACAGTGCCCAGGCTGAGTTCAACTCCCATGACCCACAAAACAAACAAAAAAGAATACCAGGCATCCTGAATGACAGCCCATTCCCAACAGCCCTCCTTATTTGTCAAATATCCATTTTCCAATAAGGTCACATTCTGACTTCCCTAGGGTTAGTATTTTAGCATATGAGTTTAGAGAGGATATAATCACCCTTAACAAGGGCCAGGATTAAGATCTAGAGAACATGAATATTTAACATTCAGACACTCAGCTTATTTTTACCAATACTACTAATACAGGTGCACCTCAGTTTCTCAGCCAGATTGCCAGATTCTTCAAGGTCTATGAAATGTCTTTTGTTTATTTTGCTTGCAGGATCCAGTAAGTTTGTTTTGTTAAAAGTGGCTAAAAACAATATACAACATTGTATGATGATGTATAACAAACAAGAATATGTTAGAACCCCCAAGAAATGTTTGGAACATAGTATGTTATGACACACTGCCTTATAGACAACAGTTGCTATACTTGTCAGAAAAATCGCCCAAGTAGATGTTCAAGATAGATTTCAACTCATTTGCTTAAACAGCTCTATGCCTACCATCCACACCAAAAGGCTGTTTTTCTATATGGGCAACAGAAGGCATAATTATTTGTAGGAATTTTCAATGTTTTTCTTTCACTTTTTGAAGTAGCAGAGTCGATTATCTATACTACTCTGTGTCTTTGCCAAAATCCTATTGTCTTATGAGCACATTAGAGTCCCTAGTCCCCTTTGCAATTTAGCATGGGTCTTTTGAAGCACACACACACACACACACACACACGAGCGTGCGCAAACATTCTGAAATTAATTCTGTGTGCATGCATCTTCAGAACTTTCCTGCTACAAAGAAGTGACTATGAGAAGTGACTACAAGAACTACCACAGTACATGGTTATTCATACTTTGCTACCACTAGCAGGGAAAGGCCACTGATACATTATCATTGTTTTTCCCTATCCCTCCATTTCAGAACATCAGCCAGCAGAATGAACTGTGAAGGGGGTTTCGTCATTCAATTCACTCTTCAAACCTTCATCCCTCATTCAAATGAATGACATACCAAAGGCAAATTTCCCTTCCACTAGTGGAAGATATCAGAGAAGGCCATGACTAAGCAACAAGTTTATTCTTTCAAAGGTTATATCATAACTAGTATACTCTTATCACATCCAATATGCAATAGCTCTATAATTATTTACTCATATTCTAAGAGACAAATCACATAACTACCTACTTATATATATCCAGCTTTAGGTAGCTTACAATGAAGCAAAAAATAATACCAAAGTCTCATAAAATAAAAATAGAAAAACAAGTACTTCTAAATACACAAATATTTCAAGTTCTTTGAGATAACCTAAACAATATTGGGCCTAGTAATTTGTTTAACAACTTAACTTTCACTATGATGCTATTGGCTACTATTTTTTTTCCTTCAGAAAGAGCAATATTGAATATAGCCTGTCACAGTAGAGAAACTTGAATTTCATTATGACTTTTATTTTAATGGTTGGCCAGTTAAACACACACTACAGATATTCAAGTTTAGCTGGGATTCAGCTATTGCAAGAACTTTATAATTGTGTATGGCTTTGTAAAGGAAGATATTTCTCTATTTTAAAAAATCTAAAAGTTTGTTAGTTCCTGAAGAAACCAATAAACAAACTTGGAGGTAACTGATAGTATGTTTCTGTGAAATAAATTATCTTCAAATCATTTGGTAATTGGTTTATTCTACAGATAAGCTTTTCATAAAAGTTAGTTGTGTCTCAGTAATAAAATCCCAGGCTTTGGAGTCACAGTTCAGTCAGGGCCAGAATGAGCAGAAAGTTACCCAGACCCCATCTCAACCAGTAAAAGCTGTGGTACGGCTCTCTGCGAAGAAGGAAGAGAAAACAGGAGGATTGTGGTCCAAGCACAACTGGGTATATTTCAAGACCCTATTTGAAAAACCAAGAGAGCTGCAGGTTTGACTTACATATAGAATATCTGCCGGTTAAGCACAAGGAAGGCCCTGAGTTCAAACCCTAATATGGGTGGGAACCACTTCACTAGGAAATGAACCACCAATGTCAAGTTTCAACACGTGCTGAGAGCACCTACTATGTGTTAGACACTGAGAAACAGGAAATCAAAGGGGAAGAAAATATAGTCGCTGTATCCTATTTCTAGGGTTCTTATACTCTACAAAATGAGGCATACAGAAAAAGGTCATTTCAATGTAGGAGACAGAGGATAGACCAGAGAGTTGTATTAAATTTAGCTCAACATAAAGTTTGGTAAGGGTTCCCAGAGGAAATAACACTTGAGCTAAGTAAAGAATAGATAAGAAGTACAAGAAAAAATGTGAGAGAGACATTTCAGCAAAAGTATGATAGTATGAAATAGTATAAGGGCCTTTGGCAGAAAAAATACAAGAATACTATTATTTCTACTATTAATATCATTGCTTGGCACATACTAACTTTAAGCACAATCAACTTTTTTTCCTTTAGAATTTTTGATTTTTTTCCTCTCCATTTTGCAAAGATGACTAAAACAGAATAATATACCAAAAGTTACACAGCTACCAAGTCACAAAGCTGAGCTGGATTTGAACCATGGAGTGAAACTTGCAGGTCAGGAGGTTTTATGATCACTGTCTCTTACTGCACATTTTCTATGTATGTGCATCTTCCTTTGCTTGGATATGTGAATATGTGGTGGGACATAAATGCATACACATGTAACTTACCAATAATCAGAATTCAGTCATTTCACAAACACAGGAACATGCATCTGGGGAATTTATTTTTGATGGTAGAAGTCAATATTACTAAGGTGAACCACCAATTGAGATCAACACCAAAATACCAAGAACTGAGAAGGGAGGGGACCTATTCTATGCTATCAAACTTAACAGGAGAACTACTACAAGCAGAATAGAAAACTCTGGGTCCCACACACCGTGTACCACTTGAGTGGTCTAAGATCCTTTATCAGATTCTGCTAATCTGGAAATCCTTTTGACTTTATGTGACCTTTTACAGATTACCTACTAATTTGATTTCTGCTGTTGTTTAAAGTGGGGTTTTTAACCCAAGAAATGAGCCCCTATCTTTAGAGACACAGCTCAACAAAAGAGGAAGACGGTGATGTCTTGCACCTTTGACTCCATGTTGTTTATCCAAGACCCCACAATCATAACCATTGCCTTTTAGGTCTGTTTATCATGTGCTCAGCATGCAAAGAATATGACTTCCAAATCCCAGATCTTCTCCTAGGGTGATTTTCAGGAGCTAGGGTGAGACACTGATATATACTGAGCCCGGGGTAAGAAGAGATGAGATTGGCAACAACCCAGAGCTGCTTTCTCACCATCTAGAGATATAGGATGTCTCTAATGGAGCAAGTATAGTTTTGTGAAAAGTGGTGAGCATTCCACCACTGGCTGGGGAATCTTTTTCTACTGCATTTTGTAAATCTACAAAGCCTCAAGCAAAGTACTGCTGCTGCATCTTCCAATTACAGCAGAAGCTAGAAATTCAGATTGTTCTATATGAAATATCAATAATTTCAAATATTAAGAATTAAAAACATGAAGACATTTTTATAGACAAAAATAGGTTCAATTTCAGCAGTCCATAAAGCTGCTATGTGCAATCTCCTGCGCAGATTGCTTTACTCTAACCTTCAGAGACTTCATCTTTTCACCTGAAGCTTTATAGCTTGACCAACTGAACTCTGATTCCACATCTGTCACAGATTCCTTATTTTATAGTCCAAAAAACCCATACAGAGCTAGGTATGGTGGCTCATACCTGTAATCCAAGCTACTCAGGAGGCTGAGATAAGAAGATCCAAGTTTAAATACAGCCCAAGGTAAGAGTCTATGCAAAATTTATCTCCAATTTACCAGCAAAAATTTAGATGCTAAAAGTGGGGCTGTGGTTCAAGTGGTAGAGGGCCAACCTTGAACACAAAAAATTCTAAGAGAAAGCATTATACCCTGAGTTAAGGCAACAAGACTCTTACCAAAATAAATTAAACAAAAAGGTGAAAAAAGATCAAAACATACAGGATCTAAATAAAAGAATTTCTACACAAGCCATACAATGTGTGATTGTTGTTCTTAATGTACTATGTTATTTCTCATCTCTTGTGTTTCCCCTTGGTTATCTCATATTGTTACAGTATCTTACCTTGTTATCTGGTATATTGTATATATGTTTATTTATTTAAAATAGGATAGGGAAGGGGGAAAACAAGATGAGGGGAGAGGGTAGGGGGAGAGAAATGGGGACAAAAGCATGAGAAGGGGTATCAATGTTTGTAAAGTAATACACCTTCTATCTGGTGAATATAATGTAATCCTTCTGTTAAATTACAATAAAAAATTTTAAAATGTCAAAAAAGAATTTCTAAATCTTGATAAAGTGAGAGCATATTTTCTAGAAAGACCTATCAAGCATTTTATCTGGAGCACATTACAAATTTCTGACTCTTTCCCATTCCCGTCTTCAAATGACAAATGAAGAAACAGACGACTTGCCTACAATCCATGATTCACTAATGAGAATGTCTAAGTGCAGACACAGGTTTCAATGAACACCCATTCCCCCATCGTTTAGCCTATAAAATTCTCTAGAGGAAGTCATTTGAACTTCTAGGCCCAGCTATGCCCGAAGTCAGCTCTAACCCAGCTTTTCAATTATATGTACCAATTAAATCACCCCTCCTCCAGCTCCATTATTTTCTTGGGATAGCTACTTGAGTTAGGTTTCTGTCACTGAGAATGAAAATAACAGTTTTGGCCAGTGACTCTTTCCCCTATTTCTGTTAACTCATGCTTTTCTGCAGAATGGAATACCTAGCCTTCCTTATGCTACACAAATTATGCTAATTCTTTAAGACATAATCACAGCCAACTTCTTTCATGAAAACCTCCTAAATCTACAGCAGCTTACTATTACACACTTTCCTACTCTCAATGTATTTCACATCTATGCATGTTTTCTCAAGTGGACCTTTACTTCCTCCAATTCAGGAAGCAAAGCTCACAGATATATTATGCACCAGGGCCGGTGCAGTGTGCATCTAGTCACACACTTAGAGAACTGGTTCTAGTTAGAAAGTTCTTCAACCCTCCAGCTCCAGGTATTCAGGTATCCAGTTAATCCCAAACCAAGTATCAGTTATATTTCAATGTGTTAGCCTTTGGTTGGGTATTCCACTTGATTTTGCAGAGGAAACATTGCTGAATCAGTTGACTTTTATCGTTTTACATGGTATAATTATTTATAAAGGAAAGATGTAGTTTCCTTTGTTCTTAGGTCCAGTTTTAGGGAAGGATAAGGCTGTTTGAGGTGTTCGAGGCAAGAACCCATCCTATCACTTTCTCTATATTCTGCCTCTCAGAAAGTCCCAACATGTAACACTCATTCTGAATGAGCCAAAAAGATGGATGGTGGGGTCCAAAGGCATATTTAAATAATCTATTCCTTCTTACAAAGAGAGAAACACATAATTGTTGGGGAGAAATCTAGTTTCATAGTTACTTAGCTCTTGCCAAAGGTTAGCAAATTTAATGTCAATTCTATTTTGCATGACAAAGCAATCCTTAATAATTTTGAGTACAGTAATTCAAAACCTATCTAAATAAATGAATCAGGACTTCTGACTTAAAACATACTGGTACATATATATTAAACTAAGATTGGCCCTGAAACTTTATGAAAAGCATGACTTTTGAGTCATGCGCAAATCAAGTCAAATAAGTAAAAGAATAAAGATGGAATTGCTATGGCCAGCAGTGACTCAACACTAGCTATAATTTCATGGAAGGAGTTAAGCTGAATCACATGGAAATGAGCAGGAAGAATACCTCCCAATACATTTGGTAGAGTCATGCAGTACTCTTAAAGGAAATGCTTTGGATTGTCCCTTTCAGTCTCATCACACATGAGACCTATTATCTACATGTGCGCGCGCACACAAACACACAAACACACACACACACACACACACACACACACTGCTTCATTTAGACTATTTATAATCAGCCTTAAATACAAATTCCTACCCCATTAAAAAATGGTCCTGTCAATCTGATAGTACACAGAATTGTTTACAGTGCCCCGTGTTTACATTTCATCATGAGCATCTATAAGTAACAGGTTCACATGAGGTAACCCACCCAGTCCTGTTACTACATCATTTAGAAACAGATGGTGTAGCTGTGTCATGCCAGCATCTAGGTATTCACTCCACCATTCTGACAAAGAAGGAAGAAAAGCAAGGAAGTGGCATCATGTATATGTTGTATACGTTCAGCTTGGAAAATTTTTGTTAGGGTCCTAAACAATCACAAGCATCATGATATACTTAAGATTTGTACCAATGCAAATGAGATGCACTATAAATGATAATCACATGTTTTGAAAAGACTTTAAACTCTCCTTTTTTAACTGGAAAGATTGCTAGGTGGCCCAAGAACATTAAGAATGAAAGCAGTAAAACAAATATCTAGTAGAAATGAAACCCAAGTAATTACCTATCAAGTTTATGAAAACAATGTCACCTTTTCAGCCTTTGCTCTACTCCTACTCATTCTTCTAAGCTTTTTCCTTTCATCTTGAACCATATAGAAAACTAGATTTACGAGCTAACAGTTCACCTCCATGCTTCATGCTACTTGATACGTATATAGAAAAGGAGGATTAAACCTTTCTGAACACAAGTAGAAATAACTTCAAGTAAACAAGCATCTTTCATATGTTGCTGGAAACTTGTATTGTTTTTCCTACAAGAGCTCTGGCCAGTGTCTATCATGTAAAAAGAAAGCATTGGGAATCAGAATGCCCCATGGCTCCGGTCCTATTCTTAGCTATCTACATGAAATTTCAGATAAATATCTCTGTATCTCTCAGCAATTTGAGTAATTTAGACACTAGGTGGTCTTCAGAATTATTAAAACTGATATATGGACAGAAATGGGAATTCTGATAAGAACTAAAGAAAGGTGAAGATGTGTAGCCATTTGTTAATAATAATAATGATTTTGTTAACATATGTTATATATTACATATGTTATATAAACTTTACATATAGTACATACTGTGAGAAGAACTTGGGTTAGAGCATATCAGAACTCTACCATGTTCTCAAATTTTCAGTGCATTTAAAACTGTACTTTTACAAAAAGATGACCCAAGTGGAGTGCCTTCATATAGCAGGCACTTGAAAAACAGTGTGTGATACAACCATTTTGCTTTGTAGGGTGCATTCTATTTTGTACAATAAGCTTTTTCTACTCAATTCAAATTTCCTTTACATAGATCATTCTTCCTCCCCTTCTAACCTGCTCTTTTCATCATTTTACCTCTGGCTTTCCCTAGTTCATCTCCTTCTAGTCTATTACAAACTCATCTACAGTTTATAAGTAGCTCATTTCTCCAAGATTCAGTTTAGCTTATTCGTTCTTTTTGAGGGCTTTTAATTTTATCACAATGATTATTGTAAGTTTTTTTAAAGTACTTCCAATGCTGTTTAAAAAATAATAAACTGCATTCCAAACTTGCCACCTGGAGAAAAAGAACCAAAGAATAGTTTTCCAGAAAAATTTTAGAATCTTCAAAGTGGAGTTATGAGGAAAAGTTACTTTCTATAAAGATGTACATATTTATTTCCCCCATGTAGTCAACAACTCCCAGGTAGCTTTTTTAGGATATATATTTAGCAATAATTTGTTGTGAGTTCTAAAAATAGTCTGAGGAAAGGACATTACCACCTATCCTGGAGTCTCTCTGATGTTAAGGTCATGTATAAAATCAGAACCAACTTACCCCTCAAATAGAAGCTTTGAATGAATTTAGGTAAGCATCCAATCAAATCAGAAAAAAATGTGATTTTATACTGATCTTTCTCAAGTGGCTAGAGTTTCTGTTAGGCTCTATCTGTGGACCACCTCCTCATTCTGGTACTTGACCTAAGCATTGACTTAAAGGACAGAATTGTAGAGCATTCAACTATTAGATGTAATGTTTTATTATTTGTTTTTCTCCTCCTCATGTCAGAACAGTTTTCTGTGCCACAGGAATAGGGTTTCTTTGGTTGGTGCTGTCCTTATTGGAATAGGATTTTTGAGATGGAATTTCCACAATGCTATGAAGGCATATCTACCAAAATAATTTCCAAGCTCAAATATCAGGTCCTGTGGCACCAATACATCATCTTAAAAAAACAAAAACAAAAATAAAAAACTTTTACTACTGAGATTTCTGCTGTGTAGTCCAAAATACAGTTGACATGCTAAGGGCCATGGGTGTGTGTGGTGGAGGGGAAGAGTGGAGAAGAGTGTGGGGGGGGGGTGGATTAGTGTACATAAGATAAGACACCTGCCCTCTCTCACCTAGGGAAAGAATCTTTTAAACTGACATCCAGGCTTGTGACAGCTGCAAGTAATCAGCGGCTCTGGGTGATGTGTGTACATATACAAGCAAAACAAACAGAGAAATCTGTGCTACCTCGAGATAAGGATGTAATAGAAATACAGGAAAATCTAACACTTCACTACACCCATATATAATGGGGGCTTAAATGGCAGCAACTGAAAAAAGCCATTATTCAAAGAGGCGACTTTGACAGAGCCAGGGCCTCCACTGCTTTCCCTGAAGGCTAAAAGGGTGCAGTCATCTCCCAGAGACAAAAGAGAATATTGACTTTCCTAAGTCACTCCAACTGGCCACCTGGCTGCTTTTCCAGTGCTCAGTGCCTTGCATCCACCATTCGTCCCTTCTTTTCTGGGGCTAGAGAAATGATACCCCCCTCCCCCCACACACCCCCCTCAAAAAGCAGCTGGAGCTGCTTTAGCCTGACCCAGGTCTCAGACAAAAGTCTCTGATGCCTGTCATTGCCAGGCTTTTTGCAGCTTCACTTTATCAAGCCGGTTCACAGCTGGAGGGCCTGGGCGAGCCAGAAGGTGGCGGCGAAATCACCTTGGGAAGAGAAGAGGGTCAAAGCGGATGGCGGGGGGGGGGGGGGGGGGGGAGAGGAGGTGCTGACCCGGGCACCGAAGGACGGGATGGGATGGGGGGGGGGTCCTCTCCTGCTCTGGGGTCCGCTGAAAAGGCGAAGGTGGTTTGGAGAGAAAGCCGCAGGCACCGAGGACCCTCAGGCCACCCCAAGTGGGCTGATCTGCAGACCAGGCTGAGTGGGGGCGCCCTTCGCAGACTCACGGGCAGCTTCGCCTTCCCGGCTCGCTTTACCCGGCTGCCCTCGCTCCGCACCTACCTCACCGAGGCGGCTCGGAGGCGCCACCCGGGCGCCGCCTGTACCTGCCGGGCGCGCCCGCCCAGCGCACGCCCAGGAGGGCGGGCTCCCCCAAGCCGAGCGCAGCCGCCCCGCCACCCGAGAGCGTCGCGAGCCCCGCAAGCCAGCCAGGCCTCTCGGGGCAACGCGGGCTGCTCAGCGCTCCCCGAGCTTCGCGGCTCCCACAGCGGGACCTGCCTGCCGGGCTCCCGGGCGCACGGCGCAGCCAAGGCCAGGCCCCTGAGAGGGTCCCGAGCCCCTCGGGGCCCGGGCGTGGGCCTCGTGGGGGGCCTCGCAGCCCCTTTTGCAGGGCGCGGTTCCCACAGCCCCCACGCTCCCATTGTTCGCCCCGCCCCGCCTGGCGACGTCCGGGCGCTGCACCCCGGGCCTCCCTCGGGCGCCCTTTTACCTTCTGCTGCCGGCGAGCCATGTCGGTGGGCTGCTTGGCGTTGAAGGGGTAGGCGATACAGCGCATCACGAACACGTACAGCTGCAGCCTCTTCTTCCTCTCCTCCTCCTCTTTCTGCAATCTCTCCAACTCTTCCTTCTCCTTCTCGCTCACCACCGACGGGCTGGGGCTGGAGGGCCGGCCGCCACCGACGCGGCTGCTGGGCTGCAGCCCCCCGGCCCCGCCGCCGCCACCGCCGCCGCCGCTCCCTCCGCTCCCTCCGCCGCCACCGGCGCCCACCCCGGCCCCGGCGCCGCCGCCGCCGCCGCCGCCGCCCCCCAGCCCGGCGCTGCCCGCCGAGCCCTCGCTCGTGCGGCTGGGGGAGAGGCGCGCTCCGGACGCGGCCGAGCCGAGCACCTCCTTGCCGCTCTCCTCCTCCACGATCTCATCGGATTCCTCTTCGCTGGACGAAGGGTCCAGCATGGTGGCGCCGGGGGAGTGAACCCCTAGAGTTCCCCCGGGCTTGGGGTGCAAAAAGGTGGCGGTGGTGGTGGGGCGCGCCGGAGGCAACCCAGCCGGGGATCGGCTCTGCCCGGGTGGACGCTTCTTCCTTCCTAGGTCAGAGAGCCAACGCGCTGCTGCTTAGCCTCGGCCGCCGCGAGACTGCCGGCTTCCGCCCGGCGAGCGCCGGCTGGGCTCCGACCCAGGGGCGGCGCGCGAGGGGAGGAGAAGGAAGAGGCGCGCGTGCCGCGGCGCCGCCGAGGTGGGCAAGGGCGAGCCTCAATCGCGAGCCCCGAGCCCGCAGCCCGATGCCATCTGCAGCCGCCGAAGGAGGCGCCTCCAGAAAAGATGCCGAGTGTTGCAAGCTGGCGGTGCAGCCAAGAGCCGGAGAGGCATCTTGCCGATTGGGGAGGGAGCGGCGCTTACGTGTTTATTGGCTTAACTCTCCCGTGTCCGCGGCGGAAAGGGCGGCTGCCAAAGGGCTGGTGCGCCGCGGGGCGGGGGAGCGCGCCGGGCGCCCTCAAAGCCTCAGACACCTCCAGTACCAAGGAACCCCAACGCCTGCTTACCTTCCCTAGCCCCCGGTCCCCGGCCCCCTGCCTCGGGATCTTTTTCTCCTTGATTGACCGCAATCAGTGCCTTCCCCTCCCAGGAATAAAAAATTAAAGAAAGAAAAAGAAAGAAAAGTTCTTGTGGGGGGAGGGAAAATTGAGAAAGCAATGGTAACTTCTAGCTACGCGGAGAGAGGTCTGTGTGGAGAGGCCACAGCCCACAAGCCAGATCTTTAGCCCCGAAAGGGTCTCATGTTCATACACTTGGGCAGGGGTGGTGGTGGGGTGCGTGGAACAATTCCCTCCACGTGTGCCCGGTCTAAGTAAAATACACGAATCTGGTTGGGAGTGTATGGGTGTGTCCCCCTCCCTGCACGCAGCTCCCCAATATTTAAACAGAAATGCCCCTTTATTTAGCCGGATGATGAACAGGCTTCAATTGACTCTGATGATCTGGGATTACTTTCTTGCGTGTGGGGGGGGGGGGGGGAGAGTGAGGGGTAGGATGTGCCTACCAGCCAAATGGCAGGGTTTCTGGTTGCTCAGACCCTTTCTCAAAGCTGAAATGATGAAGGACTGGAGAGAAGGGCTGAGAACCTCCTCTCCCCTGCCCTCCACCTCCACCCCTCCCAGGTCCAGATAAAGACACTCCAAGATTCCAACAGGGTCAACATCTAATGATTGACTAGTGGAAGAACAGTCTTCACCCTCCATATATCTGGGGTGATTTATTCATACAAAGCCACAGAGGGTGCCTTGCCTCTTTTTCTCCTAGGCCAATAAACCCAGGCAGTAGGAGCTGGCCAGAGTGCTGAATCTAATTAGGGACCTTCAGATCCCTGGAAAATAAAGGCCCATCCTCCAACCTTTTGAACTTTAGGCCATTTAGAGTCCTCTCCCACCCCTCCCCACCCCCGCCGCCTCCGCCCCCACCACTCAATCTCCTATATTCGAGTATTTTCTAATTCTCTTGTCTATGCGATTTCCAGTGATGGTAAACATGTAACATGATTTTAAAGTTCACATCACAATTGTAGAACAAATGCAGAACAACATGTAGTTTCACCTTGGCCCTCAAAATTATTTTTTGTTGTTTTTTAAAGAAATGTATAGACCAACTTTTTTCATATATTTTTATTGTGATTAATAGAAGGGTTACATGGTATTTGCCATATAGAAGGTGCATTAATTCACATATATTAATACCCTTTCACATGTCTTGGTCCCCATTTCCCTCCCCCCCACCCCCACCCCTCATCTTGTTAGACCAACTTTTTATAGCCATTACACATCAGTGCCCAATTAAATAACAAAATATGGAGCAATGTAGAAATAGCTATAATTTAGCAGTCCTTTTTAATTCTTTGGGAAAAAAAGTAACTGATATTTGAATAATGCTTTGCTGATTTCTCTAGAATAGAAAACATAGTAGGCGTTAACTAATATGCAGCCTTTACACTTTTTAATGGGCACTGTTCCATGTGGTTTCTGTAGGTGTAATCCTTAGGAGACATTTTTTCAGAAAATCTATAATCTCTTTTGGGAGCTACAACATGCGACATAAACATAAAACACAAAACTTACAACATAAAACAGGCTGAAGGTGTGAGTCAATTGGTAGAGCCCTAGCCAATGAGCAAAACCATCAGGTACCAAGTTCAAATCCTGATCTTGGATAAATGAAAAAAAATCAATATGTATTCAACTACGTATCAACACATTCTGGTTTGTAACTACAAAACTCTTCTGCAAATAAAGCACCTTGAAATGGAAGGAAATCATATTTCCAAAGAAAAATGTGAGTTTTAAAGAAAGGGACCATATAAACAAGTGGTGAGTATGAGTGCAAAAGGTAGTTTTTAGAGTCAAGAATGCTTATTTACACAACTAGTTGGGCAGTCTGAAATGTAGTAATAAACTTGTATTTGGTTTTATAATGTTATAAACCTTTTATTGGGAATTTTATTTCTAGTTATAACCATATAGAAACAATAGCCACCATTTGTTGTTAATACAGATTTTCAATCTGGATTTTTTTTTGTTTGCTTATTTGGGATAGCATTTTTTTAATAAACACCAAACATCATGCTTTCTGGGCAAACACTCTATCACATAACCTATCCTTTAATAATTTATTTTCATTTTGTTTTGAGAGTTTGTCTTTTTGCCTCAAACCTTCAGCCTCCTGCTTTTGCCTCCTAAATTGTTGGGATTGCAGGAATGCGCCATGTTGCCCAGTTTATAATTTGTACATTATAAATATATTGTATTGATAAATGTAACAATTTTCTCAATCTGTCACAAGAATATTCAAAGAGGCTTGCACAAATTTTAACCAAAAATAGTTCTATAATTTACTTTTGCAAATTCAGTATCTGTGAAGGTAATCTAGCTCTTGGTTACTGCTAAAAATAAGATGTGCCAAAGGGAACTCTAGAGGCATTCTGATGAAGAAGGAAGAAATTAATCCCACAACACATCAAAAGTCTCCTAACTTTAGTTTACTTCTTGGTAACCATATTATTAAAAAAAAATAAAGCACAATGTATCACACATTCCAATGTACTAATGAATTTATCTCCTCAACCAACACATTTGCCTCTACATCCAATTTGACTTTATAAGAGCCCAGATGCCCATAAGGTGATGAAATAGATTTTTAGATACCCATCATAGCCTTCTACTTTTAGGGGCTAGGTTTTTATACAGAATGTCATCCACAAAAGTCAAGTGTGATCTCCAGGCTTTGTGAACTGTTGACTGTAATTATGTAAAAGGTCAAAGTTTAAGGGAATCACTAACTCATTGGCAACTGATATGTTATTGAAAAGCAATCACTTCTTCATCTCACTTATCAAAGATATCTCAAGCAAAGACTAGACTGAATGGCCACATTTAGATTTTTGCAGGTTTGTTATTGGAAGATAAAGTCCAAGCAAGATAAGTTCTGTCTCTGTCTCTGTCTCTGTCTCTCTCACTCTCTCTCTCTCTCTCTCTCTCTCTCTCTCTCTCTCTCTCTCTCTCTCTCTCTCTCTCTTTCTCTCTCTCTCTCTCTATACACATATACACATATACATATATAAGTTCTTTAGGCACCAGGAGCATGTCCTAGTGATAGAATGCTTGCCTAGCATGCACAAAGCCCTGGGTTCAATTCCTCAGTACCATATACATAGAAAAAATCAGAAGTGACAGTCACTCAAGTAGTAGAGCATTAGCCTTGAGAAAGCACAAGGACAGGGCCCAGGCCTTGAGTTTAAGCCCCAGGACTGGCAAAAAAAAAAGTTCTTAAATTTCATATTATCTAGAAACAATTACTTCATGTTATCAACATTTTTCTAAAGTTTTTCTAAATTTTTTAAATTATAAAAATAGCATACAAATCTAGAAATAGGTAGATATGAATATAATAATGGTATGCCTCACATCATGTTAAATGCTTGGGCTCTTGACCCAAACAGTATAGTTATCCCGAGCATATTATATAGACCAACCCATTCAATTACTCATATGTAAAATGGGGGAATATTCACTTCCCTTCAAATGAAAAACAATTACATTAAATGATAATAAAAAGAAAAGTAGCCTTTAGCTTGAAAGACTTTCAAGTGATGAGAAAAGGACTTGTAATAAATGAGAGGAGTAGAATTTGATACAAATAATGAAACAAAATAAAAGATAACTAACCCAGAAATACTGGGTCTTGAATAAGTGAAGGTACTTATTTAATTGACTCCTATTTCGTGTTAGGTAGTATTTTCATGGACTAAGAAAATGATTTGTTTTTAAAACCCAACTTTTCAGCATTATTCCTTATTACATGATGATTCTTGCTATGCTGAAATAAAATAAGTTAGGATGGAATTAAAGGGTATTAAGAACATATTACAAAGATAATATAATCAAAGAACACACACACACACACACACACACACACACACACACACACACACAAATCTTCCTTTATCTCAGGCAACAAAACATGCTGTGAATGATAAATAATGCTCTTGGTAAGTTCCTCTCATTACATAGGAAAATGGGAAAGAAAAATGGTAAATATTTGAAGTCTAAAAACTGACTCACCAGGAGAAATCTTATTTCTTGGATACACAATTTCTTTGACTAGATATAGGAATAAGGTGTGGTTTGGCGTGTGTTTACATGGACAGGATAAAGAGTAACTTTCTGCTCTGACTCTGGACAACTTACAGTCCAGCAAATAAATAGGGAAAATACTCAAAGAGCCTATTTCCTTATCATATGATACTAGGTAGATGATTTGTCCAATTAAGCTAATTCTCCAATTAATTTTCTTCTGTTAAATATTGGTAATATTACATCTTTAATTTCTCAGAAGAACTTTCTGAATTGATTTGGTTATGCTTAATTGTTCTTATAAACTGAAGTAGCTTTGGGACTGGGAGGTACACTCCTCCTGGTGGTAAAAGAAAAAAACCTGTGGAGATGGAGACACTGTCACGACCTTTTATTCTGAGTAAGGAAGAATAATGGCACAATATCTTTGGAAAGGGGAAGGGGGTCATTGTGAACTAAGGGAAAGGGGAAATCTTTGTTCCTTAAGAAAAGGCCATTTAGACTTACAACCTGTGAAAATCATCACCGTGGCTATGACACATCTTGAAGAAAGGGGATCTGTGTCCTTTCAATGTAAGTTTAACACCTGTTCTTTGTTGTCCTGATGCATTAGTCTACTTTCATTTCATTTTTAAAAGATATTAGTAAAAGAGATGGAAATAAAGGACATCAACAAGTGCCGCAGACCGACTCAGCGGGAGTGCGGGGAGACCAAGTCTGGATTCACAGGTCAGGAATGGATTCGGCGATGACAGACAGACACAAATGCAAGGGAGGTTTGAAGTCTGCTGCGAAGCTTTACTTGTTGAATGTGAGATTATATACAGTCAAAGTAGGAGCATTTTCTTTCAGTTGGCATAAGGTCAAAAGATTACAATCATGTTTAAGAATGGTTACAGGGTACATTTTTCTGAGTAGAAAAGAAACTTCTCCCTCCATTATAAGAAGCTATGGTTAATAAGTCAGACATTGTGGTTAGGTGTCAGCCGCCTTGGCATTAATTAATATTAGTTTTGTTTACCATTGTTTCATTCTAGTTCTTCCTATGATTTTGTTTCTGAGTCAGTAATTATTACCCTGTGCCAGGAATTGTAAAACCTTAAACCTAAGAGTCCATTGTTGCTGTTCAGTTAGAGCACACCACGGTGCTCTAGCCCTTCTAATCCTTTTCATTATGTACTTGCAACATTTACACAAGTAATGCAGACATATTAAAGGCATATTCAGATAAACTAACATTTATTACTAATTCAAAGATCATATTTTCTGTTTTAGTTTCTAATTCTGTCTTATTATTAATAGAATGCATTGAGGTCATCAAGGCTGCTGTGGGTGTGTCTTGCGCCAGAGTAGCCAGGCATGCACTTTTAGTTCCTGGAGCATCTAGTCGCTCAATCAATTGTTTAGGCCAGTAGCTGGCACAGAATATTACTGCCATACCATCAACTATCAGAAATGAAAAGAGTGATAAAAGAATCCCAGCACCCAGCATTATGAGTATTCCACACATATGTCCCGGTCTCTGCCAGGGACCTCCAGGAGGCCTGATCACCATTGGTGCAAACCTCAGGACTGGCAGCCATTCAAGCTCTTTCTGCTTCATGCTGCACAGACTCCACTGGAGTGGGTGTAGCAAACAAGCAATTAGGTTTGGAAGAGTTGAGTTGAACAGGAAACTAAAGGAGTCCTTAGCAGGTTCAACTACTGTAGAGTTTTTCCACCTTCTCCTGGTCTACCAAAACAAATATGGAGATTTTCTTTTCTCAGGAAAAGCAATAAGTTGTAGAAAATGGTCTGTTCAACTCCTGGTGGAGAGCGTACATAAAGTTCCCCTAAGGCATACACCTTCTCTTTCCTTATGTTGTGATTTGTGCTACCTGACAAGTGAGAGTCTTATTGACATAATCCCAAAGTCAAATATCTGGAGTTTGTATTGTGGTTGTTTCTACAATTACTCTTGTTACTGTTCTGCTTACTATATTGGTTTTTAATTCCTATAGGCATAGCTCACTGAGTAAAATATGTGCATGTACCTCTTGTTCTTTTCTTTTATGTATTTTTAAAAGAAAGAAAAGGACACAAATAAAGAATCTAACATTCCATATTACATAAAGGATACAAGTTGTACCTTTGGAACCAGATTTGGGTTCTAATTCCACTTTCATTATTTATGGGACTGAGAAAAAAATTGTATAAAATCCTCTATTTTTCAGCCTTAAAATTAACAGTAATAGCAACAATGAACAAGAGTTTTGTGAAGCTGAATCAAGTTACTACATCTAAAATGCTCAGCCCAGTGTCTAGTATATGTTCAGGAAACGGAGGGTATTTCCAATTCCATGCATGAATTTGTGTTCCATGGAGTAGTATTTACCTTCTGGAGAGAGGTCAGATCACATTGGAGAAAACTCTCTAAGTGTCCCACATTGTTTTCAAGAACTTAACCTTCTATTTCTGATGAAAGAACTTCATTAGAGATAGTACAAAAAATACATGAAGTTATCATTCTATAATTTATCAAAATTCTCTCATGAAAAATTTATTTGCCAAATTACCACAAACTAAGATGTTATAACTAGACTTGTAATGAGGTTGACATTATTGGAAGAAAAAACAAAAGAGAGAGAAGAATGAAAAGGCCATTCAGACATGGCTTTTTTTTTGAGGGCTCCACTAAATAGCGTTCAGAAAGAGCTTCCCCTAGCTTATATTTGCATAACAAAAGATCCCCCCACCTTCCTATAGTCTTATTTGCAGATCCCAAGCAGAATATTTATTAAAGTCTAGATGCAATTAAGCCTTTTGTGAACTGTGTGTTTGATCATGAATAGGGGTGAGTCAGAAAGTCTGTGAACAAGACTGAAACATAAAGGGAAGTACACAAGAAAGTACTCTCATCTTATATTTAGCAATGACATTCAAGTGACAAAAAAAAAAGAGAGACAATTTTGGAGTAAGATGAAATTTTCCATTGAGTGATTTCATTGGTTTCTTTGTTTATTGCTCTCATTAATTCAACTAACTAACATGTGCTGATGTTAGAAGATTTTCTTATAAAATACTGATGAGAAAGGTAGTCTTGCTCTAAACTATTCTGTCTGGATTCTGAAGGTGATTTTACATAAAAGGAAAACTTAGGGAGTCTTCCAATAGTAGCAGTTTCATTAACATAACAAAAACCCTGCTTCAGATTACTATAAAAATGTGCTATAAAATCTAAATTTTTTTTTAATTTCACTCTGGAAACTTAACAGGAAGTCTTCTCACACTTCTATTATTATTCTAAATTGAGAAGTCATTCTACTGTGACTGTCTTAGGCAGATCCTGAAGAGTTTACCTCATTTGGAGAGGTCTTGGGGGAAGGGAAAATGTTTGATGAAAGAACATGAAGGAGAGCTTCAGTTAATCAAATAAGTTGGTTATGATTCCAAGAAAAACAGAAAAGCTTTATGGAGCTATGCATTTGAATGACTTGACTAAGTAAAAAGACAGCACTTTTTTTTCTCCCTTTGCTGCTATGGTTCTGTAGATTTAATTTCTCAATGCAATTCTTTCTAGTACCTGACCTTATTTTGTTTTTCAAAGGCAAAACAAATCAACTTGAGAGGGAGAGGAAGAAAAACAATAATCTATGTTTTCATGTTCTGGGATTATTTGATTCCCTGGTATGCTTGTCTTGCTTACTTATAATCATACCAAAATATTCATAATTTAAAAATTGGCAGGAAATGAAGCTGCAGTCCTTCTGTCCCTGTTGGAACATATCAGAGAAATCAGGATTTTCTCCTACCCTAGAGATTCCTTTCAGCATGTGCCAATTTCAAAGCCTAAGGATGCTAAGTGACAAGAATTCTATGCGAAACTGTCCCATGAGCCAAGAGTTCTGGTGAACGTACCCTGCAAGTGCATTCCGGGACCTCAAAGGCATGTTGATTCTGCTAATTGGAATATAGATGTGTTTTTCACCATTCAAAAGTAGCATTACTCATCATTGTTGAAGTTAGACATTTGTGAGTGTGGGCTCTGCCAATCCTCTTCATTTATAGCAGGTGGATGAGGACATGTTAAATAACCCTTGACTTCTGAAACCAATTAATTTTTCATGGATTTAAAAAGCCCACTGTGAGCTTCTGTCTTGTACCAGTTTCTGTGCTAATCCTGAGGGTACTGAAAGAAATGGGCCACGGGTTTTCTGCTTGCAAGTGCTTCTTCATGGTCTGGTTGGGAAGGAAAACAATACAAGAAAGAAAGGTAACACCCTGTGGAATGTTGGAAGGTGGAGCTGTGCTTCAGGTGCATGGAATCCCCTGGGAGGAGTTCCTAGAGGTGGAACAGGAAGCAGCACCAGGAAACAAAGGTGCAAGTGGACAAAAGATGGAACTTGTACTGAAGAAGGTGATAGGGTTACAGATGGCAGATGATTTTTTTTGTCTTTGTTGAAATATGCCTCTTTAACAATTCCAGAAACATTAAAGATAATATCTTTCTGAAGGTAGAGAATAGGGGGTGAATTATATTAGTAGATGCGAAGTAGCAAAGAGCAAAATGGGCCATGCGAGGGCTTTCTCAGATACCAGAAATAAATACATTTGGTGTTGATCACAGAATTTCTATGGCAGATGGATCTATCCATACCCTGATTTATCATTCTATTTAAATTATTTTGTCATTGCTGAGGCCTGAACTCAGGGCCTGGGCACTGTCATTGGGCTTTCTCAAGGCTAGTACTCTACCACTTGAGCCACAGCACCACTTCCATTTGTGGTACTGAGGAATCAAACCCAGGGCTTCTTTCATGCTAGGCAAGCACTCTACCCCTAGGACACACTCCTGGCCTGTATCATTTTATTTTAAAATGTAGACTTACATGGTTAGCTTTAGCTAGTAACATGTAAGGGTTTTACTCTTTAAAAAATAATGGTGAAATAACAATGCTAATAATTATAGATCTAAGGTCTTAAGAACTTTTGATGGTTAATTTTTGGGGAGATCAGTTATATGGCTTGAACTCAGGGCCTGGATGGGATCCCTGAGATTTTTGGCTAAAGGTTAGTGCTCTACCACTTTAACCCATAGCTTCACTCTTGTTTTTGTTTGTTTGTTTGGTTTGGTTGGATGGTTGGTCATGGGGCTAGAACTCTGGTCCTGGACACTTTCCCTGAGCTCTTCAGTTCCAGGCTACTGTCCTACCCCTTAAGCCAAGGGCCACTTCCCATTTTCTAGTGATTAATTGGAGATAAGAGATTCATGGTCTTTAGTGCCTAGGCTGGTTTTGAACTGTGATCCTCAGATCTCAGCATCCTGAGTAGCTAGAATTAGAGGTGTGAACCATTGCACCCGGCTACTCCTATTAGTTTTGGTGGTTAATTGGAGATAAATATCTCACAGATTTCTTTTGCCTGGGCTGGCTTTGAACAATGATCTTCATATCTCAGTTTCCTGAGTAGCTAGGATTGTAGCTGTGAGCCACTAGTGCCTGGTTTGATGGTTAATTTTCTGGTGTACCCGACATTTGGGTAACCACTTTTTTTCTAGGGGTATCTGTTAGGGGCATTTGGGGATGATGTGAACATTTGAATTGACAGAGTAAAGCAGATTAACCTATTTGTGTAGGTGTCCTTAATGGAGGAGTGACTAGAGTAGCAAGACTGATGTAAGGCCAGGGAAGGGGGGAAATCTATCTGATTGGCTGTTACCATGAGCCATTTCTCCTGCTCTCAGGCTGGCCTGGAAATTATACCTCTGGTATACTAGTGCTCTGGCCTTCTACCTTCAGATCTTATGATTTACCCTGGACAGTCTACTCTTAATATAAATATCTCTCTCTCTCTCTCTCTCTCTCTCTCTCTCTCTCTCTCTCTCTCTCTCTCTCTCTCTCTCTCTCTCTCTCCCTCCCTCCCTCCCTCCCTCCCTCCCTCCCTCCCTCTCTCTCTCTCTCTCTCTCTCTCTCTCTCTCTCTCTCTCTCTCTCTCTCTCTCTCTCTCTCCCTCTCTCTCTCTCTCTCTCCCCTGTCCTTTTTTTCCTCCCTCCCATTTCTGTTGAGGATTCTAATTCTGTGTTTAACAGTTTTCTCATCCCTTTCCCCCACAATATATGCCCATGGTCTTGATCGGAACATGATTTCTTAGACACCTCAGTATTCTGCAGGGTAAATAAAGCTTTAAGACTGAGTCTAGCTTTTAGTTTGACTGCTGGTCATTTTTAGGTATCGTCATTAAGAGACTGAGGATTCGACTCCTTTCCCACAGGGAAAGTCCCGGGCCTCCTGTCTTCCACATGTGTCTTGGGCAAGGTACTTCACATTTGCTTCGTTACAGTCCTGCATCATAGGATCATTCCAAGGGTTAACATGTCAGATAACATTGGACTACTGAAGCCATTATAGTCATCACTTGGCTTTTTCCATAATCCTCAAGAATAATAGCCACCACTATGAAAGGTATAGCTAGGACCCATCTTTGCTTTTATTTTTCTATACATTTCTAAAGAAATGTATAGAAAGAGGAGGAATTGATTTCAGTTTCAGAGTTGGCAGCACACAGTTGTCTTGGCAACAGGTATGTGGCGGAGGCTGCTCACCTCATAGAGGACAGGAAGCAAGGAGTGAGGAAAGGACCGGGGAAGCCGGTGTAACCTTTACAAAGACCTGGTTCCTCCTGCTAGACCACGACCTTCTATAGTTTCTGCAACTTCTCCAAATAGCACCTCTATCTAGAGTCTTTAACACATAAGCCTGAGGGAAGCAATTCAAAGCATAACAGAGGGATCTGGAGTGAAGTCATCCAATATTACTGTTTTTCACCTCTCCCACCTGTCCTCCATTGAGACCTCTCATGAGGTCTCAGCATGGACAACTCTTAACATGGCTGTTGCCCGGGAGCACATTTGGTTCAGTTTCTGTGAATCACATCAAACTCCATATTCCTTTGGCATCACTCATGCATTTCCCACCCTGCCCTAGTTCCAACTAAGAAATTTTGAATTAAAAAAAAATTGTCCTTTGTCTTTCTTGAGATATTATTTAGTCTCAGAGCTCATGAATGCTTCTCTCTTTGTCTGTCTTTGGTGTTTGAATTTCAGGGTCTTGACGTTGCTGGGCTTATACTCTAGCACTTGAGCTATACTCATTGCCCCTTTTGCTTTCATTATATTTTTAATTGATCAGATCTTCCTGGACTGCAGTTCTCCCATTTATACTTCCTATACAGCTAGAATTATTGGTGTAAACCATTATGCACAGCTTTGTACTGGGAAGGGGTTTGTTTTATGAACTTTTTGCCCAAGATGGCTTTCAACTATGATGATCCCAATCTTTGCTTTCTAATTCACTAGGGTTCCAGGGATGGACCACAATGGTTCACTTGGAATTTTATTTTCTTAGGGTCTCACATACACTAGGTAAATACTACTTTACTTTGAAGCACACCCCCTAGCCCTTTTGTTTGTATTTCATTTTTTTGAGACAGGGTCTTTCTTATTTTGCTCATAGCTGGGCATGAAGATATAATCTTTCTGCCTCTGCCTCCAAAGTAGCTGAAATTACAGGCATACACTATCACTCCCAGCTGAGCTTTTCAAAGTAAATGTCTTCCCAGAAACTAGATGGAAGTAGAACCCTACGTTCAGACAATGGAGGTAGAAGGACAGCAAAAATCAGCATGGCTTTATTACATACAAACACAAGTTTCTGGTTTGCATTCTCCAAGACTTGGATTTAGTAGATCTAGATCAGGCTTCAAGAACATTTGTTTTATCAAGTGATTTGGGA
Organism: Megascapheus bottae; assembly: GCF_031878675.1. Taxonomy (NCBI): domain Eukaryota; kingdom Metazoa; phylum Chordata; class Mammalia; order Rodentia; family Geomyidae; genus Megascapheus; species Megascapheus bottae. Next base: position 31,098,390 of record NC_143510.1, read on the forward strand.
GGGAATTCATTTAGATAGAAAAAGGTCTCCATTTTAAGAAATGCTTCCTGAGGAACTTTTATTTCCATGACACACGGATGGAGAAGATGCCGACTGTCATAGGAAGTGCTGGATAGAACTTGGAAGAAAGCTACTGTCCTCTGCAGATGTGTGAGGAAAAACCCTCTGGGTAAACAACAGCAAATATCAAGGAGGGCTGACTTCTGAGGAAGTCAGACAAAAGAATATCCAGCTCTAAAATACTGCTTGGGTCTACACTGGCTAAATCATACCCAATCCTGAAGTGCTGATCTTTTTCTGAAGATTGTTTTTCTCTTGCTTTCTCAATTTAAGTCATTTCTCTGCCCTGTTGCAAGTTGTCCTCCTTAGCTCTTCTCTGGCACCATGTTTCAGTTTGAAAGAACTAGAATGTTAATACCAGAGGCATTACTCTTGACAAAACATAGCTGGAGACCTTCCATGGCCCAATCCACTTTCTCCATTCAAGAAGAACCTTCCAACTAAAGAGAACTAGGAAACCTGGATTACAGTTGTCACTCAGGAACAGAAATCCCCATGTATAACATCCAAGTTATCACCCAGTCCAACAAGTACCCCACGTCATTCTTTCAATCTGTAGGAAAATGAGTCAGCCCAGAAAGAACAAAATTCTCTTCTGGTGGCTGCTCAATGGAAAGTATATTTTAAGAAGGGAAAGCTATTTTTAAGGATTATTTTTATTCATCTATTGATTCCAGACCCCCCAAAATGGGTCAGTTCTCTTCCTACACTTGCTAACAGCAGTTGCAAGAAGTTGTTAAATAAATTTACCACTTGGAAGTCCTAAACCACTCTTACTCTCTGCTGAGGATTTTGTGTTTAGCCTATTTTTTTCATTCACAATCTCTGACCCTCTCTACCATAGGTTAGGCTGTTGTGAGCCTCAGAGGAATTCTCAGACTCAATCTGTAGGTATTTTAAGCATTTGAATTACATAAGCAATCCTCTTTTTAGAACGCCTTCTTAGGGTCAGTCCCACACAGGACATCCTTCAAATGGCTGCTTGGAGCATGTAAGCCGTATCTGCAATTTGGTGTTTTCTGCTTAGAGATCAAGAGGCTGCTGTCGTGGGAGCAAAACAGATCATCAGCCACTGCAGTACTCACCGAGGCCCTAGATGCTGGTCTAAAAGCATTAAAGGAGGAGGAGACTGAATAGTTCGGCTATAGTCACAAGCAACCGAACCTCAGTTTGAGTTTGCTAGTGTTCGTAAGGCAATGTGTTTGTTCATATAGCTAAAGTACAGCTACAGGATTTTGATCACCATTAGCTCCGGGGCTCAGGTCAAGTCATTAGCTCACAGCTAGTATTTTAGTTCTACTCTATGAGGTGCTGATTTATCTAGCATACCTTGCCAAGCATGATGACTGCCTGGTTTGTACATAGTCTACTCCATCACCACAAAGGGTACTCTGTGCTCTTCCCACACCTACTCCTACCTTAGGTCACCTCCACAGTCACACAAACAGGATCACGTATTTCAGCCACAATGTCCTACTTGTACTTACAGAGCAGAAAATGTGGCTGTATGACTGCCTCCTTGGTAATGGCGAGGCTGGACATAAAACACTAGAGGATATCATCTGTGGAGAACAGAGCAGTCTTTGGATATAGATAGGCGTGGGTATGATGACCGCATTATCAGGACCTCAGCAAAGTGGCTCAAGACTGACCTTCATAGTAAATTAGGCAAAAACTATCTATTTCATGTCAGCTCTATTGCCCAAGAATATTGCCTGGGAACCAGAAATTGGCCATTGTTGAGTCATTATCCTGACGATTATGTACCTCAGACACCTCCCTATAGCATCCCTGTGACATGCAGAACTGAAGGGCTTTTCTGCTTAAAGCCCACAAAATAAGACTGGGTACTAGTGGATTTTGACTATAACCCTAGCTACTCAGAAGCTGAGATCGGAGACTTTCCATTTGAAGTCAAACACATCTGAGAGACTCTCATCACCATTTAACCAGCAAAAAGCCAAAAGTGAAAGTATGGCTCAAGTGATAGAGTACCAAATGTGAGCAAAAAAGTTGAGTCAGAATATGAGATCTATGAGTCTGGCTTACTTCACTTAATAAGATCTTTTCTAAGTCTTTCCATTTCCTAACAAATGGGGCAATGTGATTCTTTCTGACAGCAGCATAGAATTCCATTGTGTACAAATACCACATCTTGTTGATCCACTCATCAACTGAGGGACATCTAGGTTGGTTCCATATCTTTGCTATGGTAAATAGTGCTGCAATGAACATTGTTGTGCTGGTAGATTTATTATGTCTTTGTTTCTGGATGATTGGGTAAATGCCAAGTAGTGGAATTGCTGGGTCATAGGGGAGCTCTATGTTTAGTCTTTTGAGGAACTGCCATACTGCTTTCCATAGTGGTTGAACGAGTTTGTACTCCCACCAACAGTGTAGTAGTGATCCCTTCTGGCCACATCCCCGCCAGCATCTGTTGTTATTAGATTTCTTGATCCTGGCCATTCTAACTGGAGTGAGGTGAAATCTTAAGAGTTGTTTTGATTTGCATTAAGTGAAGTAAGCCAGACTCAAAGGAACTTAGGCTCAATGGTTTCCCTCATTTGTCATAATCAGTAGAAACCTTGGGCTCTCCTAGCAGAGATTTGCAATAGAGCAAAACCTTGATACAAAAGGCCATATAGTAGGATGCTGAATGAAAGGATCTCTAAGATATAGAAACATAAGCCATATAATGAATGATTGTTCTTCTTAAGGTACTATGTTATCTCTCATCTCTATTGCTGTCCCTTGGTTACCTCATTTTGTTACAGTATCTCACTTTGTTACCTGATATATCGGATATATTTGTATTTGGTTATTTGAAATTGGATAGGGAACGGGGAAAAAAAAAGATGAGGGGTGGGGGGGAGGGAAATGGGGACCAAGACATGTGAAAGGGTATCAATGTATGGGAATTAATGCACCATCTATCTGGAAAATATCATGTAACCCTTCTATTAATTACAATAAAAATATATGAAAAAAAGAATATGAGATCCACCATTCAAGCCCAAGTTCCAGCACACCCTCATACTCCAATTCAATGCTTAGAATAGACTAAGTTATTTCTAGAACCCTTTGAAATCTACTTTTCAGACTTCATGGTAGACTTCTCCCAACTCCAAATCTCACCTGAGCACTAGCCTCCATCTCCAAAACAATAGGGGTCAAGATTACCATCATTTAATGTTTTTATCAATTTGAGATTATTTGTTTACTTCAAGCATAACTAAAACCCTCCTCTTAGCCCTCAAAAACTCAATGACAACTAGATTGTATATTAAGAGCTTTATTTGAAGCCTTGAAGTTTGGAGTGGGGAAATACAGAACAGAGAAGGAAAATTTAATGTTTGACATTAATTGCTCTATTTTGTGGCATTTGCACATGAAATCTACCTGGAGACCTCACCTAGCATCATCATTATAATAATAATAAATAATTATTAATAATTAATAAAGACTGTTTGATCTCTTTATCTCCCAGCAAACAATCAGGTGATGACATGCCTGGAAGGAAGACAGATGGAAGTTGAGAACACACAGTGAGCCAAATCATTCTCAGATTTCACAATTCAAGCCATCCAACTCTGTTGTATGGCAGGTAGTAGGTTGGCTGGCTTTGAATTGTGATCTTCAGATCTCAGCCTCCTGAGTAGCTAGGATTGCAAGCATAAGCCATCTGTGCCCAGCAAGAATTATTATGATCTTCTTGGGCAAAGTCTGGAGCTGGCCCCAACTCCAGTGATAGTATGGAATAATCCTGTCCCTCCACCTCACTCCAGTTAGAATGGCCATGATCAAGAAATCTAATAACAACAGATGCTGGAGGGGATGTGGCCAGGAGGGATCACTACTACACTGTTGGCGGGAGTACAAACTCGTCCAACCACTATGGAAAGCAGTATGGCAGTTCCTCAAAAGACTAAACATAGAGCTCCCCTATGACCCAGCAATTCCACTACTTGGCTTTTACCCACTCGTCCAGAAACAAGGACATACTAAATCCACTATCACAACAATGTTCATTGCAGCACTATTTACCATAGCAAAGATATGGAACCAACCCACGTGCCCCTCAGTAGATGAATGGATCAACAAGATGTGGTATTTATACACAATGGAATTCTATGCTGCTGTCAGAAAGAATGACATCGCTCCATTTGTTAGGAAATGGAAAGACTTGGAAAAAATCTTATTAAGTGAAGTAAGCCAGACTCAAAGGAACATAGGCTCAATGGTTTCCTTCATTGGTCATAATCAGTAGAAATCTTGGGCTCTCCTAGTAGAGATTTACAATAGAACAAAACCTAGATACATAAAGCCATATAGAATGATGCTAAATGAAAGGACCTCCAGGGTATAGAAACAAAAGCCATATAATGAGTGATTGTTGTCCTTAATGTACTATGTTATCTCTCATCTCTTTTGCTGTCCCTTGGTTATCTCATATTGTTACAGTATTTCACCTTGTTATCTTATATATTTTGTATATGTGTATTTGGTTATTGGAAATAGGATAGGGAAGGGAGGGAAAACAAGATTAGGGGTGGGTTTGGGGGGAGGGAAATGGGGACCAAGACATGAAAAAGGATATCAATGTATGTGAAGTAATGCACCTTTTATCTGGTGAATATAATGTAACCCTTCCATTAATTGCAATAAAAATATATGGAAAAAAATCCCAACCCAGCTGAGTGCGAACTAGCCTCCATTCTTATGCCTGTGATAATAACTAGTTCAAACAAGTACATTATGGGCTACCTAACTATAGTTAGACTGCATATACAATAGTGGCCCCATAAAATTGTATCACCCAAAGTCAGATAGCACAGTGATCTTAAATTATGTATATTTACTCTATGATATTTTCTTAATGATGCTATTTCCCTGTGATACATTTCACAGAACATATCCACATTGTTAAATGTTAAGCATCTCTATTTCTACTTTCTGGTCTTAGGGGCAAAAAGTAAGTAAATAATATGATAGAATAACCAGGGAAAGACCAAAGCAAGTGAATAGACATTGACACTTCTTTACATTCTTAGTCTGCAAGTAGACCTTCAGGAAATCTGTCTACCTGCATCTAGTAATGTTCTCTGCTCTTTGATCATTGGGTTATTCTGGGATGCAAAGCAATCAGGACTTAATGTGTTGTTCATGCTGTGGCCCAGGGGCTTAGTATTACTTGGTTTCCAATCAAACCGCAAGTTGGATCTCACACAGTTTCAACTCTTTTCCACAGTCTTGATTCTATGGCCATTATTTATCTTTCAGCAATAAGGCAAATGGACCTTAGCAAGAACAGAGGGCTCAGGAGAGGAAGCAAACAACCCCAGAATGGAAAGAACAGCTTAAGTGACTTGAAGAACTCCAGCTTCCGGAAGAGATTGACATGTCCAAGTGGTACTTTCAAGTTGACTCTTTTCCTCTCCTTTCCTGAGGTCTTGCTGTGTTGCCAGTACTGTGCTCCCACTTTTGAAGGCACAATCCTATCTCTTAGCTGAGCTATACAAGTAGATATTCTGTTTCCTGTTTGTATGCTCAAGTTCAAAGCATACATAACGGGACCAGGCTTTCTAAGAGGTAAGCAGTAAAGACAGAGACTGGGGATGATTTGACTCACTGTATGTTCTCAATTTCCATCTTTCTTCCTTCCAGGCATGTCATCACCTGATTGTTTGCTGTGAGATAAAGAGATCAAAGGGTCTTTATTTTTCCGGCAAGCAAATTGAAACTGCTTCAGTGTTTATGACTGCTGGTGAGGTATAACATTAATAAGCATACAGAAATTGTTATTTATTATAAGGAACCTAAAGTCTCAGTCAGTTTCTAATTACAGAAGATGACCTCAGAAAGAAGCTAGGAACATATTCCTATTCAAAATACTGTAGTTTTAAAAAAGCTGGGCATGTTGGCTCACACCATTAGCCTCAGCTACTTGGAAAACAAAAACAGGAAGGTTGCAGACTGAGGCCTTCCTAGATAAAAGTAAGCAAAGCTCTACTTTAAAACAAATCAAACATGTTGAGGCCATAGCTGTAATCCTATTTCTCCAAAAGCAAAGGTGGGAGGATCATGGTCCACGATTAGCTCTACTAAATGCATAGTACCCTCAAACAAAAGGAACTGAAAGTGACAACAAAATCATAAAAATGTTAGAAGCATGACTCAGATGAAACTGCAATTGCTAGAAAACATGTGGCCCTAAGTTTAAACCCCAATACCATAAAACAACAACAAAACCTATGGAATGAAAGCAGTGAAGAAATTGAGGAAAACACTAGAAAAAGAAACTGTCTTCCATGTTTGTGTGTTGACAGAATTAATATAATAAAAATGACCATTATATCAAAAGCAATGTCGAGATTAAATGCAGTCCCCATCAGAATTCCAATAACATTCTAACCCAAACTAGAAAAAAGAATTTCTACTCATTTATATGGAAGCATGAAAGATCCCAAATGGACAAAGCAATCTTGAGCAAATTATGTTACAGACCCATAGCATCAAACATAGAATGGTACAAACTCAAAAACATACAGATCAATGGAATAAAACAAATCATCAAGAAGTAAACTCAAAGAAATGTACTCATTACCCGACTTATGTAACTGTATCCCTCTGTACATCACCTTTATAATGCCAGTTAAACATATTTACAAAATGAAATAAACCAACATATCTACAGCCCTCTGATATGACAAAGGTACTAAAAACTACATTTGTGGAAAGTTGAGTCTAGATCCTGATATATCACTCTGATTATATATCAATTTTAAAAATGGAACAAAGATCATCATGGAAACTTGAAATCTTGAAACTACAAGGGAAAAACTTAAGGACAATACTTCAAAGCACAAGTTGTAGCCAATAACTTTCTTATGAGGACATTAGCGCTTAAGAAATAATAGCAAGAATTCACAAATGCGATTATATCAAATTAGAAAGCTCTCACTAGCCTAGGAATCAACTGCCAAAGTGAAGAGAAAGCCTACAAAATGGGAGAAAAGCTTTCACAGCTATTCATCTGCCCGAGGATTATACCCAGAATGCAAGAAAACTAAAACCAAAACCAAAACAAACAAACAAAGTCATCAAAGGATCAAATAATCCAATCAATAAATGGAAAATGAGATGAACAGATAGTTCTGAAAATGGAACATGCATGTAGCCAATATGTGAAAATGTTCAACATGTCTAGTCATTAGGGAAATGTAAATTCAAACTCCACATTGGTTTATCTGACCCCAGTCAGAACAGCCATTATTGAGTAAACAAAGAATAGAAAAGGATGCCGAGGAAGCAGGGGAAACCTCACAGTTGGCAGGATGTAGATTAATGTAGCCACTATGGAAATCAGTATAAAGGTTCCCCCAAAACTTAAAATAAAACTGGGATTACATTTTAAAAATTACTATTTTATTGGGGAGCTGCTATTTGGACCCAGAAAGAAAAGCAATGGGAGGGAAGAAGGCAATTGTTGGGATGAATATGATCAATGTTTGTGTGAAAATGTCACAATATAGCCATGGCTTTGTACAATTAATACATACATAATTTTTTCAAACGAGAATGACCATTTTCATTTCTATAGCTAGGTTATTGATATCAAATGAGGCTGCACAACTACGCAAAAGAACAATGGCTTTCCTTTTAGTAATGCATTTCCTTAACCAATTTCCCTAGCCAATTATTTTTAAAAGCTGCTCTCAATCTTCAAAAGATGAGTCCCTGTTACAGTTTAAAAAGAATTTATTTGCATTCAGCATTTAGGGACCTACATTAATTAATTAATGGCTGGCAAACTCTAGCATTGGAAAGGCTGAGTAGTGCATCGTGGTTAAGATATTACCAGAACACCCTCTTATCCCTCTCTCCTCCCTCCCCAGCCCCCAACACTGCAAATAAGAATTTGTCATAGAGAAGAGAATGGGCTATCAAAGGGAAGGACCATCAAGCTACCATCCATTTTGATTTATGAATCTATTTCCATGCAGTTTATTTGGGGACTTTACAAGGTGCAATTACAGGAAGATTGTTTTGTGTTTATGAACTCATGACAGATTCTGCTGATCATTTTTTTATATTACTATATGGCTCTCAAGTGGTCTCAAATTTTAAAATAACTGGGAAAAAAGGAAACCGTGAAGCTGTAATTACCTATATGTTGGATTGTACAATAGGTTACACTCCTAAGCTAGCATCTCACTCTTGGCCAGCTCTTCCAGAAGCATCTATTTATATTTATACATGAATATATAAAGATACAGAGACTGGATTAGATATTTGTTGAAATAAAGCTGAAATAAAAGCTCACCAACAGAGGGATTATAGATTAAGTATGGTAACATGTATTACAGAGCTATAAACCAAAGTGAGTTAGTTAGATGTATATGTATTGGCCTAGGAGGACGTTTATGATGTAATTGTTAAATGAAAACATGAGATTCAGAGTAGTTGAATATGATTCTATCTTTGCAAAATATTTCATCAAAAGATGCAGGCTTTTTGTTGTTGAGAGGAATAACTAGAGAGAAAGAATTACTATTAGTTTTTGTTTGATTCCTTGTGATAAGCACATGCTATGTTGATATTCTGAAACACCAATTAATTCAATGATACTGATGGGGAGGGGGGAGGCTTTAAGGCAGACTAGTTGGATGCTACTTTTGGCAAGAATTATCTGTGAGGCTAACACATGTGCTATTCAGAATCTTCTGATCTTTAGAATGAAACTCTCATAACTGAAGACAGTAATAAGCCTTTAACTATAGGAGTATTTCACAGATTCAATTTTCGTAGAAAATGAACACTTGTTTTACACACTTTGATTAAGAGAAGAAATGTCAGTGTATTAAATGAAACCCTTGTCAGTGACTTTCTTTTGTGTACTGGTACTAAATCTTGAGCTCAAGGACTGGGTGCTGTCCCTTAGTTGTTTTCACTCATGATGATGCTGTATTACTTGAACCTTAGCTCCACTTCTAACCTTTTTCTGGTTAATCAGAGATAAAAATCTCATAGACATTTGTGCCTAGGCAGAGTTCAAAATCTGATTCCCAGATATCAACCTTCTGAGTTGCTACAATTACAAGGTTATACAAGCATTAGCCTTCAGCACCCAGCAGCAGTAATTATTTTGAATAAAACTATTCTTCCCTCCATCTTTTCTTCCTTTTCTCTCATCTTCCATTACTTCTTTCTTCCTTCTCTCTTTCCTTCTGCTCTTTCTTGTTTGTTTATTCTTTTTTTAAAAAAGCATTTCCTAGGCCAGGAGCATAGCCTAGTGGTAGAGTGCTCGCCTAGCATGCACTGAGCCCTTGGTTCAATTCCTCAGTATCACATACTCAGAAAAAGCCAGAAGTAGAGGTGTGGCTCAAGTGGTAGAGCTCTAGCCTTGAGCAAAAAAAAAAGTGTTCAAGGACAGTACCCAGGCCCCAAGTTCAAGCCCTAGGACTGGCAAACAAAACAAAACAAAACATATTTTTTTATAATCAGGCTGAGACAATTTTTCTTCACTGATTTTGTAGTAAAATTTTGTATAAATATATTATACTATATATGTCATATGTAAATATATGTAACGTAATAAATATTATGTAACTACATTCATGGAGTGTGAGAAAAAGTATGCGTCCTTCTTATCTAACACATTCTAGAAAGAAAGTTACAGAGTATTCTCTATCATTTTACTCTTTAAAATATATGTCTATTTGTATGCCCATTACATGCTAGAACTTACAGAATTTGCTCAGTTTGGGCTGAATTCAGTTTTCTTGAATTTTTTTGTTTTAACTCATATTTTGAGGGGTCATCATATTTTTCTTTACAACAAGCATGATACCTTGATTTATTGTAGTTATATTTTTTTTTGAAAAGCATGACTCCCTTTTGAATCAAAGGAAGTGATGGACATATGCTATTCGATTGATAATGGGATTATGTCCTCACAAAATCATCATGTGTTGCAAATATCCTAAGTTGAAAAATGCATTTAATGCTTACCAAACATTGTGGCTTTGTCCTGCAGTGCACTACAGGGTTTTGGCAGTTTTACCCGTGACTGGTAACCGTGGCTCTTCATAGAGATCCTTACTAGCCTAAAAAATTAAAAGAGCACACTTCAAAATATGAAGTATGCTTTCTACTGAGTGTGCATTATTTACACACCTTCATACACTTAAAAGAAATCCTAAACTGAGCCATTTTAAAGTAATCATGTAGCAAACATGAGTCTAATTGTCCACTGTGAATTTGATACATCATTAGTTGTTGCTAAATAATAGAGTTCTCAAAAGCAACATCTCAAAAGCAACATGTCCTGAATGCTTTTTGGAATTTTCTAAAGTGTATGTGGTGTGTGTGTGTGTGTGTGTGTGTGTGTGTGTGTGTGTGTGTGTGTGTGTTTCCTCCTTCCCAGAGGAGAGTTATTATTTTTTGTTGTTTATTATTATTTTTTGTTTATGGCCAGTGCTCTGTTTCCTTTTAGATCTCTGAAGTTAGGCACCACAATAGCTTTTAATTTCCATGATCTCCTTACCTATTGTTAGGGATTTCTGTCCACAGTGTCTTCTTTGTCAGGAAGTTCAGACTTTCTCCCTAGGGACATTGTACATTTTTGTAAGTATGGTGAATTTTTAAAAATGGTTGTTGATTTATGGATTGAGCAATAATCTCAAAGGCTAGGTAATCATGAACCATATTCATTCTGTTTCCCATTTCAGGTGTGAGTGTCCCCTTTCCTGGGACAATAAGAACTGGTGACACAGAGGCAAACTTGCTGGAGGAGCCCTTGGTCGTGAAGACCCTCGGTTGAAGCCTACGTTCCATTTTGCTTCTTTCTTCACTCTCATAACCCCTCCACAGGATGCAGGTTACTATGGTAACAGGGAAGAGGACACTGAATTGGAAGAACACTGCAAAAAATTGCAATGGACTATAAAGGGTATTTTAATTTTAATTTTACTCATTTTTATAATAATCTTATATTTAGATTTCAAAAGAAATATGGTACAGCAAACTTCTGAATACTTCCAACCAAGATTTCCCCATTATACGTTACCTCTGAAATATTTGTCAAAAGTCAGAAAATAACTGACATTGATACTTTACTAATGACTAAGGTCAGAACTTTATTTGTATTTCACCTCTGGTTTCTCTTTTTGTTTTAGGGAACCAATGCTGCATTGAGTTATTACTTACACTATTTGTGTGGAGTTATTATATTGTTTTGTCTTTTGTTTTATCATAGTCTCATTAGTATATAAGCCAAACTCACTTTAAGCTGATCATTCAATTAGCTCAAGATGACCTAGACCTGCAATTTTCCTGAGCACTGATATTACAAGCATATGATACTGCATCCACCTCCAACTATAAACTTCCTTCCTTCCTTCCTTCCTTCCTTCCTTCCTTCCTTCCTTCCTTCCTTCCTTCCTTCCTCTTCCATTTTCTTCCAGGGTCAGGGATTGAATTCAACACCTTATGCATACATATATTCTACATTTTAGTCATACCCCAAACATTTTATTTGTATTTTTATATTGAGACAGGATCTCATTAAATTTGTCTGGACTAGTCTGGAACTGCTGATACTCCAGCTCCTACCTCCTGAATAGCTGAGATTACAGACATATATTACCATGCCTGGCTTCCAGTTATGTTCTGAAATCTTCTGTGTCTATATTTCAGTCTTCCTTTCTCTTTCTTCCTTTCTTTCCTTTTATTTTAAGAAATGGTATTGATTTATACAGGAGTTTATCAATGTTGACTCCATTGAACCCATCTAAATTGTATTATTACCTTTATTTTCATTTTTCTGTGTGGCTCATAGGAGGGTAATGTATTTCTAGGACTGTTATGTCTCAGCATGTGCTTCTGGATTTTGTCCTCTTCAGATTAACTCTTAGATGACCAGAGGTCATGATCCTTAACAAAGGGATGTTCCACAATCTCAGCTTTGATTTAAACAACCTTAAATAATTTAAACCTATATAGCTCAAAATATTCCATTTTATACCCATGGCATTTTATGTGCAGTACTGTTTTTTTTTTGCCATCCTCATCTCCAGTGCTGTATGAGTAGGTAGAAGTAGAAGTTTCCGCTTACAAAGTTCTTTGAACTTTCTCATCTCCTTGCTGTGTGGGTGCCTACAACCTTCCCGCTACAAAATGTCCATAACGAATCTACTGAGGATATGGCCATCAGCTCTCCATAAGACTACTGGGATTCTTGGAAATCTTCATGTGTTATCATCTTTCTCATCCAACAAAACTATGTACCCATATGGGAGGCCGAGAACTCCGAGCTTAATTCTCACAGTCCAGCCCATTCTGTACCCCAGCCTCTTTCCCTCATCTATAAAATGGAGCACACAGTTCCTTTCCAGGATTGGGTTTTAAATCTCTTAATATTCTGGGGGTTTTATCTTCTGTGACTATTTGCAATGGTACCTAAGGCTAGCCATGGATGAAGTAATTTAAAAATACAGAAAGCTATTTGTAGTTCTCTAAAGAGGTAGGGATAAGAGGGATATAGGATTACCATCCAGGTGCTTGTCAAAAGATGGCTTGGTAGAGGTATATGGAGAGCAGTTAGGGCTGCCGAGGTAGTCAACAGATGGCTGGGATGTTTTGCATTTAGTCTGGTGGTAAATGGGTAGCAGTTATGCACTATTTTATGCAAATGCCTCAGGCTTTGAATCCATTGCCTGTGAGATAGAAGTGGAGTGGAAAGTGTTGATGCTTAGCCTGGTCTCTGTGTTTATTCTCTCCTCAGTTTGGGGCCTCCTTCCTCTCTTGGTATGGAGGGGACCATTCCAGCTGTCTTTGCTGTGTTCTACAATCCCTGCTTGACAAATAGGTCATAAAATTAGAATCTGGATCTTGTCTACAATCCCATCTTACATTTAATATTTTGGGCCACTATTCCTGATCATGGACTTATCATACAAGCACACACTGCCTTGCTTGCATCACTATGTATATGCATGCAATACCTTACTTAGATAATTATGAGCATCATTCAGTTCAGGGACATGGTTATTATTTGTAAGTTCTTAATATTAGCATACGTTGATCTCAGACAGTTGTGTAAATGTTTATTTATCTATGATGTTCAGTTGCTTTTTTTTAAAGGTTCTATTTTTCAAAATAAATGTTCATATGTACTTTGCCACCTAGTGTTAAAGGAAAGACTTAATGTGTTCAATGATACGATTTCCCCTGGGCTTCTCCTTCTCCTCCTAATGGTTTCAGTAGTTTAAAATTGAAAACAAATGAAAAATACATAGTTTAAAAAATATAAGTATGTTTATCTTTCTGGTCAAATGGTACAATTCTAAGACATGTCTATTGTGAGCATAGAAATTCTAGTGGCTGTCTATCCTCAGGGAAATGAAAATAATATGCCCTAAAAGAATGTTATTATTCTTGGTTATCTCATATTGTTAAAGAATTTTACCTTGTTATCTGATATATTGTATATATGTTTATTTGGTTATCTGAAATAGGATATGGAAAGGGGGAAAACAAGATGAGGGGTGGAGTGGGGGGAGGGAAATGGGGACCAAGACATGAGAAAGGGTATCAATGTTTGTGAAATAATGCACCTTCTATCTGGTGAATATAATTAAACTTTTCTATTAATTACAATAAAATTATATGAAAAAAAGAATGTTATTATTGTCTGACTGAAACACTTGATTTACTTGAAGAAATAGGAGAAAAGAGAGGTGAGATATTTGGAATGAATTAATAGAAGATTAAATTTCAAGAAAATTAATTTGGCAATGATTTATAGCATGGATTAGAGAGGGAGATATCCCTAGAGAAAGATCATTATGGTAATTATTTGTAATCTAATCTGATTTTTCTTTTCTTACATTGGTAAACTGGGAGTTTAAGCAAATTAATTAATATTCTGCTTTGATATTTAAAAAGTGCAGAGTGGCTTAAAACCTGCCAAGACTGCTTGCATTAGCAACATATTGTAAGGTAGCTCATTCATTCATTCATTCATTCATCAATCTGCTACATATTTATTGATGGTCCATTGTGTGCTAGGCAACATGTTACTCTTCAATAGATATTTTTAATAATATAATAATCCTAGCTCTTGAACTGGTATAACTGGTTCTTTCAGTTCTAACTGCTGAGTTTTGCATACCATTTTGTTATTTCCTGAGTTTAACTATATTTACAGTTAATTTTACTTATTGGTCAGTAATGGGGCTTGAACTTGAGGGCCCAGGTGCTATCCTTAAGCTTTTTTCTCAAGGCTAGTGCTCCACCACTTTGAGCCACAGCTTTACTTCCAGCTTTCTGGTAGTTAATTGGAGATAAGAGTCTCATAGACTTTCCTGCTAGGGCTGGCTTTGAACTGCGATCTTCACATCTCAGTTTGCTGAGTAACTAGGATTTTAGGTGTGAGCCACTAACAATCTTCTCTGGTTCAGGACACTGATATGCTCTAATCATCTTATGATAGAAATAGTTTGGAGAAAACTGACAATCTCAGCAAAATTCTGCTCAAATTAGGGGCTAAAATGGAAGACCCAAGTCTCAGGAAGTGATCAATCATCATAGCTTAGATTGCCAAACAGCTAAAACTGGAGGAGCACTTAGTGCCCAATTAAATGTAATTAAATAAGCCAAGATGACTAAATATAACAGTCTTGCAAAAACCAATTTGATTTCTTCATTTACAGCTTATAAATCTTAACATTTAGAATATGGCTTTACTCATGTAGGCAAGGGTTCTTTCTACTGTAATTCAACAAGGCAGGGGAAAAAAAACAACCCAGGCCAAAAAAGAGTTTGGTGAAGTTGACTTGTCTCATGCCAAGTACACTGAGGAGTATAATTTATAGGAATAAATGATCATCATCTAGAACTGCTATTCGTATGTTTCCTTTTGTAGCTAATGTGTATTGAATGATACATTTCAAGCATTGTATTAAATGATTTATGTATACTGTCTTGTTGAATACCCAAGAAACCCCATGTGATACTATTCAATAGATTATACATTTTAGGTTCAAAGAGTTTCATAATACTTAGGTGCTGGTTGTCCATACTGCTGACATCATACCAAAATATTTTATAATCCCTGCCAACCTCTCCCCATGGTCTTTCTTCTTTTCTAGGTTCTCTAGCTAAACAATTCCTAATACTACTTAACTGTTATTTAACTATTCGATTTAGAAACATACTTGATCTGAATGACTTGCCGTTATTATATTGATAATTGTTCTGGAAAGGAAGGATCGGAAATGGCTGGGATGCTACAAAGAGGAGATTAAGACTTGAACCAAGGCCCAATGGATTTGTGAGGTTTGGGCATCTGAGAGGAAGGAAATAGACCTATTTCTGGTATCTTTGATGATGAGATCATGACAGAGACAAGGCAGGGCCTTAGCTGGCCTAGCCAAAAGGTCACATTGGAGAGTGAAGACAAATAGCATCAGATCTTCGAGATACAAGACTGAAGAAAGACATATATGAAAACAGAAGCATGAATGTATTTGCTGAATGTTGATTGCATTTTGACCCCTATAAATGGCCTCCTTAAAATACTGCCTTTACCATGTGTTTCTGCATCACCTCCCATAAAGAAGCAGAGCAAATTCACATGTCCACATGAGTACAGACAGCCTGAACCTATCCCTTGCTTTGGCCAATAGTTGCAGATAAGAGATCACATGTCATGAGAGATCACATGGAAAAGAGGCCAGCTAGCTCAGCCACAGCCTGCATACACATCATCTAGACTGATGCAAACTCACCAACCAAATTCAGATATTACAGGGAAGCTGAATTAGATCAGACAAGCCTAGTTCACATCTACAAAAATCACTCAGGTGAGTTAACAAATGTATACTATATAACAATGATGCTTTGAGGCTTGTTTAATATTTGGCATTAATTTGGTAATAGATAATTGATATAGAAGTACTGAATAAATCACTAGTAAGTGAACTTTTGTCTTGATGTCCTTCTCTAGTCAGTTTAAATGAAGACATCAGTGATCTCTTAGAGGTCAAAGATTATGATTTTTTTAAATCATTTTTTTACCATTTTTACCTCCAAAAATGGTAGTGTGCTAGTCATAGGACAGGTAGGTGGCTCAACAAATTTTGGAAGAAGGGATCAGGAAGGAAAAGAGGAAGAGAGGCAGGGAAGGAAGAAACCAGAAAGGTCATGACAAAAACTGTTACACAAAAAAATAATATTTTAAGGGCTGGGAGTTTGGCCTAGTGGTAGAGTGCTTGCCTAGCATGCATGAAGACCCGGGTTTGATTCCTCGGTACCACATACATAGCAAAAAGCCAGAAATGGTGCTG
Source organism: Megascapheus bottae (assembly GCF_031878675.1). NCBI lineage: Eukaryota > Metazoa > Chordata > Mammalia > Rodentia > Geomyidae > Megascapheus > Megascapheus bottae. The sequence continues at coordinate 31,114,799 of NC_143510.1, forward strand.
TGGCTCAAGTGGTAGAGTGCTAGCCTTGAGAAAATCCAGGGACAGTGCTCAAGCCCTGAGCTCAAGCCCTGATCCCAAGCCCAGGACTGGAAAAAATATTTTAAAATTCTGGGATATAAGGAAAATTTTGCTGGATGTGGTTCATGCATCTGGACACTATAAGAAGTCGAGAGAGCAGATAAAGATGGAAGAGTAGCAGGAGATGAAGGTGGGATGCTACTCATCTCCAACAGACAACTTTTATTGAAAAACTGCTCCCTGGCCAGGCAAGGTGGCTCATGTCTGTAATCCTAGCTACTCAGGAGGCTGGGATTTGAGGATTGTCGTTCACAGCCAGCCCAGGCACTAAAGACCATGAGACTCTTATCTCCAATTAAATACCAGAAAACTGGAAGTAGAACTGTGGCTCAAGGGGTAGGACAGTGTCCTTGAGCTAAAGAGCTCAGGGACAACATCCAGGCCCAGAGTCCAAGCCTCACAACCAATCAAAAAAAAAAAAAAAAAAGAAAAAGAAAAACTTCTCTGTACCCGGGTCTGTTAATAAATCTTTGCTATAAACAAAGCCCCTTCCCCTCGCTGGACATCACTGGACATGTTAATCATGATAATCAGAGCTAGCATTTGTATTATATCCCAAGCTGAGTTCTAAGTGATTTATAATTTTAACATTTTTGACACTCAGACAAAGCCATGGGAATAAGACTATCTCCATGATGGAAATGTGGGCAGAGAGCTTGAAGAGCTCACTAAGCTGTAGGTTACAGAAGAATTGTCTTCTTACAGGGAAACCAGTAACAAAATAGATGTGCTGAACCAACCTGTTTTACCATGGCCCACAAGTTTTGGCCTTGTTTTCTCAGTATTCTCAGTGGGACCTTTGATTTATTATCTCAGCTCTAGGTGATCTACAGTGGTATCACCTCATAACCAACCTGCTAATAAAGTGGCTTAATGAGATGACATAAACAGTGGGCAGTGTTCTGAAGCCAGAACACTGAGACACTGCCACTAGACCTGCAGTTATCTTCTAAACATATGCTGCACAGTGGCCATATGAAACGACATGAGGAGTTCAGGGAGGATTTCCTTGGGGTTGAAATTGCTTGAATTCCTATTCAGAAGGCAATTAATGGTCCTTCCAAAATATCACAGCATTTGGTTTACTGCCACCTTATAACACGGGGCAATCTGAATTTCATTGGGTTGAGCCACAGGCAATCAATTCTATAATAATTGTCCTCAAGGTTTCCAGCTATTTCTATGAATATTCTGCACTCCCACAAGTTTCTTAATATCTAGCAATTTGTACTATGGATATTTTCATGGGAGAAGGGGTTGTTATTTTCTGGAGCTCGGTGGAAGTTCCAAAATTGATTATTATCGTTGACTCATAATATGATGGGATTTTTGTAAACTCTTGGGTTTCCCAGCAATTGTATCCAAGTGATACAGAATTTTGATGTACAAAGAACAAAAGACAGGCAGGAATGCCATATTTAGTCTTGGCTCTGCCTTCTGGTAGATCCATTCTCTTCAGTAGGCCTTGGTTTCATCTTTCAGGTGCTGCAAACAGGCACTGCTTTATTCAGTGCTATGGGAGTGGGAGGAGATGACAATCCTGTCTTAGACAAGGGGATCCAGTTATGAATGAAACAGAATTTCTTGTCCTCATGATACTTCCATTGTGGCAGATGGAGTTTCCCTCATACATGGGTATTTTTGGAACCACATTTTCTTCTAGACTCTTGCCAGTCCCTCACTCATAGGATAGGATTTCCTTCTACACTGTCTTTTTGGCAGTATTGTGATGTTTGAACCCAAGGGTGTGTTCTTGCTGGACTCTACTGTTTGAGCCCTACTTCTAGCACCATTCCCCCTTGCTTTGGCTGTAATTATTTTTGAGATAAGATTTCCCTTTATGCTAAAACTAACCTGGACAGTGAACTTTCTATTTATACTTCCCTCTATAGCTACAATGACAGAAATGCCTCACCACGCTAAACTTTTTTTTTAATTTTGAGGGCATGTGATCTTTTTTCCATGCTAGTCTAGAATCCTGATCTTTCTTTTCTCCACCTCCCAGTCATCATAAGTGCTCTCCTCTTATTTCTCAGTGGCCTTGTAACTACTCCAACAGATATTATTTAATGGTAGTAATGTCATGTGATTTCCACATATGGTCACATATGGTGCTTTGTCTATAAAAGGATGCTTGGGACTCAACCACCATATAGTGAGAAAGCCCAAATTAATATATGTACAATGCCTACAAAAAGAGGTTCATACTGCATACAGTAAGTACTTACTGTTTGTTACTACTACTAATATTACTACTAGAATTATTTGTTGTTGGTGGCAGTGGTGTTGATCATGGGGCCTAGAGACTGTTCTTGAGCTTTTCTGCTAAGAGCTGGTGCTGTACTGAATGGAGCCACAGTTCCACTTCCAATTACCTGGTGGCTAATTGGAGATGAATCTTATGGACTTTACTGCCCTGGCTTTCTTTGAACTGATCTTCAGACCTTAGCTTCCTGAGTAGCTAGGATTACAAGTGTGAGCCACCAGTGTCCAGCTTCCTGGTGGTTATTATCTTAACTGAAAGAGGTAAAATCATAGTGTGTCTATCAAGAAAACAGAAATAAACATTCAAGTCTAGATGATAATTTAAGATGGTATACCTAAGGCCATGTAGGATGAGGCTAAACAAAAGGACCTCCAGGATATGGAAACAAGAGCTATATAATATGTGATTGTTGTTCTTAATGTATTATGTTATTTCTTATCTCTTTTGTTGTCCCTTGGTTATTCTCATATTGTTACAGTAGCTTACCTTATAATCTGGTATATTGTTTATGTGTTTACTTGAAATAGGAAAGGAAATGGCTTTAGCTTTTCTCCATCAAGTATAATGCTAGCTGTGGGTTTGTCACTCACAGCCTTTATTATACTGAGGAATGTTCCATGGATTCCTAGTTACTTCAGAGCTTTTAGCATAAAGGGGTGTTGGATCTTGTCAAATGCCTTTTCTGCATTTATTGAGACAATCGTGTGATTCTTGTCCTTGCTCCTGTTGATGTGTTGAATTATATTAATTGACTTGCGTATGTTGAACCAGCTTTGCATCCCTGTAATGAGTCCTATTTGATCATAGTGTATATTTGTTTTGATGAGTTGCTGAAGACAGTTGGCCAGTATTTTGTTGAGAAGTTTTGCATCAATATTCATCAAAGAAATGGGCTGAATAGACTAATTCTTTATCTTATTAAAATTCCATGCCTTTGTTTGTAACTTTTCATTTTCATTAAATACTAAGGAACATAATTCAAGTAATAATTTAATATACCAAATGCAAATGTAGGTTGGGACTAAGTCAATCAGTAAGGTTGGTAAATAGTAAAGTTGAGCAGCATATTACTCAGTAACTGATGAGGAATAAATATTTAATATTCCTCAACTCAAACATGGCATAGAAGTGGTACAAATGTATAGTGTTCCATGCACTTCAATGCAAACAAGAGTTTCAGAGGCAGTGCCAACCTTTCGTTGGAATCTGTCTCTAATTAAAGACAGTTTCTGTAGGTGTATTGCTTGTATCGTGTAAGCACACCCAGTCTGTCAGGGCTGAGTAATTTGTGTTTTCTTCCTCTGATTATTTGGACTTAGTATATCATGATATCTATCCTGATTAGCAAGAGATGACACAGGCCAGCTAAAGATGGAGAGTGGATGATACAGGAGAAAGTGTCCAGGAATGGGAAGGAGAAAGACTGCTTTCTAGATTTGCTTTTATCTCTTATTCACCAGCTTCCTCCCTTATGAAATGATGAAAATAGAGTTGTACTTATTTACATTTATACATCTATTTTTCTTTTCAGCCAGTGAGCTGCTGTTTTGTCAGTAACTGGATAACTGTCATTCTAGAGATGCAATGGGAACCAAACCTCAGTACTCTGAAGTTGGGAAGATCTGGTTTGAGTTTTGGTTCAGCCCTGTGTTAATAAGGAAGATGAACTTCCTTGCTATGCTGTGGTTTTCTCAAATGAAATAAGTGAATAATAATAGTATATAGTCAATGAGCGTAAGATTGGTTAGAGCAAATATATTGTTTAACTTAGAACCTAGATAGTGTAAAGCAGTTAATTTTAATTATTGCTAATTTTTGAATGGCCTATGTCTAAAACAAGGTGGGCAAGGAACATTAAATGCCTATATTTTTTGTACCAAAGCATGCATACTTACCTACATGAATAAACATAAGAATGCATGCTGGGAGTTCTTTTCTGCTTCACTATCCAGAGTCACACTTTCCATTAAAATGGTTATTGTTTTATAGAAAAACAACCACAACTGAGAGAAGCCCTGACACATGCAAGTTTTCTGTGGATGGTTGTTCTTGGACAGAGGTTATCAAAGTGTGGTACTCTGTAACATGTGCAGCACCAGCTGAGAAACAAGTTAGAAATTCCAATTATTGTGAGAACTGAGACCTACCCACAGACATTGGTATTGGACCTAGGGATTTGATCTACTTTTCCACAAGCCAACAGGTTGATCCCAAAGCAAACACACACACACACACACACACACACACAAAATCTTAGAGAATTATTATTCTGGGATTTTCTGATTTGATTGGCTTTAATACAGTGTATGTGCAAATTCTTGTTCTTTTCTTATCTTTAAAATGTCATTTAAGCACATTCCTATAAATCAATATCTTAAAGGTTAGACTTTATTTATAGAAACATCTACTTGAATTTAAGTCTCTACATACCGGAACAAAGAAGTAAGATATTTGAAACAGTCCATCAAGCATTAGTCTTTTGACTTTTCAGTCATTTGTTCATTTATTTAAATACCTTGTGTCCAGGGTGCTACAAGAACTATACTGGGTACCAGTGAACCAATGACCTGGTCTCTACTCTTGTGGAACTTCAGCTTTCTGGAGAGAGGAGAGGAGAAATACTGATGGAAGATCCATATACGAATGTCAGATTTCAATGAAAACAAGTGCTCAAGAGAGACAGAAGTTAGAGAAACAGCAGCAATAGTGGATGAAACTAAGGGAGGGCCACTATAATTCCCTAAGGAAATATCACATGAGTGAGCTGTGAAGGATGGGCAGAAACACATTTTTTCCAGGAAGGGAATGGAGAGGTACTGGACATGAAGGCAACAGAAGAGGCTGTGTGACTGAGATCTGCGCTGATCATAAAGCAGTAGTCAAATTTAGTCATCAAGGCCAAATTTAGATGCTGTGCCAACTATATGACAGTTGTGTGCCTTTGATCATGGTCTCAGCTAAGAGGCTTTTTGTGTGGGGACAAATGAAACACCTGGAAATAGATTTCTGTCATTACAAATTGAGAGAACAGAGAAATCAATATCTGGGAATATTTAATTGGTGTTATCCAATATTATGTTAAATATTCTCCAAACAACATAGTCTCTTATAATAAAGAATTCTCCACTCTTCACCACTAATGGTGATGAAGCTGGAAAAGTGAATTAGGTGGGAAAAGACATCGTCTATTTTTTTTCCAAGAAAAAATATTCAAGGAAACACCTCCTCCCTTCAAGAGAATGCTACTATGCTATATGAAAAAAACAACAGACAAAATCCAAAACCTTATTGAATCCTGGTGGCTCTTCTTTTTCAAGACTGACATATTTTTGTATAACAAGGAGCATTTAATCTTAATATAATACACAAACAGGGCTAAGGAAGTCACCCAATGGTAAAACACTTGCCTACCACCCTAGCATGCATAAGGCAATGGGTTTAATTTTTCAATACCACAACACACACACACACACACACACACACACACACACACGCACACACGCACTACTTAGGCTTACAAATACAAACAACTTTTCTATCATTTTAAATATGGTGTGTGTGTGTGTGTGTGTGTGTGTGTGTGTGTGTGTGTGTGTGTGATAGAGAGAGGGGGGGGAGAGAATTTGTGTATTTCCTTTCCAGAAGCATTTTAGTTGATAAAAACAGAATAGTCACTATTTGCTGGCAGGGAAAGATAGGACGGAAGTGAATAGATTTTAAGCATAATTGCACACTTCTTCTTATCTAGACAGAATGCAGAGACAGCACACATCTCCAAAGGAGGCCTTTGCTGACTTGTAAGGAGTAGCCAGACCTCTTCAGCCTTCTCCTCTTGCTGTTAGGCAGAGATACCCAAATGCACAGTGACCACAGCGATCTGTTTATGCCATTCTGTTTTGTTTCAGTTCATCGGGCAGCTTGCTTCCTGTCTGCATTGGCCTTCTCTCTGTGAGCTCCATCAATAGAATCACCCAGACATAATGGTTTGTGACCAGGCTACAGAGATAGGCTGACCTCCTCAGAAAGGGGACCAAGCTTTCCAAAGGGAAAAAAGGTGGGATGTAGAGTGTGTGTGTGTTTTTCTTTTCTTTTCTTATAAAGCTCTGGCTGCATGTCGGTTCTCAGATTTGGCATCGTCTCCAATTGCTAATGCTAATATTCTGGCAGCTGCTGTTGCCCTGCTGCTTGCACAGTTGAAGATGAGACAAAGTGGCTCAGACATTGGGCCACACAATTAGTCATCATACACACATATAATGAGTTATATGTAGTAAATATTTAATTTCATATATATAATGAAATATATATTCATATATCTCACTCTGAATTTCCTCAGGTATCTCATAGTATAGTCTGGTGATAACCACAAAATAAATGCATGGGAAGGGTAAGGTAGAGAGATCCTGGAATCATTAAGGAGACCTTAGATGCAGTGGAGCTTTCTGTATCAGAAGGTCAGGAAGAACCTGCACTAGCCTCCACTGTTCCCTTAGACAATCAAAGATTCAGGCTGGAAGTGAGACCGATCAGATTGTGCTCCACTGCTTCCAGAAAATCAACAGGGAAGGAAGAAATCTCTTTTCTAGATGACCCACGAAGTCATATGTGGGCAGCCACTTCCATTTCACTCAGAACCACTGTCCAGCCTTGGTTGGCTGGAGGTTTGTTTAGTAGTTTGAGATATACTAAACTTCTATCAGGGACCAGAAACTCTGAAGATAACTAATAACATTGTAAGTCCCATATTCTAAATAGTATCTTTCCTTCTTCCATCAATCAAACCCCTACCTCAACCCTAATAATATTTGTTCTTTAGCTGGTTGTTAAGAGTACCTCTATGCTTCAGTTCCTTCATCTCTAAAATGAGGATAAGACTTCATAATGGGGGTTTCCTCTAATCAGAGTGTATCAAAATGGAGACCTATTTGGCGGGGTCATTTTTAGAAGTATTTTGGATCATTGCATAAGGCATTTAGAACATTGCCAAACGCCTAGTAGGAGGCTAAAATATAATAAATATAGGGAAGATGCTAGAAGTTCTTTCTTTTCCTTGCTTACATTTTTTTCCCCAAAGAATAAACTTAGCTCTTGGTTCTGCTTTGAGCAGGCTATGCCTGCAACTATATTGGCTTTTATATCTCTAAGTTCACAGGATGGGAAAGAGATAGACACCTATTATTCAGTACTTTCTAGGAACAATGATCTGTTCTAGAAATAAGCAACTGGCATCATATTTTATTTATTCCACCACAAGCCACCAAGGCCAATGTTCAGACATTGTACAAAATTTCTGAATATCCTAGTTGTTATTCTCTTATTTCTGAGGCACTGCTGAAGAAAAAAGAGTTTGGGCTCTGGACTGCAGGACACCAGAGTGAAACCTTGATTTCTCTAGATCACTAGAATACTTTAAACATGATACTCCTAGGAAAGAAAAGAGAATTGCGTCACTAAATGTATGGAAATGCCCTATCAAACATTCAACATTTAGTCACTACTAGTTTCCATACCCCTTTCTTATAGGATTAGGACATTTTGGGTTTTTTTGTTTTTCATATATTTTTTATTGTAATTAATAGAAGGGTTACATGATATTTGCCAGATAGATGATGCATTAATTCCCATACATTGATACCCTTTCACATGTCTTGGTCCCCATTTCCCTCCCCCACACCCCCACCTCTCATCTTGTTTTCCTCCCTTCCCTATCCAATTTCAAATAACCAAATACAAATATATTCGATATATCAGGTAACAAAGTGAGATATTGTAACAATATGAGATAACCAAGGGACAGCAAAAGAGATGAGAGATAACATAGTATCTTAAGAACAACTATCATTCATTATATGGCTTTTGTTTCTATATCCTAGAGATCCTTTCATTCAGCATCCTACTATATGGCCGTTTGTATCAAGGTTTTGCTCTATTGCAAATCTCTGCTAGGAAAGCCCAAGGTTTCTACTGATTATGACAAATGAGGGAAACCATTGAGCCTAAGTTCCTTTGAGTCTGGCTTACTTCTCTTAATATGATCTTTTCTAAGTCTTTCTATTTCCTAACAAATAGGGCAATGTCATTCTTTCTGACAGCAGCATAGAATTCCATTGTGTACAAATACCACAACTTGTTGATCCACTCATCAACTGAGGGACATCTAGGTTGGTTCCATATCTTTGCTATGGTGAACACTGCTGCAATGAACATTGTTGTGCTGGTGGGTTTAGTATGTCCTTGTTTCTGGATGATTGGGTAAATGCCAAGTAGTGGAATTGCTGGGTCATAGGGGAGATCTATGTTTAGTCTTTTGAGGCACTGCCATACTGCTTTCCATAGTGGTTGAACGAGTTTGCACTCCCACCAACAGTGTAGTAGTGATCCCTCCTTGCCACATCCCGTCCAGCATCTGTTGTTATTAGACTTAAAGAGAGTCTTCCCTGAAGAAGAAACAAAAATGGTCTATAGACACATGAAGAAATGCTCAACATCTCTGGTCATAAAAGAAATGCAAACCAAAACAACTCTAAGATTCCACCTCACTCTAGTTAGAATGGCCAGGATCAAGAAAACTAATAACAACAGATGCTGGATTAGGACATTTTGAATCAAAAACTACACAAAGAATTTTCAGAACAGTGGACAGCACAATGTTTCTACACAGGTAAATTCCAAAACTCCAGGAAAGGGATTCAACCAGGTTTTGAAGGATTTAAATTAGAGGGAAGCTAACAAGAACATGGGGACTATTTAGTTGACTTTAATGTTTATAATATTTGAAGACAACTTACGAAGACTTGACTAGCCATGAACAAAGTTCTACAATACAGAAGAGGGTACTATTTTAAAGGGGGAATCCAAAGCAAAAATTAATTACCAGTCCTTCATTAAGAATAGTAACATATAAATAAGTTTTGAAGTTCTCAAATATGAATGGTGTAAAGTGTTAAAGTGTAAATTAAAAGGATAGAGTTAAGCAAATAACAGGCGCATATACCTGTTGTATTGTGTCATTTGTGAAGTCTATGGGTCTTAAATAAGGCTGAAAAGTTACTTATAAAAATATGGGTGGGGATGAGCGCCAGTAATTCACTCCTGTAATCCGAGTTACTCAGGAGGCTGAGATCTGAGGATTGCTATCCCAGTCAGCCCAGGCAGGAAACGAATTAACCACCAAAAAGCCAGATGTGGAGGCAGGGATCCAGTGGTAGAACACCAGCCTTAAACGAAAAAGCTGAAGGACGGAGCCCAGACTTTGAGTTGAAGCCCCAGTATCCGCACAAGTGTCCCTCATTCTGCCCCCCACAATGCTGTTCTTATGTTATATTAAATGCCTCTGTCACCAAATGTAAACTAAACATATTTTAAGATGATCTGTGCAACAGTCTACTCTTGACATGCTACTACTACTCTTCTTGAGTTCCACTTTCTACATAGAGTGTGTCTGCCCAAACATTCTAAAGCTTCATCTCTTTCAGTTTTTGAAGTCAACAAAAACTAAACGGCAACCTGTTATTCCTGAAGAACTCTTTCAGTTGTTCTTTGGATCAGATATCTTGAGTAAAGCTACTATAACAACTCTAAAGCTGTGTGGGTAATAACAGACCATAAATAGTTGATGAGAGAGAGAGAGAGAGAAGAAGAGAGAGAGAGAGAGAGAGAGAGAGAGAGAGAGAGAGAGACAGACAGACAGACAGACAGACAGACAGACAGACAGACAGAGGAGTGGGTCTCCATGTCCATATAGTGATGAGTATGGATTCTAAATGGATTACTGGATCTAACTTCCAGTGTGGAGGTGGATATGCAACTTGCAAGTTCTACTTTCCCCTTAGATGAAAAGAAAACCACACCTATCCCCCATGATGTTATGAGGACTAAATAAACTGATTTACATAAATATTGTAGTATGGTGCTTTTTACCCAGACATTAAAGGTTGAGAGGCAGACACAAGAAAGTGTCTATTACAACTGAATTAAAGCACATTTTGGTGACTGGGTTTTAATTCTTCCAAAACATGGTATTAAAATGCCAAAACTATTAACTCCCTCAAAATACAGAATCCTTTGTGGGGGCTGACATAGTTGGGAGATTCAAATGGCTAATTTAGAATTCAATTGAAGAATAATGTAATTTTTTCTTTTCTTTTATGTCAATTCAACACAAATTGCAAATTAAATGAGGCTATTAGAAGAAAGATTTAAACTCTGTTCAAAGCATTAAATATATCTTGGGTAGAACTGAAACTTGGTATAAATGGCAACCCTAATCTGATTCTATAAAGAGAATTTTGAAACAGAATTTGTACACATTCATTTAATATAATATTATAGATCTGGATTTGAAAGTCACATTCTTGCTTTCAGTGCACCCTGGGTTTAAGATTTGACAAAGGCCACTTTGCTCTCCATTATAATAAATATCTTGCCTCATGAAACGTAAGATTCTATTAAACCTGAAGCTGGATCACTCATTTGTTTTCTGTTCAGCATTAGGCAGGGGTCCTAATTCTTTCAAGTCATTTTTTTTTCAGGCCGTGATATTTTTCATTTGTTGCTCTGGGAGACATAAGCCTTGAGGAGGAGAATTAGGTCCATAAAAAGCTGCCTCTGAAAGACTTGCTTTTTATGGGCACTTGAATATAAAGAATGACACAGAAGTCTGGTGATATGTATTCATTGGAAAACACAAATGCATTTACATATATACGATAGATGGATGATGGAAAGTAGATGGATAGATGTAGACAGATGAATGATGGATGAGTCAATAGAAGGATGCATAAATGGAGAGATAAAACAAATATATGTATATCTATACATATGTATATATTTGTTGGTTGTGGGGCTTGAACTCAGAGTCTGACACTGTTTTAGATTCTACTACTACTTGAGGCATCACTTCTGTTTTTTTCTGGTGGCTAATTGGAGAAAAGGGTCTCATGGACTTTCCTTAGGCTGGCTTTGACCCGTAGTCCTCAGATCTCAGCTTTCTGAGTAGCTAGGATTACAGGCATGAGCTGCAGGTGCCTGGCTAAAACATATATTTGATAGATTCTTTAAAATTTGCTTCACCTGCAGCCAATCATGATCAGGTACCATGACTATGAAACATTTTTGTTCCCTAAGAGTGTGTCATTGCATGTATTAATGGAAACTGAGGGAACAAGAAGTATCAAATTCCCTTTGTCCACTCTGGAAAGTGCAGAGGGAAGTAACTGTTTTCACTCTGGCCAACAAGATAGTGTATTATAGTACTTAGAATCTGAGTATGTGTTCCAGGTTATGGTGACATTTAGGAGATGGAGTGGCAGTCTCTTGTGGATAGGTGGATGGATCTGGCCTGTGGAGGAAATCCCCTCTAGTTCCCGAGGCCGTACTCTCTAGACGATGCTTGCTTTCCAGTCCTATTTCTGCAGCCCCTCTCTGGATCTGACCAAAATTTCGCCTTCAATTAAGTCAGCACAACTTTCTGTGGCTAATTAGAAATTCGACTAGCACAATGTTGAGAAGTGACTAAGTTCCAGGTCCATTCTAAGTTCATTATGGACTATTCATTTATTCAATACTCACAATTAGGTTATGTGGAGCCAGTTCCATTTTTCAGAAAGGTAAATGTGGAAAGCTCACACAACTGCCCAACATCACATAGCTACTAAGAGCAGATGTTACTTTTGAGTCCTGGCAGTCTGTCTCTTGAGCATCCTTGACTCTGCATCTTTATCACTCAATGCTGTTGCTTCTAGGCAGCCAATGGAGAAAGGAAAACAGACTGAAAACCAGGTTATTCACCATACCACCATCTCTTTGTTTTCCTGCCTCACAGCTAAACTCTACTTGCCTGCCTCATTTAGACTAAAATGTTGACATAGAACTGAGTTCTGGCAATAGGATGTGGAGGGAAGTGAGCTTCTGCCATTTCTGTAGCTAAAGTAGCTGAGATGTAAATGTGCCTTTCCTGTATTTGTACTTATTGTCTCAATGAAAAGGATCGGGACTGGTAGAGCCAAGAACAAGGTAACTACAGAGAAGCCTCCTTTCTCAGCCATGTCTGTTAGTGGACTCTAACTGGAATGAGAAATAACCTTGATTTTTGTTGTACCTTTCTAAATTTACTATTTCCTGTTAATTTCCCTTTTCCTCATGTATACAAATAAGCTATGGTGACTATTTCCTATAGTCAGTGGCAGGCGAAGAGATGAAAAAGCTACTTAAACTCAGATTCCAACTTGGGAGATTTTTCTCACCTCCATTGGAATCAACCTGAGAATTCTTCCCAACATCTCTATGGCTTCAGAATCATTCTTATTCTCATCAACACTTCAAAAGTTTTTTTCTCACATTCCCTCAAATGACTTTATTTCTTTCTCTGCTGCATCCCAAAGCATGTAAATATTTGGAATTTCAGCCATATTTTAAAATCTGTCTTTTGGAGCTTATCCAAAACCTTGATTAGCCTGAACCCAAGTCCTCACCTCTTGTGCATCTTTTGTTCTAAGTTATATCTTGCATTATAGAAGTGAACATTTTTTCCTACCATGCCCACTGGTTTTGTAGCTAGAAAGAACAAAAATATGGCAATTCTCTGACATTGAGTTTATTAAATTATACACTGATGAGGCTTCATATTTCTTCTTCTAATTAGAGGGTAAGATTTGAGTAATAGCAAGTAAATTGCCACAACATGTCTAAATGTATTATTATATTTTGAGTGACACCCTAGCAATAAAATGGACTAGTTTTACAACAAATCTTTTATCTTTAAAGGTCAAAATATTATATATTTCCAAAAGCTTTCCTACTTGTAAAACATCTTCTGGGAAATATAATACACTGCCTCACAGGGAAAATAATTAACAGGGGATGTGGAAGCTGTCTGTCAAAGAATTATTAAAGTATGCAGGATTCCATAAATGGCTTTTTTTCTCATTTGTTATTTTGTACAAGTAGAATTTCATTGAATACACATGAAACTAAAGTAGAAAACTACTAAGGTTATTCATCAAAGAGGGAGAAGAACACACTGGTTGAGAATGACATTTCTAAGTTAACGTGAACTATTTTTTTCCTAGGAAGATTATTTTATTTGAATATATAATATACTATAACATAATAATTGATGGCTCAATGCTATGTGCCTTCATTCATTCAAAAAGTAAGGATGTATAGAAAGTTTGGAAGAACTCATTTGTGTGTGTGTGTATGTGTGTGTGTGTGTGTGTGTGTGTGTGTGTGTGTGTGTGTACTAGGGTGTGAACCCAGGACCTGAGTGCTGTCCCTTAGCTTTTCCACTCAAGGCACTCTATTTTAGCCACAGTTTACTTCTGGTTTTTTGGTGATTATTTTGTGAACTCCTCTTCTTGGGTTAACTTCAAACTTCAATCCTCAAATCTCAGCCTCTTGAGTAGCTAGGATTATAAGAATGAGCCATTTGTGCTACCAAACTTTGATGTTTATCTTGAGCTTCATCAAAATGAAGATGCTATGTTTAAAAAATTCTTGTATAATTTTTCATCTACGACCTGAAACTCAGGATAAGGTTTAGATAATCTCCCAATGCCATATTAATTATGAGTACAATAAGACTTAACTTTTGTTATCTATAAAGGAAACAAACAGAATCATTGCCATTTATGTAGCAACTGAAATTGGATCTCATTAAGAATTCTATTCCTAAAGTCACTATAATAGTCAATTGCAACATCAGGAAATTGCAAGATTTCAAAGAATCTTGTCTCAAGCTCTTGTTTTGCAGATAAGTTCATCGATCACCTGCACTGTTCATGTAACTGAGAAGTTTATAAGTAAAACCCAACAGAAGTAACAACTGGACCCAGGAGCTCCAACAAATCATTTGGAACCTGAATCTTTCCACCATCTGGCTCTGTTTCCTATGTTGCTTGCCCTTCAGCAAAGTGTTAAGATTCTTTTCATAGTCTTATATCCTTTCATCTTAATGGCTCTAGCCAAATGTGAGCTTCTGGATTCTACTGGTTCCAATAGAAACTGCAAGCCCAATTTTTGTCTTGGAGGACATCTAAACCATAGTGACCAGAGGAAGAATTTCCACATTATGATTTTTCTTGGTCTATGTCAAGGTGCCTATCAACAAAGTGGAAATCCAGATCAGCTTTCTCAATCACATGGAGCATTAATAATAAGACTCCATCCAGGAGGGGAGATGTTGCTATATGCATAAAAATAATAAATTTCTACACACTGATTTTTTTCTCCGTCTTCCCTTCCTCCCTTCTTTCCTTCCTCTCTCCCTCTTTACATCCTTCCAGTTAAACTAAGACAATGGACAATGCTTATCCCTTGAGTTTAAGTCCTAGGGGCAACACACACACACACACACACACACACACACACACACACACAGTACACCAGGTTGGGATATAGCTCAGTATAGCATGTGCCATGCCCTGAGTTCAATCTCCACCATAAGGAAAAGACAAATGAGTACAGTTAAAATGAAGCAGACACTAGATAATTACCTTTGAGTTAATTATCTGCAAAAGCGCATTTTATAGGATATTCTATCTTGTTTAGTTGAAGGACTGAATATTATTAAAATAGAGATTGGGATTTAACAGGTGTTACAGCATTAAAATAGATTTTTTAAAAAGCCAGATTCATAACTTGATTGTGCTTGGATATTTTCACTTCAAATATAGCAGTTTATTTTTAATGTTTTTCTGCTTTGTTTCCAAATGAGAAGCTAATACAAAAAAAAGAGAGCTTCTATTTACAATATCCTATCATGTGGAGAGTTCTTACTATTTCTAATACATTAAAGGACAAATCAACAATAATCAAAACTGAATTTCCTTTAGCAATGGAAATAGAGCAAGAGAGTCACACCAATGTGTGGCTTAAGAATTCTCACGAGAAATCAGGTACCAATGGCTTACACCTGAAATCTAGTCAGAAAACTGAGACCTGGAGATTTTGATTTGAAGCCAGCTCTGGTAGAAAAGTTCTGGAGATTCCAGGTCAAATTAACCAGCAAAATACTAGACTGGACGTACAGTTCAGGAATACACACACACACACACACACACACACACACACACACAAACACACACACACACACACAAAGATGAGCTATGAGAGTATGTCTTAGAGTACAGATATACCTGTTTTTCTAATATATATGTATATGCATGTGTGTGACCTATTTTTTCTAATATATATGGATATGCGCACACGTGTGTGTGTGTGTGTGTGTGTGTGTGTGTGTGTGTTAAGCTCAGGACCTTGAGTTCACTGTTATTGAAGCCATTCTATAGTCCTTTTCCCTGTCCGTTATTTTCAAGATAGCATCTTACATTATTACCTGGGCTGGCAAGCCATAATCCTGCTACTTGTGTTTCCAGTGTCACTGGGCATGAAAGGTCTGTGCCATTGTGTCCTTCAGTTTGTACTTCCCCATAACTTTGGATAACAGGTGCTCACCACCACGCCCAGCCATTGGTTGAGTCCTAAAACCATGATTCCTTTATTTCCTTTACCAAGAAGGATAGCAGGTTTGAACCACCACACCCAACTGTCAATGTTTAGCTTTTGAAAGTATGTTATTGTATGCCAAGAACTGAAAAAAAAAAAACCAGCAAAGTTTCACTAGTGAAATATCACTGAGCTCCGTGTGAGTCACAGCTACCGTTCTTCACAGGGCCTATGTGCTGGCCACTCATTCTGATCTCAGTTGCACTGTCATTTGGAGGTTGCTAGGTCCACGTGGAAGAAATGACTTACTCCCTTGGCTCTTGCCAACTGCATCCTGGAAATCCCTGCCCAGCACCTGTAACCCTGGCAACTGGCATGCCTGGGGGCAGTGGGAGGTCCTCACTGAGGTATTTCCCCATCCTCTGAGATCACATCCACTTCCCCTGTGGCTATACACCTACCCCTACATAATCTCTCACTTCCCGCCATAAACTTGCTCGCCTGACTCCATCTTGGGTGGCAGGAGTCTGCTCTTTCCTCACGCAATAAACCCTCTTCTCCTGAACTGTGTAGAGTTTCCTTTTGGCAGACCTTACAGAGGTCAGTTTACATGATTTACAAAGCCGAGTTGATGGCAAATGAGTTTCTACTTCTAGGTTTTCTCTGAGACATTACAGAAGATCCAGAAACCATCATCACTAGGAGAGACTTCTGTCTTTCCTCCAGGCATATGAACATTATCTGAAACCCTAACTGGAATCAGAAGGAAGAGGTGATTTGAAGGAGGAGCCTGTTCATTTCCAGTATGCCAGCCTTACTGTGTGGGCAAGAGACAATCCCTTCTGGGCAACTGCTACCCATTCTGGGATCAATCCACTGTGAGCAGGAAGAGCCATTTCCTTAGTGGTCTTAGGAGAGAAGGCAGTAGCTTGAGGGAAGATGGTTTCATTTGTCATTAGTGGAGGTATGACTCAGGAAAAGGCAGATTCAGCCCTTTTCCAGAAAGAATAGGTCCTAGACACTCACAAATCATGTCTGACGAATGGGACTTAACACTTGTGCTCCCAGAGGGAGGCTACTGATTTAGAAGTGCATACCCAATGTTTCTTTCCTGCTTTTTTCTTGGGGACAGAGGATGAAGCTAATAGAGAATCATGTTGTGTCTCTTGGTAAGTAACTTGAGGCCTTGTAACTCCACAGAGAACAAAGCTGTTGCTTAAATGTATCCAGACTTCCATAGTGGATGGATTATTTTCCTTTTTGGAGACATTTTTTCCATTGTTTATACTTCTTGCAATCAAAAGGCTTTTATTCAGTTGCTCAATGGGTGGAGAGACAAATATCCATCTGCCTGAATATCTATCCATCCACCACCAGTTACATTTTAATACTATTTTAATTACTATTATTGCTAATGGCTAAACATTTGTTGCTTTTGTAAAAAAAATGCCATTATTTAA
This sequence comes from Megascapheus bottae, assembly GCF_031878675.1. Lineage (NCBI taxonomy): Eukaryota > Metazoa > Chordata > Mammalia > Rodentia > Geomyidae > Megascapheus > Megascapheus bottae. Next base: position 31,132,049 of record NC_143510.1, read on the forward strand.
CATGACCTCTTTCATGTACTCTTCACATGCCTGGTAAGACACTCACCACTAACAGTCATGTATATACATAGGAAAGTGAGATATCACTGAGGTAAGGTTGGAGCAGTCTCAGAGCTAATAGTTGGAAAATACTGGATTAAACCTTGGTCATTTTCCCAGTGGCAACATTATACTACATCACAAGAACCAATTGCTAAACATTTGGATATTTTGTGGATTGGTCCTTGAATGTAGCCATTATCAAAAATTACATTAGCTAGGGCTGGGGATATGGCCTGGTGGTTGAGTGATTGCTTGTCTAGCATGCATGAAGTCCTGTGTTTGATTTCTTAGTACCAAATAAACAGAAAAAAGCTGGACATGGCACTATGGTTCAAGTGGTAGAGAGCTAGCCTTGAGCAAAAGAAGCTCAAGGACAGTGTGCAGGCCCTGAGTTCTAGACCCAGGACTGGCAAAAAATAAATTAATTAACTAAACCTTTCACTAGCCAAACTTTAAACAAAGGTAAAAAAATTCTTCAACTCATCATTTTCTACTTACTTAATTACAGTCAGCTTTATCTGTGTCTTGTCTTTTTCTTTTTTTAGGTCCGAGACTGGGACTGAACTCAGTTCCTGATACTACTGCTCTTTGGCTGATATTCTATCAACTGAACCACACCTCCAACTCCATATCTTGAAGTTATTTCTACTTACTGAATCTTAAGGACAACATATTTCTTTATAACTCTGCAGTGGTTGGCTTTCACTGTAGAAATCAGCGAGGGGCACGGTTTTTTTTTCCTTAACCTTAAGAACGAATCATTAAACACTTTCCAGTACACTTGTGGCCTTTTGTCTGAATTGTTATGGTATATCACTTCCATGTAATGCAGAAATATTCTGTACAGGAATTACACTGGGTATAGAACATGCAAAATTGAATTCATTACAGTAGAAAAAATAAGGAAGAAGCAGGGTAGGTGCCTCATGCCTATAGATACCCAGGAGGCTGAGATCTGAGGATCATGGTTCAAAGCCAGCCAAGCACTAATGACCCTGAGACTCTTATCTCCAATTAACTACTAGAAAACCGGAAGTGGCACTGTGGCTCAAGTGGTAGACTGGTATCCTTGAGCTGAAGAGCTCAAGGACAATGCCCTGACACAGAATTCAAGCCCCCCAAATCTCACCTGCAATTACAAGTATGTGGAGGCTGTGTAACTCTAATTTGAAACGATATTTCAAATAAATTCTACAGGGTTGTAGATGTATAGCATAGTGTCAGAGCACTTCCTTAGCATGCTCAAAGATTGCACTCCCAGCAATGAAAAATAGTAAGACAAGAGTAAATGAGGAAATAAGCAAAGAAGTAAATAGATAATCGAGGGACAATTCTATGAATGACAAAACAACACTCAAATTACCCAAGAATAAATATAAGCTAGAAATTTCTAGTCTACTTACCCACTTGATTTCTCTTCATTTTTATTATAGAGAATTAAAGAAGGATCAGTTGGGTGTGAGGTGGATCCATTTCAAGCATGGGATATCTCAAAGTGGAAAGAATCCTATTGGCTGTCTTTGAGTCTCTGACTATGTCTTTCTGATTGAGGAAAACATGTCATATCTGGAATGCTTTTGTGTAAGGATCAACTAAGCATTAAATCAGAGAAATGCTTTGCACACTTAGGAAAATGATTCTGTAAGGAACAGTTAAACAGCCCATTGATAAGGTAATTTGTCAACCAGACATCTTTATAATAGAATTTCACACCAGTTTTGACATCTGGCCAGCCATATTCATTCTCCGTGACCTAACGTAAATGAACTTTCTGAAAGGTGAGAAGCTAAAGGAAAGGTAAAACAACCCAATACTGGAATGGTTTAAACATGCTCTGCTATTTATTGGGCATCTGTTTTTTTTAAAGTTTTGGCTGCAAAAGCATTATCAACTGAACTAATGGATATACTAGTCTTTAGATCCAAGGAAACTAAGGTCATATCCAGCAGTATGCATGTTTAACAAGCACCTGAGTCCATTTACTCCTTAATCATTGGATTGATCACATATTCAAATGACTATACTAGGTAAACTATATTCCAGTCTGCTCTTCTGTGATCTTGATATTAAAAAGAACAACAGAATATATATATATATATATATTAGGATATATGTATATTCCTCATGTATATTCTGGTACATATATGTGCATTTACATATATGTTTTTACGTATGTATATATTAGCTACTTGGGTTTTATATATGTAAATATATGTATGTGTGTACACATATAACAAGTATACATATACAACATATGTGTGTAACATATACATTTATAACCCAAGTTATATATATATACATATATATATATACACAAAAAACTGCTGTTTCATATTGGTTACTGGGTTTGAACTCAGAGCCTTGCACTTGCCAGGCAGGCACTTAACTACTTTGGGCCATGCTGTAGACTTTTTGCTTCAGTTATTTTTCGACTAGTACATTTTATTGTGCAAGACTGGACTGTGACTCTCCTATTCATATATCCCATGTAGGTAAAATGACAAAGCATGTGCCACTGTACCTAGCCTTTTATTTATTGAGAAGGAATCTCATTAACTTTTATGCCTGGACTGGCTTTGAAAGGCAATCTCAGCCTTCTAAGTAGCTACAATTACAGATATAATAGGTATGAACCACTGTGCCTAGATTAAAAAATATATATTTAGATGTTAGTATATTTAGTGACTAATGTTAGTGAATATGTAATGTTACCTGAAATATCCATCCTTAAGGAAGAGATATTTTGTTTCATATTACCTTTTGGTTTACTTTTTCCTGTTTGGGGCTTACCAGTTCTTTTCCTAATATATATTTTATCATTTTCATTTCAGAGGGGCTCTAATGTGTAGATTCTGTCATCTGGATGATAGAAAAATATCTAACTTCTAGCTTTAGTCACTAAAAGCATTCAAAGTCATGTGCTTCTTAAAGGGTTGAAAATATTAAACTATTATATTGTGTCTGCTAGGAAGGATTTTGAAAAGTATTTGGAAAGAGACCAGTCTCTGAAGTATAATACTACTGAATGCAAGTCAGTATTGTCGAAAACAGAAACGTTGGTTTGGCTTTTAGGCAAATAACTTAGTACACTTTATCTAATTGAAGTTTGTACTATAACACAAAATACTGTATGAAAGTAAACACTCTGTGTTAGAGGAGAACAGAAAAGTTCTGTCCAATCCCAGTTAGGAGGAGTTTCTACAGCATAGTGAGAGACAATGACTTACATTGTCCCCTGATTAGATAAGTGCAATGAACTGAGATTCCATCTGCCTAGCAATTCCTCCTCCTTCTTAAAATGATACCCAGATTTTCTCTGCAGACACAACCTCCTTTGGACTTAGACCACATGCTTCAGGAGTAAGAGGATGGAGAGAATATGCTTTTTGCAGTGGGGCAATTTGGACTAGCAAGAATAAAACTTCAGACTTTTGTCAAACAGCAGGAGAAGGGATCTATCTTTTCACTGATGAGAAGGGAGGGGGGATGTGAAGCCAGAGATGAGAGAGAGAGAAAGAGAGAGAGAGAGAGAGAGAGAGAGAGAGAGAGAGAGAGAGAGAGAGAGAGAGAGAGAGACAGAGAGAGAGAGAGAGAGACAGAGAGAGAGAGACAGAGACAGAGACAGAGACAGAGACAGACACAGAGAGACAGAGAGAGAGACAGACACAGAGAGACAGAGAGAGAGAGACAGAGAGAGAGACAGAGAGAGAGACAGAGAGAGAGAGACAGAGAGAGAGACACAGAGAGAGAGACAGAGACAGACAGAAACAGAGAGAAAGAGACAGAGAGAGAGAGAGAGACAGAGAGAAAGAGAGAGGGAGAGAGAGAGAGACAGAGAGAAAGAGAGAGGGAGAGAGAGAGAGAGAGAGGAAGCCAAGATTGCAAGCTATATTTAAAACTTAATATATTGCTATTTCATTAGTATGTGACACATGTATCACAATAGTAAATTATATGCAAAAATCGGTATCCATATATCCACATGTACATTATTTATTTATGTAAAGAGTATTTCTTTTGGTCTCTTAAAACTAAATTAATCCTAATTGATTCACTGAACAACTTGGCTCAAATCATCTAAATTCCCTAAGCTGCGAAGATTTAGTTTTTAAAAAGGCATATGCAAAATAAGGTTATAAAAATCTTTAGTTCTCTCAAGCTGTGATACAATTATCAGAGCACACATATATATTAGACACATAGAAGAAATGGAAGGATGAATAAAAAATGAGTAATAGCATTTCCCCTTCAGCAATGGGGAGTAATGAGCTGGACACCTCAGGTTTTACTATGTAACTCCTTGTACTTTTTGAGCTTAAACATGTTTTAAGTCATGTATTTATTTTACTTGTTAAAATTCCAGTTATCTGTTTCTACAAAGATACTTTTTTTATAGTGCTGGGGATTGAGCCCCGAGCTTTGTATATGCTAGCCCCATAATCTGCCCTTAAGCTACCTCTCTAGTCCTTGGTTAATGAGACAGGTCTTAGTGGGTGGCTCAGGTTAGTGAACTCTTCATGAGCCCAGGCTAACTTCAATCTTCCTATCTTGGCCTCTTGAGTGTCAGGATTACAGGCATGAGCCACCACATCCAGCTGAGATGATATGCTTGATAAGCACTAGTGCACTCATTATTCACAAAGGAAATTTATCTCCTGAAATTAATATTTGGTAGTATATGAATGCTAATTTTAGCTATTTGTTAACATTTGCTCCCAAATGTGCTAAAATAATGACAAACATCCAGCTTAATCTTTAGATGCTCCAAAGTATAACACACACTTCATTGTACTTGAAAGACACTGAGTTTTAGACAGTGTGTTTCCTCCATTGTTTTCAGAGTATTAATTCAGTTTATCAAGATACCATCTGTTCTTCTAATTCTCATGTTGCATCACTTACATCAAGGACTTAGGGGTGGCTTCTGTCACTTTATTTCAGTGCATCTTCTGGCCTAAGGGATGGGTTATGCCATTTCATTTAATTTTTTGTTGCTCTCACATGAACTTATTAGTTGGTCTTTTCAAATGGAGCTTATTAAGATGATTTAAATGAACCTTTTGCTCAGCAGAATGAAAATATAATATCTAAAAATAGAGATCTACAAGCCAGGTATAGTGGCTCTTGCTTATAATCTTAGATTACAGGAGGCTGAGATCTGAGGATTGTGGTTCAGTGCCAAACTTGAGCATAAAGGTCTGTGAGCATCTTATTTACAATAACCTAGCACAACCCAGGAGAGGGGATATGGTTTAACTGGTGAAGTGCTAGTTAGCCTTGAGTTAAAAGGCTAAGTAAGAAAGCAAGGCCCTGAGTTCAATTTCCAGTACTGGGACTGGCAAAGAATAACGATAAAACAAATAAACAATAAAATAAAAATAGCGATCTATAAGAATACATCTCACTTAGGTATATTTAACTCCTCCTGTATTTTTGATGTCATCATAGAATGGTATGTGAGGATTAAAATGATCACAAGAGGCTTGCTTATGACTTTTCAGCTCCCTTTGGCTCAGATCCTCTATTGTAATATTCATAATTTGAATCTAAGCACTTGAATTGAAAAAAAACCTCATTAGAAGTGAGGATCTATGTTTTCTTTGACAGTCTAGAACTTGTGGCATACCAATTTTGCTCCAGGCAGCATAAAATCAACTAAATAACATTAATGAGATGAAGACGATAACTACTATATAATTTTGAGTCATATGGGTTCATTTCCCTAAATGGTTAGTGTTTATATAATTCTCCTAATATAATTTTTAAGCCAGTGCAATTCATATTTCCATGGCACACATGAGAAGACAGGGACCCTGGAGTCTTGGCTGGAAAAGCTAGCTGAATGTTCCACTTGTAAAAAAATGGAAGGGCTGGAATTTTTACCCTGACACTTCATTCCACAACCTATGCCCTTTAATCTTCTCAGTGGGTTTAGAAATTAGAGAGGCAGATGATGGTCTAAAACACAATGAGAAGGGTATGAGCAAAATCACACATAACACAAGGAAGTCAATAAGAGGAAGCTATGGTTATTTTTTGGCTGGTCCTGGAGCTTGAATTCAGAGTCTGGGTGCTATCTCTGAGCCTCTTTGTGTTCAGGGATACTTCTCTACGACTTGAGACACAGTATCACGTCCAGCTTTTTCTGGGTAGTTTATTGGAAATAAGAGTCTCGTGGACTTTTCTGCCCTGGCTGACTTCAAACCATGCTCCTCAGGTTTCAGCCTCCTGAGATGCTAGGATTACAGGTGTGAGCCACCGGCACCTAGTTATATGGTTAATTTCATCCACAAGGATGATGCAGGCTGTTTAGAAGAGGTAAAGAAGTGATCTGACAGATGGGGTTTGGATGAGGAATAGGTGTTTTGCTTATTCACCACAAAGGTATATAAGTTAACCACAAACCACAAGTCAGGAAACTCACCAGTGATTTTATTTACTCATCTTGGAAATTTAACTTCAAGATATGATAGCATGCCTATACTGTCTAGAAGACAAAATGCTAGAAGATAAGAATAAATTTAAGCATTGAAATGGTATCTCATAGCTGTCCTAGAGAAGGACTGAACACTTCCGTCACTTGAGATGTTTTGCAAACCACAGAACACCATAGATGGTGTTATTTTGTAGATGGTCTTTATTATGTAAATTTAGATAAGTGGTGTCTATTATATTTTATTACATAAGTGGTATATATTATATACATAGATGGTTTTTTTATTATATAAGTTTAGATGGTCCTTGGCTTGCAAGAATTTGTTGTTGTGTGTGTTGTTACAAGGTACAACACAGACAGAAACTTAGAGAGACATATAGGAGAAAAACAGGAAAAGCCAGGATCTGGGGGCTCATGCCTAAGATCTTAGCTACCCAGGAGGCTGAGATATGAGGATCATGGTTCAAAGCTAGCCTGGGCAGGAAAGTCTGTGAGATTTTCCAATTAACCACCAAAAAGGTGGAAGTGGTGCTATATCTCAAAGCAGTAGAGCATTAATTAGCCTTGAGCAAAAGAGCTCAGAAACAGAGTCTAGATCCTGAGTTGTAGGCCCACATCCAAGCACAAAAACAACCACAAAAAGTACAAAAAACCAAGCAGAAGACACATTTTGCATAAAATGATGAGGGATGAAACAGTACTTGGCCATTTTTGCTTGTGTGTGCTCTTCTCTCAGGGGAAAAATATTTCTACAACAGACTGCTGGTGGCAGTGTAGATGTCTGGCCTCTTAATCTCAGTCAGTTACCATCCTGTTTGAGTCCCAGCCAGTGACCCCTGCGCTTGTGAGAGTGCATCCAGTGCTGTCATCCGAGTGTAGCCTAATCAATGGTACCCTGCAATTCTTGGGCCCATTAGGGTAGGCTTCCGGGTTCTCCCAGTGGGCTTCTTCTATGTGGGTCAATGGGGGCTGCAGGAATTGACCTTGTAGGTGCCACAGGGACAAACATGGAGCACTCTACAATTCTCAAAGAGCTCCTGTCACTGTTGCCCATCATGCTGTGCCACTGTGGCTCCTGGGAATGGAAACAGCTCAGAATCCACATCAAAATGTGGAACTCCATGGGGCTTTATTTATTTTACATCTTTAGTAAATGAAGCAAACGTATCCACAGATTACACAGGACATGTTTTTAGTCAAAACCCCCAATAGCAATGGGAGGAATGGACTATTTCTTATTTACCTCTGGGAGAAGTGTAGGGAGAGGCTACTGTGACCCCTCATCTGTCAATTTTTTTTTAATACAGAAATAGCCAGCAGCTCATTTAAACACTACTGAAATGAAACCAGCAGATTAGAAGAGATGGGCCTATTACAACTTGACATTTATTTATTTTTATTGCTCTTGAAGGGAACATTGAACCAATTCTATTTTTCTAAAGACCTCACAGCTTCAAACTGGGAGACATTTAAGTTACAATATCAGAAATGTCCTTGGGCTGAGGGCATAGGTCAAGTGGGAGACATGTGCTTAGCAACACAAAGCTCTGAGTTCTAACATTATTCCTGTCAAATAAACACATATATACTACACATATTTCCATGTGTGAATGCATGCATAACATACATGCATACATGCATACATACATACATACATACATACATACATACATACATACATACATATAATTAAGCTGGGTGCTGGTAGCTCAAATCTGTAATCTTAGTTACTTACCAGGCTGAGATTTGAAGACTGACGTTTGACACCAGCCCAGAAAAGTCTGTGATACCCTTATCTCAAATGGTAGAACACCACACTTGCATGAAAAAAAAAGTCAAGCAAAGCCAGGTACTATTATTTCATGCCTGAAATCATTCTATTTAAGATGCTGAGATGTGAGAATCACAGTTCAAAGCCAGCCCAGGAAGAAAAGTACATGAGACTCTTATTTCTAATTAACCACCAAAAAGCCAGAAGTAGAGCTGTGTTTCAAGTGGCAGAGCACTTGCCTTAAGCAGAAATAGCACATGGGCAGGCACATGCACAGACACACACATACACTTCCTTTGAGTCATTTTGTAGTCCAAATTTCTCACGTCTATGTATGCATATACAAAAATGAGTACCTATTAATTTCAAACAAATATTATTTTATTTCTTCCTAGTTAAGCTTATTTCTTCACAATGTAAAAAATAATGCAATAGACTTAAATATAACTAGTCCAATCATTAAAATAGTTGTCTTTAACAATTGTCAGTATATCAATATTTAAACATTATTTTAGTAATAGCAGCACATTTTCAAAGTGCTGGTTACATTTTAATTTTATTTCATCCCTCAATTATCACAACCTGGTGACTCTTGTTTTGCTTTTTCTTTATTTGTATTCACAGGTAAGGAAACTGAGAAATCTAATAACTATTTTGCTGGCATATTAATCAACTTTTCTTTGCTGATAGATATTTCACATTTAGGTTCAAGATTCTCTCTGTAGTTTTCTTTTAACTCCTGCTGATGAAAGCTTCTGATTATACAAAAATAGAATGAGAAGCACCCTAATTTTTCATGCACCTATCCCTAGTGTACCAATCAGCACACATCCATCTTGCTTCACAAATCACCCCCATGTGAGTTTTGCTCATCTTTGGATCCAACTTCCTCTGTGGACTCCTCTGTCTAGAGCCCATTGGAGAGAATTCACTCAGCATTTCCCTAGTGGTAAACATGCTGTCGTACTGGTATTTTCCAAGAGGTTCAGGTATTATGGTAGTTTTGCACAGCCATATCTGTGTCTGTCAGAGGGGGGTGAATTGTGCTTACAGGAAGGATAATGTTGATCTAAGAAACTGACTGTAGTCATAGCCACGAGATGTTCACATGTCCCCATGAAAACACTCAAAACAGAATGCATATCAGTTCTCCATTCCATCAGATGGGATGGGACATTCCTATTTTGTGTACAGCGTGGTTTTCCTGGATTCCTGAGAAAGATTCTGACCTGCCACACTGAAGTCTCTTTCCTGTATTCCTTCTACCTCCCAAGGGCTGGTATGCTTGCCTGTGCTACCACCACACATTCTGAAATGGATAGTTGGTTGATCTTCATGAAGGCTGCTACCCCGTGAGTCTGTTGGGCATATGGGAGCCACAGCCTCTCTTCTCAGTGAGTTTGCACCAAAGCGCCTGAGTCTATTTACTCATGACTTGCCAATGTTTTGACATCTCCTTGTTGCTCTGCCTCGTCAATGAATGGCTCCTAACGTGTTAGCAATGGGAAGTGCTCTCTCCTCGAGCCAACAGGACAAATGGCTTCCCCCTGTCACCACAGGGCATCCTGTCTCATTTTCTCAAGGAATAAATGTTATATGCCAGGCAAAAAAAAAAGAAAAAAAGGCAATCCCAAATAACTCCAGTTTCTGCTTCTTATAAGTATATTCTTTGTAGAAGGAAGTGAAGAAGAACTGTTACCTGTCTCTACACCAATGTAGTTGAAACCATTTTTACCTTGGTCCTCTGGGACCAGACTATGGACAACATTATTATTATGTATGATTATACTATTATTATACTATGATTTTAATTTAAAAATTGAGATGCATTTCTCTGTCAATGTAATGCAAAATATGCAATGGTATCAGGCCTAAAAAGCAAACATACTTCTCTTATCTCATGCCACAGCCTTATTTGCTTAATTTTTCTCCTTGGAATCAATTACTATTTATTCAGTATGCATATTTCTAGATATTTTTTACATACTGTCATATACTAGTGTTCCTTAAATTGTAGTGAGGTTGTTACATCCCAATGACCCCACTGTAATTTGGAAATATTTTGAGTCAAAAATGCATTTGAACTGGGCATGATAGTTTCAGTCCTATCTATTTGGGTCACAGAGACTTGGGTGGTTTGAGGCCAAAAGGAACATAAAATTTCTAGAGGAGCCAGGAGTTTGGCCTAGTGGTAGAGTGCTTGCCTAGCATGCACGAAGACCCGGGTTTGATTCCTCGGTACCCCACATACATAGCAAAAAGCCGGAAGTGGTGCTGAGGCTCAAGTGGTAGAGCTCTAGCCTTGAGAATGTCCAAGGACAGTGCTCAGGTCCTGAGCTCAAGCCCAGGACTGGCAAAAAAAAATTCTGGAGGCTCCATGTCAACCAGTGACTGGGGTTAGGGGCACACACTTGTTTACCCAGCTATGGGGAAAGCTAAATGGATGGGTGCAGTGGCTAGTATCTGTTAGCTCCAGAAACATGGGGAAGAACAAATTGCAGGATTACATCTCAGGATGAGCTTTGCATAAAATAAGACTCTACCTCACAACGAGTCTGGAGGCATGGATCAAGTGGAAGAGTGCCTGTCTAGTGAGCTCAAGGACTTGAGTGAAATCTCCTATAATGCAAATTTTATAAAAAGCATTTGGTACACATAACCTACCCAACATCACCTAGCAACAAAGCACTTGTAGAGTACCGGTTCTTTACCCTGGGATTTTGTTGTTGACTGAAATGAAAGCTACTATTTTCCCAGCCCCCTGCATCTAGAGAATAGTAATTACCTATTGCTGACTCCAAGAAAGATCAAATTTAAAAGCTGAAGAATGGTTACTAGTGAATATGTATTGCTTTTACATCATCATAAAGTAAAAAAATTGTAAGTCAAATTATCATAAGTTGGAGACATCTGCAGATGCATGTGCATGTGTGTTTAGAATTATAGATATGCACATCTAGTTCATATGCATGTGGTTCTTTTTGCATAATATGTCAAATCTAATATGCCACTGATAATACACTATGTCACATTTCATGTACAACATCAAAACTGTTGCCTGGTCAATAGCAATTAAGAGACACCATCAATAATAAGACTTACAATAGTGTGAAACTATGAAAAACAAACATCTTGGAATCAATGAAGCATGGCATTGTTTTCGCATTTTCCTCTATGTGACAATGAAGCATATTTCCATTTCAGTGCAAATAGATCCACTAGTTTGTAAGCTGCCACATAGATAGCATATTTAGCTGCCCCACAGTTTGTTTTCATATTGTTGAACACTTAAGTTGTCTGCCAAATAATGCAGACAAGAATCCAAAGAATATCCTACAAAATTAAGAAGAAGAATGGAAAGGGTGAGTAGGGAAGGGATGGGTGAGAATGCTGAATGGGGTGACAATGATAAAGACACATGGGTGTTCATAAACTGCTTTGTTAAATGGAAGCTCCTTTGTACAACTATTTCTTTTGAAAGTCTAAGTCAAAGTCTAACGAAACAGGTATCAGGAAATGGGTACTTGCAAAGGAGGAGAGTGGAGCCAAAGGGAGAGGAGTAGAGAGGGAAGAGAGAGTGAGGGAAAGCAGGCAAGCATTCATCTTACATACCACAGAATGGAGAAATATTAAGGGAAGTGTTTGAAGAGAGGGTAAAGATGTTGAAGTGGTGACACAGGTGAAAGTCCTTGTACACCTCAATTGCTTTGCCAAATTGTAAAAAAAAAGTCGATATATGATCTGAAAATTAAGAAAAGTGAGGGGAGGAGTGGTTGGGAAGGGTGAGTGAGAATGTTGAATGGGCTGAACTGATAAAGACACACTGTACTCATAAATGGCTTAGGAAAAGGCAGCTCCTTTATTACAACTACTTAAATATAGTAAAATACTTTTTAAAATAACTGCATACCCAATGCTATGGACATGGTAATGGAAAGATAAACATAACTATATAGACATAAAAACCTATGACTCTATAGACATAATGTTTTATTTCATAAATTAATATGCTTCTATGACATACAAACCCTTAGCCTAATTTTGATTAAGTTCTAAATACTAAATCCCAGTGATTGTAAATAGAGATTCCCTTTTTGAGCACTTGTTTGTTAAACTTGTCATTTAAAATATGATGTAAAAATCAACGTTAATAAATTCTTTAATAAAAAAACAATAAAAGATAGAATTTGGGTGAATCTATTTTACTAAAAGTCCATTAGTGTGTGTACGTGCACACATGTATGTGTATGTGTGTGTGTATGTGTGTGTGCTTGTGAAACATTTAGAAAATACATTCCTAAAATTAGAACTAAAAGTCAAAGGTGGGGCTGGGGATTTAGCTCAGCAGAAGAGCCCGCGCCTTGCAAGTGCAAGGCCCTGAGTTCAGTCTTCAGCTCTGGAAAAAAAAAGTGGAAGGTGAAGTAGAGCTAGTGATCATTTTTTATAGATACTTAGAAAGCAGGAGCTTTTTTGGGGGGGGGTCAGGTTTGAGTTCAGAGCTTTAGAGCTTGGCAGGCAAGCCTTCTACCACTTGGGCCCTACTCACAACTCTTTTTTGTTTCATATTGTTCTTCAGATAAGATCCTGCTGCTGCTTGAAGCTAGCCTTGAATAGTGCTCCTCCTATTTCTGCCTCCTGCATGCTGGGATTATAGGCATGCAACAACAGGCTCAATATTCTTAATCTCTCTTCACCAGAGGAAACTACTGCGGTTCTATGCATTCAGGTGACTTATTCACAGTCCTGTGATTAGTAAAAAGAAGAGCAGGCAGCTGTTTCTTTTCTTTTCTTTCTTTGTTTCTTTTTTCTTTTGTGGGTCATAGGCCCGTGAACTCTGGGCCTAGGCCCATGAACTCTGGGCCTGGGTGCTGTCCCTGAGCTATTGGCTCAAGGCTACCACCCTACCCCTGGAGCCACAGCCCACTTTCTATTTTCTACAGCTTTCCTGGAGATAAGAGTCTCATGTTCTGGAGTATCCGGGCTGGCTTCGAACCTTGATCCTAAGATCTCAGCCTCCTGAGTAGCTAGGATTACAGGCGTGAGCCACTGCACCTGGCTTGGCTTTTCTTAACTGGTAAAGTACATTCTTCCTTCAGTATTCAAGGGGGGTTAGTTCTCACATAAAATGATACAATAGTCGTATATAAACTACACACATACTGCCATGTATTTTTCATATATTTTATTGTAAATAATAGAAGGGTTACATTATATTCACCAGATAGAAGGTGCACTACTTCACAAACATTGATACCCTTTCTCATGTCTTGGTCTCCATTTCCTTCCCCCCAACCCCGCTCCTCATCTTGTTTCCCCCCCTTCCCTATCCTATTTCAAATAACCAAATAAGCATATATACAATATATCAGAAAACAAGGTAAAATATTGTAACAATATTAGATAACCAAGGGTCAGCAAAAGAGATGAGAGATAACATAGTACATCAAGGATAACAATCATTGATTATATGCTGCCATGTATTTTTATTTCACCCCTGATGACATACTGAATGCAATATAAATGCCATGCAAATAATTGTCTTTCTGTATCATTTCAGAAATACAACAAAAAGTAAATGCTCAGCCAGGTGCCAGTGGCTCACTCCTGTAATCCTAGTTACTCGGGAGACTGAGATCTGAGGATCACTGTTCAAAGCCAATCCAGGCAGGAAAGTCCATGAGACTCTTATCTGCTACTAACCACCAGAAAACCAGAAGTGGAGGTGTGGCTCAAACTGTAAAAGCTCAGGGATAGCGCCCAGACCCTGAGTTCAAGCCCTGGGAGTGAAAAAAATTGTAAATGATCTCATATATGCAATCCATGTTCAGTACAGATGCATCCATCATAGCCCCAACTGCCTAGGAGATGAGAGACAGTTGCTTGAATCCTAAGTGTAAAACACATGGATAAGGAGGGCTGACTGAACTCTGCAATCCCACATCCTCCCTTCTAGATCCTTCTAATACAAATTCATCTCTGATAAAACACCAGGTTGTTAGTGAGTTTAACAGGCAGGTATTTCAGCAATTGGAGGGAGAAGGTCTTTTTACTTCAGAGTTCTCAGGCTGACATTTATGGCAACAGCTGTATATGCTGTGGGTATTTAATGACCTGCACTGGCAGAGACATCTCCATTATTTGCACACACATCTAAGCATCAGATCTTGGGCTAATCAGTGTGGCTCAGAAAATGCTGTTTCTACCCCGAGAAAGGAATGGAAAGCAGGGATTCCTTGTCCCTAGGTGTAGTGTGTAGTGTGTTTCCTGTGAGTTGTATTGAATGGGACTGTACAGACTTGACCATCTGTTCTAAGTTGGGGGAGGGTTGTTCCCCTGTCTTCATGAATAAGGAACCAGTGTGGACCTAGATATCACATAAAACCAAGTAAATTCTGTTGTTATCCTATTCATACAATGTTGATTGGACATACATATTCATTTTAAAACCCACATAATGATTGGCAGACAACAGTCTCCAAGTCTCACAGAGCAATGCTTCTCAAGTGTTAATATTCATGCACACAGATCTCATCTGATGAAAATGAAGATTCTAGTTTACTATGGCTGCCACCAGGTTAAGGGATTGAGATGCTATTCTTTTCCAGATAATGTTGATGTGGCAGGACCACAGATAGGTTGTATATCAAGGTGCCAAACAATTGGCAAATCACCAGTGAGCCAAATCTTGCCCTCTGCTAGCTTTGTAAATAATGGCTTTTCAGAATATAGAAATGCCTACTTGCTTTTATGCTGTCTCCAGCTGTTTTCTACTGTACAGTCAGAGCCCAGTAGTTGTGATGGAGATGTGAAGGCCTGCAAAGCCTAAATTATCTCCTATCTAGTTCCACACAATGTTTGCTGCCTCTGCCCTAGATGATTTTCTTTGGTAATAAACACTTGCTACTCAAGATGAGTTTTCAACATGCATCCACTGTTCAGTTCACATTTGTTCTAATACTTACCAACATACTAGATGTGCTAAAGAACACACTGTCTCTACTTCCACAGAGCTTTTCCCTTATGTTTTTGCTTCCTCAATAATTTTTTTAATCAAATTGTGATCATCTCTAATCCTCAGTTTAGCCACCTGTAAAATGGGGATTGTTATCAATAAAGCTTAAGTTTTGTGATAAAGGTTCTAGGCACTTAGAAAGTAGTCATTAAAATTTCATATTGAAATGACACTTTTCCTCACTCACCAGATTTTTTTTCTTGATCACCAACAACTTTCTCATACTGGGTGGCTCTGTGGTGTGTGTGTGTGTGTGTGTGTGTGTGTGTGTGTGTGTGTGTGTGTGTGTTACATGCAATGTGTCATTGGGCACATTAGTACTTCCTTCCTAGCTACTCAGAACAAACTCGGTTTGAAAATGACTTCCCTTTCAACTTCAAAATAAAGGTTTAACATTTCAATTGGAGCATCTGACATTGAAACCTCTCTTTGATCATGAGACCAAAGCAGCATTTCTGGTTCTTAAACTGGACCTGTCTGTGTTTCTTTTCTTGCTTCCTCTGCTTTAGGAGGGGCCAATAGTGACATGGCCTCTGGAATACCAGGTGAAGGAGATGAGAGAAAACCTGATTTTCTCAGACAGGAGAACATCATTAGCCAGACTCTCTCCCTGGGTGATCACAGACAGTCATTATGCTAAATAGCTGAGGTGAACTTTCAGTCCATTATTTACCCTATTTCAAAAAAAGGTTGGAAGAGAGAGAAAAATTCTCTTTGAGTCATTGCCTGAAGAATTTTTTAATCCCTTGTTGTATCTACTTGGATCTTAAGTAATTTATACAATATCAATCAGGAATGATGTATGCTTTCATCTCAGCTCCTAAGAATCTGCCTCTTGCAGCAAAGATTCAAATGAGAGATGGCATAAACAGTGGGACAGGGAGAAACAAGGCAGGGAAGGGAAGACTATGAAATGTAGATGTGTTATCGTGGGATAGGTACCTAACTCTGCTGAACTCCAGGGCTGTCACGTGACTCTGGGCACTCAATTTTGTTCCACCAATGTGGTGGTTCTATCTTATGCCAGTAGCATAGTTATGTAGTAATTATGTATAAGTTTTGAGATTAGAAGAGGAAAGACTTCCAACTTAGTTCTTTTAATAGATTGTTTTGGCTGCATTGGCTTCTTTATAGTTTTATTATGCATTTTAGAATCAACTTGTCACTTTCTGCAAAGAAAAAGAAGCAATTTTGATTGGGATCGAGAGGAATTTGCAGATCACTGTGTGGATTATGGCATTTTAACAATATTATCTACCGGCTCACGACCACAGGCTAGCTTTCCATTTATTGGATCTTCTCCAAATTTCTAAATTATACACTTCTTTGGTTTGTTGAAGTGCTTTATTGATGCTATTTTAAATGAAATCACATTGTTTTGGTGCCTATCCTGGGGCTTGAACTCAGGGCCTGGGTGCAAGACAAAACAAGTAAATTAATGCCTTAGTGCGAGTGATGGAAGAATTTTTTTCTCCAGTTCTGGGAATTGAACTCAGAGCCTGGGTGCTATCCCTGAGCCTTTCTATGTTGAAGGCCAGCACTCTATCACTTTCGTCACGGTGCCACTTCCGGCTTTTTTTGAGTAGTTTATTGGAGAAAAGTGTCTGACAGATTTTTCTGCCCTGGACTAGCTTTGAACCATGATCTTCAGATCTCAGCTAGGATTACGGGTGTGATCCACTGGCAGCTGGCTGACAGAAGGATTCTTCTAAGTGTTTTTCTTATTCAATCATAACTAAATCTCAGTTTTTAATCTGGAAAATTGAAATAGTTCAGTGCACTTTGATTCAGATGTCATGTTATTTGCATAATACTTTTATTTATTTAATCATATAGGTATAATCGCTATGAACTTGGTTTAAACCAAAGTTCATTTAATTGTAGAAATTATCTGTTAGTGCAACTCACTATAAAATGTATTTTATAAAAACAACTATATTCTAGTGGGATAGCTAAGGTACAATAGCCTCAAAATATACTTAGAAATAAACCTGACTAAGCGGTAAAAGATTTCTACAATGTGAACTACCAAATACTGAAGAAAGAAGCTGAAGAAAATATCACAAAATGGAAATATCTTTCATGTTTATGGATAGGTCAAGTTAATATTATGAAATAGCTACATTGCCAAAATAAAATTGTGAAATAGCTATATACACACACACATACACACACACACACCCAAATATATTTATTGGTAATACATACATTGAACACTATCTGTTGTTTAATGTAATTCCTATCAAAACTCCAGTGAAAATTTTATAGAATTCCAGAAAAATGATAAAATTCATATGGAAACACATAAGAACCCCAACAGTTAAAGCAATCCTGGGCAAAAAGAATAATGCTGGAAGTATCACAATACCTGATCTCAAATTATATTACAGGCCACATAAACAAAAAGGGAACAAATATAGACCAATGGAATAGAAGAGAGAACGCAAAGGCAATAGCCTGAACTAAAGAGCTGAGCGCAGCATCTAGGCCCAGAACTCAAGCCCCACGACTGACAAAAAAATAAAGAGAGAGAGAGAGAGAGAGAGAGAGAGAGAGAGAGAGAGAGAGAGAGAGAGAGAGAGAGAGAGAGAGAGAGAGAGACAGACAGACAGACAGAGACACAGACAGAGAGACAGACAGAGAGACAGACAGAGAGAGAGAACTCAGAAACAAATCCATAGAGCTACAGACATCTGATTCTGCACAGATGTATAAAAATATACCAAAGAGAAGATAGCCTTTTTAATAAATGAAACTTTGAAAACTAGACACCTACATGTGGAAGACTGAAACCAGATTCCCAACTCAGTCTGGACACAATCAGCTCAAAATAGATCAAAGACCTTAAAATAAAATCCAAAGTTTAACATAAGTTTAAACACTTCAGGGCATGAACATAGACAAAGATCCCTAAATATGACTCCTGTAGCTGAAGAAATAAGAGCAACAATTCACAAGTTGGATTGCATCAAATTAAAAGCTTCTATGCAACAAAAGAAATAATTGCTGCAATTATGAGACAGCTGAAAGTTTTGCCCAGTTATTCAGCCAACAAGTTACTGGTATCCATACTATATAAACAGCTAAAAGTTTAAACACCTAAAGCATGAACAACCCATCAATAAATGGGCAAATGAACAGAACACAAACTTTTCAATAAAGTACAAAGAGCCAGTAAATGTGTGAGGAAAATGTCTACATCTTTAGCCATTAAGGAATACAAATTGAAATCACCTAGAAATTCCATCTTACCTTAGGCTTATTGGCAATTATCAGGAAAATGGCAAATTCTGATAAGGATTTGGGGAAAAGGAACCTTTTCATACAGTGTTCATGCTAATGTAAATTAGTACATCCAGCAATGATACCAATATGAATGTTCTTAAAAATCTGCTTATTGCCCCATTTGTAAGGAAATAAAAAGTCTTGGAAAAAATCATATTAAGTGAGACCAGACCCAAAGGAACATAGAAGCTCAATGGTTTTCCCCATTCTAATAATTAATACACATCTAGGACTCACCTAACAGAGGATTACAATAAAACAAAACCTAGATACATAAAGTCATATGAGATAAGACTAAATGAAAGGGTCTCTAGGATATGGAAATAAGAGCTTTATCTTGAGAGATTGTTGTTCTTATGGTACTATGTTATTTCTCTTCTTTGTTGCCCTTTGGTTAATCTCATATTGTTACTGTATCTGACTTTGTTACCTCGTTTATCATATATATGTTTATTTGATTATTTAAAATAGGAAAGGGAATGGGGGAACAAGATGATTGGGAGGGGGTGGGGGAGGATAATGGGGGCAAAAACATAAAAAGGGGTATCAATGCGTGAGAAGTAATGCATCTACTATCTTGTGAATGTAACTATAACCCCTCTATATTATCTTGATGATGAAAAATAAAATGGAAAAAAATGACCTAACTAGCAATGACATGTTGTAAAATAATAAAAATATTGTCTTAATAAAAAATCTAGAAGTAAATTTATGATATGTTTCAGCCACAGCACCTCTGGGCATATGCCTGAAGGAATTAATAGCATCATACAGTTGAGATACTAGTATATCAATATTTATTGCAGCATTATTCATAGCCAAGCTATGAAAACATCCTAAGTGCCCCTGTGGCATATAAGCTCATGGAATATTATTCAGCCAGAAAGAAGAACAAATCATGGATGGAACTAGTGCTCATTAAGTTAAGCAAAATAAGCCAGATGCAAAACCAAAAGAAAACATGTTATACTTTCTCTCATATGCACAATCTCAGGGCAACTATTTGGAGAAAGGAAGGAACAAAGGAATGGATGGTGGCCAAGAGAAATGAAGGAGGTGTATGAGTGTGATTAAAGCATATTGCACACACATTTTATATGTCATAGATGTATAATTAATATACTCTAGTAAAACAATTATTTTAAAATATTGCTATGGTAAAAGCTATATATGGAACATTATTTCCTCAGAGAGAAGCTATGGGTGGGTTGAAAATGGCAGCCACCAGTAGGGGTCAGTGATTAATTAAACAGGAATGTCTCGTGTCCCTTTCTGGACACTGATGGAACACATGCATATTAAGAGCTCTCAGTCTGAGGAGGCTAAAATTATACTTCCCATCATCCTCTATCACTATGATCCCACCCCCAATCTATCCACACTTTTAACAAATTTATATGAGGCATCCATGATGTGCCAGGCACTGTTCTTAACTGTGGGAATCATCGGGGAGGAGACACAGTTTCTCTTCACCCTTTGGTGAAGCTTATTCGAGACAAGACAGAATTATTACTGGCATACAATAAACTCTCACTTTCCCTCTCCTGCCATTCCAGGTCCCAGCACACTCTGTTCAGAAAAGATATCATTAGCTGAAGGGCTTGTGACACTGTCTTCTGTCATAATCTACCCAGTCATATCCATGCTACTCAAATACAAGCATTGCAGTAGCAATTCTTTTTTATGTCTAACTTGTAATTATCTGTAAAAACATGCTCGCATCCTTGGATACTTGATATCAGACATTAAGCTATTGTCAGCCCTACCTCACGTCCCTGCTTGCTGCCTCGAGTTTCAGCAAAGCATTGGGGCAAAATCACAGGCATTCCTCTGTGTTTTTACAGATTCTTTCTCCTCCCTCTCCCCTCAGTGGAGCAGGGAACACGGCTTGGTTTGCCTCAAGGGAGCTAGCAGCAAACTGCAAGGTTGCAGGAACAGCTGCCCTATGAGCTTTTGATGAACAAATGTCTAAGTCCACTGAGTAGATGATGTTCTACTTTTAGCAAGGTGAGAAAAGGAAGTAGAAAACAAGAGTAGAAATGGCAAAAGAAAGACAGATAAAGAATCATGGGAGACTGAGGAGGAAAACATTCACTGTGTGTGTGTGTGTGTGTGTGTGTGTGTGTGTGTGTGTGTGTGTGTGAGCGTGTGTGTGCCCCAAGCTGCAGATGTTCATGATTCATATTATTCTTCCCGAAGAGTGCCCTGGGGAAATGTCCTGACATCTCAGTGTAATGGATGTTTGAGACGTTGGAGACTGAGGGCTGCTGCTCCAGGACACTGGTTATCACTAGGAAGGAGGACTCCGGTGGCCAGGCTCTTACATCACCAGGAAGCACAGCTAGAGTTGGAACTTAGTGGCTTTAAAGAAAAAATAAAGAAATCAGGCCGCACTATTTACCATAGCTAAGATATGGAACCAACCTAGATGCCCCTCAGTAGATGACTGGATCATGAAGATGTAGTACTTATACACAATGGAATTCTATGCTGTCACCAGAGAGAATGATATCACCCCATTTTTAAGGAAGTGGAAAGGCTTGGAAAAAATCATATTAAGTGGAGTAAACCAGACCCAAAGGAACATAGGCTCAATGGTTTCCCTCATTTGTAATGATTAGTGCACATTTAGGACTCTCCTAGCAGAGGATTACAATAGCACAAAACCTACATACATAAGGTCATATAGGATGAGACTCAATGAAAGGGTGTCTAGGATATGGAAACAAGAGCTTTATCTTGAGAGATTGTTGTTCTTAATGTACTATGTCATTTCTCTTTTGTTGCCCTTTGGTTAATCTCATATTGTTACTGTATCTGACTTTGTTACCTGGTATATTGTATATATGTTTATTTGATTATTTGAAATAGGAAAGGGAAGGGGGAAAACAAGATGATTGGGAGGGGTGGGGGGAGAAAAATGGGAACAAAACATAAGAAGGGGTATCAATGTGTGAGAAGTACTGCATCTACTATCTGGCGAATGCAACTGTAACTCCTCTATATATAAACCTGATAATAAAAAATAAAATAAATAAAAAATAAAATAAAAAATAAGGCTGAGCACGGTGTCATGCCTATAATCCCAGCTACTCAGGAGGTTGAGATCTGAGGATTGTGGTTCAAACCCAGCCCAGGTGCTGAAAGTCTGTGAGACATTTATCTCCAATTAACCACTAGGAAACCAGAAGTGGTGCTGTGGCTCAAGGGGCAGGACGGTAGTCTTGAGCTGAAGATCTCAGAGACAATGCCCAGGCCCAGAGTTCAAGTCCCATGACCGACCAAAAAAAAGAAAAAGAAAGAAAAGCAGGTGTTGGGTTTTTTTGTTCACATTTAAGCTGAAAGAGAGAGAGACAGACGGGGACAGAGGCACAGAATGAGGATGAGAAAAAGAGAGATCTTGCTGCCTTGCCACAGGACAGGAATTAGTTAAAACTCAGAATTTCTGGCTGTGTTCATTCATTCCACACTTCTCTTGTGAGATTCCACAGCTTCAAAGGACGGGAAATTCTCTGCCCATTTGATTTTGGTTCCAGCACTTTTCTGAGTCACTTTGGCTTTGATAAGTGCAGATGGATCCAAAATGAGAAAGGGTCAGAGAAAGCCAGCCCAGCCTGTGATTCACATATAGGCCTCCACAAAGTGAAGGCTGAGTGATTTTTCCTGGAACTCCCTGGAGGGCAATGAGGTAAGGGTACAACTACTGGAGAAAACCGGAAATCAAAAGCATCTCAAATGTACCTTCTGATTTGTAAACCAATGGCCAAACAGGCTACAGGCTGGGGACAGGCACTGGCTTCCTGGCTTTGACATGCACAATGGCTAGCACTGAGCAGTGCTTCATGTAAGCTAGGTTAATCTTATTCCTTTGTGTGCAAATTTCATACCCGCTCTATGTTTCCATTTTGTTCTCTGTACAATGTAATAGTAGCAACATGTGAAGAATTTCCAAGGTATTGTAGGGGATAACAACTTGTAAACAAAACCGAAACACTTACAGCCTTTACTGTAATAAGTAAAGACATTTACATATACACATTTATAGATATTCCACTTCTATTACAGAGCAAAAGGGAATATAGAGGATTTATTGTGATATAACTTGGGAATACATTGTTCCATTTGAGAGGCCACAAAAGAGGCTGAAGGGGACCACGTAAATTTTGTCTATTTGCATGAGGTTACACAAAACATAATTATATATAGTTGTGTATTTGGGGGTTACTCTCAAAGAGGAGGAGTGGTAAGCATTCAAAATATGCTTGTTGAGGGCTACTTATTTATGTCAGCCTGGAGCCATCAGAAAGGCCTCCTCTTTCGACCCTTGTATCTGTAAGATACAAGATATCTTATTTGATTGAGTCCCTTCCTATTTCTCTGCTATGTTGTGCTGTAGTCTGTTGACCACTCCAGGATACCAGTGCCATGCTCTTGGATACTCTAGTTGCTTGAAATTATGAGTAAAACAAACCTTTTTGCTTTACAAAGTGCTTAGCCTCAAGTACACTGATATAACAGCACAAAATGGACTCATGACAACAGTCAGTAAAAAAAAAAAATGTGGGTTTGGGAGCTTGTTCTATGACTTGCCTCCAACACTGGTTGAGCATGTACTGTTCCTGAGACACTAATTACTCCACATTTTTCAGAGTCTAATCATTGGTGGCAATGGAGTTGGTAGACTCTCCAGCTTTTTTTGAGGTGGAGCACAGGCCATGCGTCTATGTTGAACTGTCCATTTCTGTGGTTCTGAAATGAGGCAGGATCAAGGGACATAGTGTCAGGTACAGTTTTGGTTTGAATGTTTTATAGAATTAACCAGCAGAAGTGACTTAGTGAAAGAAGAGCATGCCATGAAGGCCAGGAATGTCCATAGCCCTAGCTAAGGACTGATCTCATTCAGAGCTCAATTGTATTCAATTTCCTCTCTATTTGGTTTCCTTGTGCCAGTGAATCATACAGAACCTGGAGTCAGTTCCTCTTCTTATCCTTTAAACAGCTGTCTGGATAGCCATGCGTGTGACTGCATTTGGAAGACATCTGATATGACAACTTGCCTATTTGGAGATGAATGCAGACCTGACTCAGCAAACCACACTTCCAAGGGCTCCAAAATAACTCTTTTTCTTTCTGTTTCCCACCATCCCTGCTTTCTTTCATTACTATACATTAAGGATCCTAGCAATCATAAGAATTTGTAACTAATTGGGGGGCATTCATTCATTCATTTAAAAATAGCAAAAGTTTTTTTTAAGTGCTTGTCTAGAGCTCCAGGTTAGAGATGAGAATAAAAGAGTAAATAAAGCTTGAGGCTTCTGCCTATTTTACATGAAATGGTGAAAGAAAGCCAATGAAGTGGTATTAAGTGATCTGAGACACAAATGAGAGGTAGGGCGGGTCTCTTTTTGGTTATCATTCTCACTGAACAACAGAACATTGGGTTAGGATTAATCAAGTAATCCATGACTACTTTTGTGTGCCTGGGTGCTGGTCCTGGGGTTTGAACTCAGGGGCTGGTTACTGTCTTTGAGCGACCACTTGAGCCACACCTCAACTTCTGGCTTTTTAAAATTGATTATTCAGAGATAAAATTCTCATTGATTTTCCTGCCTGGGCTGGCTTTGAACCATAATACCCAGATCTCAGCCTCTTGAGTAGCTAGCCTTACAAGTGTAAGCCATTTCATACTCAATGTGTCAGCAGAACATCAATTTCTGTGTCCAAAAGCTATTGTAATCTTCTTATGGATAAGAAAAGGATACAGAGACTTGGAACCATTTCTGTCTGCATCATGCTAATGTTCTAATCTAGCGGGATTTATACATTATATCTTAATACCAAGGTATAGTAGAATTTATTTAATTTTAAAAAATGTTATTTAATTAATTTATTTTTTAATAATTTCTTTTGTTTATGTGATACTGAGGAATCGTCCAAGGGCCTCATGCATACTAGGCAAGCACTCTGCCATTAAGCCACATTGTGAGCCCTAATCTATTTTTTTTTTTACCTTCTTCTTATTTTACCTTATTTTTATTTTACTCTGAGTGAGGGTAGAAACTAAAGTTAGTTGGAACTATGGAAGAATATATTACTCTTTATATTTTCCTTTTACCCTCTTAATCTATAGAATTGGATCCTAAAACAAATTTATTTTCTTTTTCTTTTTTTTTTCTTGTCTGAGGCTTGGATTTAGGGTGTGGGCCCTGTCACTGACAGTCTTCTATTTATTGCTAGTGCTCTACCACTTGAGTCACAGTGCCACTTCCAATATTGTCTTAGTAGTTTATTGGAGTTTAGTGTCTTACAGACATCCTGCCCAGGCTGGCTTTGAACCACATGCCTCAGATCTCATCCTCTTATTTAGCTATCTATGATTGCAGGCATAAGCCACTGTTACCTAGAAGAAAGTTATTTTTTATTTCATTTAATCTGCCAGATTCAATAAGCATGTATTATAAGAAATGGTCACATGTACAAGTGAAAACTATACTTCATGAAATATAATTTATTTGCTGGAAAAATTGCTGAGATAAAGATTTACAGCATCCCTTGGGGGAAATGTTTGATTTAATAAGGAAGCATTCTAATTAACTAGCAAAAATCAATCATCGCTGATCTTCAGTATCACAAAAAATCAATCATAGCAAAAAGAAAAAAAAAAGATAATTCATAGCCTGAAACTCCAACTCCAATTTTTCTGTTCTTCTGAAGCTACTTTTCTATTTGCAAAGTATACTGGTTTTGTTTTACAGGAATAATCTTGTATTTTCCTGTTGACATTTATTATTTTCATAAGAACTGAAAATGGCAGTTCATGTCACTGTAAGTTCTACACACAGAGATTTTTATTGACAATATAGAAAAGGGCCAAGCCATTATGATGATAGAGAATGATGGAATATCTCCTTTGGCAATGGCTACAGTTTTGAGAGAAGATTAATACATTTTTTTTCTTCTGACTAATACAAACAATAAACCACATCTGGCTTAATGCTTCCTATGCCTTCTAGCTAAGCCCTGATTTTTGTCTGTGGACTACAAGGACAGTATCACAAGGATACTTCCTGCTTATGAAAATTCTCCTTTTAATTTATACTGAAACTTGAATCTTGGAGCATAGTATTAGATATCTGGGGGCAAAGCCACTTCCATCCTGGTTTTATCAGGGAGCAGAGTAGATGTTTTCCTCAAGGGCAAACATTTTGACTGCATTTTCTTTTGGACTCTTCCAATCTTAGCTGAAGTTCTGGGTGAAGTTACTTTACCCCTAGCTCAGGTGTTTAAGGGTTACGTCCCTTTGCTAATATGGTAAGTATAAAAATGAATAAATTGTAGATGGGCATGATATGTTGCATGCTTGTTAAACTATCTGGGAGGTTGAATCAGAAGGATACAAGGTTAGGGTCAAACTACCCTAAATAGCCAGACCCCATTTCAGCAAACAAACAAAAAACAACCAATCAGAAATTCAGCTAGAGGCAGTTTTTATAAGGCCCTCTGCAAAGCTGGCTCTGTTTTTTTGCTGGACGGAAGCAAAGAATCACATATTGTTGAATCCGTTAATATTTATCTTGGGATTGTGCACAGAGAACCTCCTGAAAACATCTAACAATGGGATGGAGTGGAAAAATGTAAGGAAAAGCTGAGTCCTGGTGACTGTTTTTTCCCATATCATTAATAAAGCATAACTCCAGTGGACTGAGTGTTTTGGCATCAGACAATGCATATATTTCAGTTTGAATTTGGCTTTTATGCCCCACTCTGCCCTGAAAAGTCATAAAAACCCAGTAACATCAAATCAGTCTCATGTTTAAAAGACTCTTAGGGTTTTCTCAGAAGATCCAAACTCTAAGCATAAACCTAAGATAAGATTTGACCCTTGTACTTACATTCGGTTTCTCCCACCAGACTCTACAATCTACCAAATACCAATCTATCAATCTGTTACCTATCATCTGTCATCCATCCATCCATCCATCCATCCATCCATCCATCCATCCATCATCTATCTATATTCCTCATTCATCAACATCTCTCACCTGTCAGCCATCAATTATCTAGCTAGCTAGCTACCTACCTATCATCCTATCTGCATATCTATCAGTCTGTCTGTCTATCCATCTACCTACCTACTTTCCCTCCGAGAACACCTAATTTCTTCAGATTCCTCCAGGGAATGTCCTTCTTCTAGCCCTCATGTTTCAACATTTGTATAACAAAGCTCCCGACCTACAGAAAGAGCCTCAGTTTCATTCTCTAAACTGAGGGTGATAATAAGAATAGCATGTCCCCCAGGAGAAGTTCTGTAATGATTCCCATGAAACTGCATGTAGTAATGTATCGAATACATGATTGCTTTTCAGTAGGTGTATACTGGATGAAGAAAGAGTGAATATGTACCTTCAGTAAAGGAGGAATTATCTATGATTTTGGATAATTTGTGTGATAATTTGAATGCTCTGAATAATATCTGTATTTCCAGACAGTGCCCCTGATCTGTGTTGGCATTTTTTACATTGGAATGATCAAACCATACAATTTCTAACTAATTAAGCATGCTTTTAACTCAAAAGTTGAAAGAGATTACCCATCATTTTCATTTCCCATCATCTCGGAGGAAACGGTGGTTTTACTTTGGTCTGATATGTTCTGTTCTCGGCTTCAGAAGTCTCAAATATTTGTGTCTTTGTAAAAAGGATTCATTATGACACTGTATCTTCTCTGTGTCTACTGAGACTATTTGGAAATAATTTCATTGACTTTGAAATGGTGTTCCTGGGGTACATGAGACTGTCCAAATTTCAGCTCAGTTGAGGAGTATCCAAGACCTAGAGATGGAAGACCTACAGTGTACTGCCCAAATTTTATCTTTCTGTCTTCTCTATGCATGCCTGTACAGATAGGTAAATGATTCATCAGTGTATTTGCCTTTAAAAATGTGATTATACTGGGATTGTAATATGGATGCAAAGTAGAGGAGGGGTTAAGGTCTAGGTTCTAGAGCTGTGCTAAGCAACACAACTGCATGTCAGTCACATGCAGTTATGGACTACTGAATATGTAGTTATAGAATGGAAGATCAATGAACCTTTGATGTCCGGCTCCCTAGAGATTTATTAGTTTATAAAAATCATTCAGGAAGAAGGCTAAAAGACAACAATTGTATTTGATTCACTACATTAACAATCCAGAGAAACATCACCAAGAGTTCTTTAATTCATTTTAAAAGACATTACCTGTCTTTTTTTCTTCAAAGATTAGAAAAACTTTTAGATTACCCAGTTGACCAGCTCATTGGTAGACCTGTCAAGTGTTCTTTTACACAATGTATGTTACAAAGAAAACACCAAGAAAAGGATGTTAAGAAAGACAACTCTATGTATCCTATTAGGTTATAATAGTCCATAATCTAAAATTTCATTTTAGGGCTACATGTGAACTTTTAGTGGTATTTTTTAGGCCACTCACAGCATTAATCTGAAATACCTCTTTATTCAACAATTTTTGAGTGCTAGGAATGCAGTGTCATGAAAAAATAAATTTGGTTTTTGCCTAATGGATCTTGCAGCCTGGTAAGAGAGATATTAATCAGCACATTAATGATTTATGAAAATAAATTTAAACTTCATGCTGAAGACTGAGAGAAGGCAGACACAATCCTGGGGGAACATGACAAGAGAGTGTGGCTTGGTTGGCAGAGCCAGAATTTCCCCCAAGGGAGAGATGCAGTGCTGAAGAGAGAATGAATGGTAGTAGAATTAAACAGAGCCCTGAAAAATTTCAAGTTACATGTGCAATGAACAGGAGCTCTCAACTGGCAGTGTTTGTCTGCAATGTTCTGTAACTGCCCCCTCCCCCAGTATCAGTCACCCAACACACACACATACAAATATATAAACCGTATAAACTTTAAGGGGTCAGCTGAGATTTCTCTCTCTTAGGGAAGAAGTCTCTAAACATTTTCTATGCACCCACAGTAGGTAAAGGACCTCTACATTACACTTTTATAAGACTCAATCTATTGAGTAGGGGGTTTTTTGGCTTTGAGGAAGTCTTGAAAAGAATGGTGGGGAGAAGGTCTTGTTCTTTGTATGTTTGCATATACCTCTACCCTGTCATAACATGTTAAACAATGTGGAAGTGCAGTTAGACACTGATATTGTGGTGTGAGTTCATTTATTTTAATTTAAATTTCTTAGTTTTTCCAGATGTGGGGCTGGAACTCAGGGCCTGGGTGCTGTCCCTGAAGTCTCTTTGCTCAAGGCTAGTGTTGTTCTACAACTCTTTGAGCCACAGTGCCAATTCTGATTTTCTGTTCGTTAACTGCAGATAACAGTCACATGGATTTCCTTCCCAGGGCTGTCTTTGAACAATGATTCTCAGATCTCAACCTCATGAATAGCTAAGATTCCTAGAGCAAGCCGCCAGTGTCTGGATGCATAAATTAATTTATTGGCTCATCATCTATAATAAAAGGAGCTCATTATACCTTGATAGCCCCAGAGTAAACGTGTTAAACATAGGGCTTAGGACCCAAGCAGGAAGAATGTATGATAATAAGGTGGGGAATGGTGGCTAAAGATAGTTCTAATTGCTCAATTTCACATCTGATTAAACTGTCTGAACAATGAGTCCATGTGCAGACCTGGTATCAGTGCAGTACACGGGGGAGACTAGCGGATCAGCATATATACAGGAAAAGAATCCCTCCTGCCTTTTTAAAGCTGGTATTGGAAATGCCTCATGTCTCTTCTGTTTCTGTTCAGTTACAGAAGAAGAGTTGCATTAGAATTTAAAATGACTCCATCCTTCTTAGAAGAGAGACTGATAAATCAACTGCTTTACAGATTGACAGTGTCTTCAGTCCATTTGCTCTGGGGCCAGCATGCTACTCCAAGAACTGGAGACAGTTTGTTCTCCATAAGAAACTCATTGCCTTTGCTCTGCTTCCAGCACCTACCCAAGGGAAATGGGGAATTCTCAGTGCCATTTTCCATGCTGAAGAGGAAAATCACCCAAGAAAAGTATTGTTGTCCCTATCCCAAATTAGTAACTCTGTCTGCAGACTTGGTGAAAATAGACCTAAGGGAGTCCAATATGACCACATAATATAATTAATTTTTGGTTGCGGGGCTTGAACTCAGGGCCAGAGTGCTGTCCCTGAGCTTTTGTGCTCAAGACCACCCTGGGCTTGCTTTGAACTGCTATCCTCAGATCTCAGCTTTGTGAGTATCTACGATTACAGGTATGAGTTATCATTGCCTGGCTCACCTACCTTTATTTTCTGTTTAATCTTTTCCATCTATGTTTGTGGTGAAAAAAAGTGATCCATTTGCAGGTGTGTGAGAAATTCATTTCAAACCAATATATACTGTTCATGGCTACAGTGGTGGGTGGAGGTGGAGGGAGATAGGTGGATTAATAATTTCATTTTAACATCAACCCACTGATTTCATTAAAGCTTCCAAGTCTGAGGCCACAGAGAAACTTGACCTGCAATTTAGGTGGTGAATACTTGTTTGTCAATGATCAAGAAAATTAAGAAAGCCATGTCAATATTGAGTGCTATGTGCACACTAAAGGATTGTTGGTCATTGCAATAATGAAAAATATTTTAAGATGATCTATGTAGCTATGATCTATCTATAGTCAGAAAAATGATATTTGTTGAGAAGTTGGAGCTATATTTTTGCATGTATATTTTGCGATTTTCCATAGAGTAGTAAAAACTACTAATCATCAAGAATTTACCATGTGTCTGACACATTTAAAACACTAATGAACTGCATTTTCCCAGTTGGGAGGAGCATGGGAGTTACCTGGAATTCTTGCTAATAGGGATTTCAAGTTCAGCAGGTCTGGGGCAGGGCTTGCATCTACCTTCCTAACAAGTTCTCAGATGGTACTGACTTATTCTCTTTCCATTCTCAATTTGTCTAGTAAGACACTCTATAATGCACAACTTCATCAACATGTAACCCAATGAGGCTTTCCATACTATTATCTAAAGAAATGAATGCTCAGAGACATTATGCCATGGTCTCAGGTGAAAACTGCAGACCTAATTCTATCTGAAACCCGAGCCTTAAAGCTCAGTAAGTATCTTCTAACTGCTTCCCATCAAAATGGAATCACTCCTGATAGCTTTGTCCTATAACTAATGAATAAATTTTAATAGGCAATAATATGTCTAAGCCTTTTGGTTTAGTCAAGTCATTCTCCTTTCAGTTTAATAGGTTTTTTCACCCTGTATAAAGCCAAGTTAATTAAAGAAAGCTTGTTTTCTTCATTTAGACCAACTCATAATCTCAAACCACACTGACATTTCCCAGACTGCTCCTTGCACACTATTTTAAATGTTAGTCAGCTTTCATAAGAGACAGGTATGGGAGCATCAATCTCAGCACAAATGCGCCTTGCATAAGAAAAATCAGGCTGGCAAAGCATTTCTTTAACATTTTCCAAACTAATTATTATGGAAAAAGGCACGGTAAATATTGGTATTATGGCTTGGAAGCAATTTGTCTACATTTAGTTTAATTCCAGAAGCATTTATTGGACACTAACTAGCTCTGAATGCTGGAACTCAGGTTATATCAACACATAGATGAATGAATCTAAGATGGATTTTTCTAGGAAGTTTCAGAAGTATTTTCACCTCTTAATGCAAACATTGGATCATTCATTTATGTCAGTGCTAAAGTCCAATAATGGACATGTTTAAGAACAGGAAACTGTCTGCTGGCATTAGACTTGTTCAGTTTTAAAGGTCCCTGAGGATAAACAGGTTTGATGCTGTTGATGGTAGTACTTGTAATCACGGAAATAAATTATTTGCCTTGTGTGGAATATACTTACTTGCTCCTGTCTCATATGCCCAAATTCATCTCACTTCAAATTAAAAAGTTACATGAACATTAGGCCCTAGACGCTTCTTGAAAACTTGAAAATTATCCAGTCAGCTAATACCTACATAATAATGGCATTGAATGTCTACTAAGTATAATAGTGTGTGCCAAGTTTTTCAGTCTGATACATATATTAGGCATTACCTGTACCTTCAAGGAAGAAATGAATATAGGGCATCTTCAACTTCTGTGTGCATAGTAATTACTAAGGGTCTATTCACGTGATGAAATTCTACTTAGCGTTAGTGATGACAAATGAACTATGAGACAATATGAATATTTCTCAGAATCTATGCTGAATTAGAATCCAGTGTGTACACACTAAAATACTTATTATGAATAAGCCAGCCAACTATCAAGTACTTTCAAGATTCTGAAGCTGTTCCATGGAAATGGCTTGGCCCTGTGTAACACAACCCAGTGGGCACATTCTCTGCTTATTTTCTGTCACTGTAGTTATATACTGACTTATTGATTTGTATGTCAACTGTCAATTTCCTCATAAGATTTCCAATTACATAAAACAAGATATATGTCGATAGATATTGGTCGCAGTTGTGTTTGTATGCCCTTTTAGAAGAGTGGTTCTCTTTTTTCTTTTTTTGGACATCTCTTAGAAGTAATAATAAGGAGGAGGTTTTCAAAAACAAATTTACAATTAACAATGAGCTAGAAAAAATTATGGCTTATAATATACAAACGATCTTATGGAATTTCTCATCCAAATTTTGATGAACAGCTTTCTAAGAAGGGAAAAATACCTCATGGAGTAAACAATGCAAATGAGTCTCCATTTAAGCTCCTTTAATTAATGAATGGAACAGATACTATGAAAAGTACGTTGACCTTTAAATTAATCATTATTTTATACATTCCCCAAAGATAACAAAGTTTTTAGGTGAATAGTTTCCATCCATGACTTTCCAGCCATGGGTGCCGACTACTTCTGCCTACATTTTCCCCATCATACCCTGAGATTCTGACTTAGTTGTCTGGGATGGATTCTGGGTACTGATAATTTCTTCTTCCTTCATGTTACTCTAATTTCAAAACTGAGAGCCACTGTGCAGGGAGTGGGAACTGATACAGATGACATAAACTCTCAAAGCCTCCAGGTTCACAGTGATAAACTAGGATAATTGATGCTGTAGGAAGACTGGCAACCAGATGTGGTTCTAACATATCATAATAGTTGATCACTTCCGTTATCTGTCTTTCTAAGTCATATAGTTTTGCTTAGTTGGTTTTTTTTCTGTTCTCTTCCCCCTACCCCCAACAAACATCCACTCTACAGGTGACTTGTGTGTGTTTATATGGTATATGCAGTGATCTTATCTAAGATGTTGAAATGGGATTTGCATCTCTAAAAGGCTGGTAAATAAAGTAGTAGCTTTATTACTCAAAGCTATCTTTGAATCATAGGATCTTCCTCTGGTCTCATTAGTCAAAAGGAGATCGAAAGGCATATGAGAAATTGATAATAAAATATTTATGATATTTAACACTTCTTAATTATTTAACACACATCAGATATTTTTCTCTTCTTGTTTTTGGAGTACCAGGAATTGAACTCAGTGCCTTGTACTTGTTAGGCAGGCATTCTATCCTGAACCATGCCAATAGCCCTTTTGCTTTGTGAGTTTCTAGTTAGGGTCTCACATTTATGTGTAGGCTTGCCTGGATTATGATTCTCCTATTTATTCTTTCAACATAGCTGAGATGAGAGGTGGGTGCCAACAAGACCAGGTTTTATTGGTTAAGATAGGGTCTTGTAAATTTTTCAATCAGGCTGACATTGAACTAGTAACTGGTTTCTTCATTCTGAGTAGCTAGTGTTACAGGTGTAAGCCACTGGGCTAGCCATTTTTTATAAGGCCTGGATGTATGATTCCATTCCTTCTTTTTAGCACCCCTAGCAGTGGGCAATCTGATCCTCATATGAGTTCCTCACTTTACAAGAAGGAAAATGAGGCACACAATAGAGCTTCTTTGGATACATTATCTTGTTATTTTAGTGAATATTTCAGCTTTGCCTCGCTTATGTCTAAGACCAAGAGCAGGACTATTAACATGCATGGATCTCATTGAAGTTCAGCTATCTTAGCCAGGGGACCCCATAATTATCATAAGCTCCTTCTGTCCACTTGCTGCTTAGCATAACTGTGTGGGTACATGGGACATGAAAAAAACATTTAGAATGACTTCCTTTTTAATGGGCACAGGGAGATATTTGGAAAATAAATTATATTTGGGACCTCTATATCACTAGACATGAGTGCCATTGCATTGTTTACTCGATGTTTTAAAATTGTCAAAGAGAATAAGAATTTTAGCAAAATTATTTCCCTCGCCCAGTGAACAAACCCTGGGGCATAAAGCAAGGGCCTGGCTGTCTCTGAGGCTGAGTGCACAGTTGGAAAAAATTGTGTCTGCTTCAATTGGCTGGGGTGGGTACAAAAGCAAAGGATTCACATTCATATCTCACCACTCTGTCAGCCAACATTGTGTGGAAAGATAACTAAAGCAAGAAGGAAAGCCTGGATCTTCCTCTTGCTTCGTTTCACTACCACTGTAACCCAGCTCTGGGGATAGAAGGCAGAGTCTGTAGTATGGTAAACCTTAGCTTGAACCTCTGTCCTTCCTCCTGTGCAGCTTATTTATCTTCCCTAGATTTTCCATATAGAAAATGGGGCTAGCAAAAGCACTTCAAAGGTTTGTCTGAAAATTCAGGAGATTTCATATAAAACTTCTGTCCAGTTAATGGTTTATATTCAGAATGTGTCACTTCATTCTCATCTCTTCTGCAAAGGGGAGCTCTATTATTTATAATGTTCTTGAATCCTAAAACATCAAACAAATATCGGCAAATTGGGAAAGGACAGAAAACCTTTTAGTATATACAACAGTCATTTGCCTGATAAAGTTCTACATAGTGAATATTATATAGCTGGGAACTCTGCTGATTCAGTACCAGGGAATAATAATAATTATTTGTACTATTACAAGAAAATAAGTAAACATCCTTGTTACTGGGCTAATAGTAGAGAAGCAAATCTTGCTAATAAGTGATGTATTTACTCATCTGAGACATTTTTCCAGTTTTTCCTCCCACATAGTTGAATGTGTTAAGCAGATTGGTGTCACTTTATTAGATCTAACTGAAAACAGACATTCCCGGAGGTATAGCCCACAGTTGGACTTGCTGTTTGTATTGATGGCATTCCATGCCTATGGCTGACCAGTGTCAAATATATCCAGACTGGATTTCATTGCATGGTAATTTAGAGTAACTGAGGCTCTCAATTTTCCAAGAATTGTTTCATTTGTTAATTAGAACAGTTAAGGTTTGGGTAGAGCCATGCAATATGAGATTAATGCTGTGCCTTTTATTTTATAAGAGGTCTACATTTTACAAAGCTTTGGGAATTCACGAATGTTAAGAATGTGGGTCACTGTGAATGTATGATTGCTAAGCTTAAGAGCTGGTATGTCTTCTGCTCTTCCACCCTCATTTTCCAGTGTTTGGGTTGACAACATTATAGAAGTTTGATGA
Organism: Megascapheus bottae; assembly: GCF_031878675.1. Lineage (NCBI taxonomy): Eukaryota > Metazoa > Chordata > Mammalia > Rodentia > Geomyidae > Megascapheus > Megascapheus bottae. Next base: position 31,167,059 of record NC_143510.1, read on the forward strand.
TGAAGTGCAGTAATGGATGTATTATCACCATGAGCTGCTAAAAGTCTCAGCTCATTATTCTTTCCCTGACCTTATTTCAAGTGGCTCTCAATTGTTAAAACTCATTCAAACAATCAACCTTTCTCACTCTTGGTTGCCCTCAGACTTATGAGGCAGGGGCTGAGTTCTGCCAAGAAGATCTGTGCCCTAGTCCTGCAAATTAACAAGCCCCAGGGATAATTTGTCTCCTGAGACCTAGACTGACAGGGTGTGATGCTGTGATTCTGCCTCATTCTTGGCATTTGCTGAGTATGTAGAAATGGAGAAAGCACAAATTAAGAAGAAATTTGAAACCACAGAAACACCATCAAAAGTTGATAAATAAGCTCTATATATCTTTCTGCACATTTCTTATTCATGTAAGCATAATACTAATCTACTGAAGATTTCCCCAAGACGATCTCTTTTTTCCATATAATTTTTTTTTTGCCAGTCCTGGGCTTGAGCTCAGGGCCTGAGCACTGTCCTTGGACTTTCTCAAGGCTAGAGCTCTACCACTTGAGCCTCAGCACCACTTCCGGCTTTTTTCTATGTATATGGTATCGAGGAATCGAACCCGGGTCTTCATGCATGCTAGGCAAACACTTTAACCACTAGGCCAAACTCCCGGCCTCCATATAATTTTTATTGTAATTAATAGAAGAGTTACATTAAAATTAATTTGTGAGGGTGATTTATAGATGGGTTACAGTTACATAAGGAAGCAAATGAGTATGTTTCTTGTCTAACTAGTTAGTTTTTTCCTACTTTTCCTCTCCCAATTTCCCTACTCTCCTTCCCCACAAATTGTAAAGTTCATTTCCAACATTGTGTCCTGTGAGTATCACTGTTGTATTGGTTCATACTTTGTCCTTTGTATCACCATTTTGTTATTCTTTCAAGTAAGCTTCTTCTCATCCTTCAAGACCTGACACAAATACACCTTACCAGACTGAGCATTCCTGGACAGCCACATGAAAAGCTTTAGCACATTTATAGCCCTTAATTCACAAAGGGATTTCCCCATCGCTAGCAAGAATGCCTCTCCAGGGCAGGGACACATTGTATTCTATTTTCTACCTAAAACCAGGAAGCAGGTTCCACCATGCAGAGCCACAGAGAGGCACCAGAAAGGAGATGATATTAGAAGGGAAAACCTGCCAACTGTTTTTATTGTGATTTTTGTAAAAAGAATTGTATCAGGCAGGACAAAGAGACTAAGGTTTAGCAAGTATCTGTGAGGCTAAGGGACAGGCTCCTTTCTTGTCCAGTAGCTGGGGTTGAAATGATGAGGACAGGTAGAAATAGGCCCAGAAGATAAGAGCTAAATATAAGAGTAATGGGGTTTGGTTTAGCCAGTTGGTTTTGGGCAACTTGTCTCATCTATCTAAGAGCAGGCAGCCCTGGGAAGGAATAGTCTCCACGGTGCTAGCAAGACCCCAGATATTAATGGATCAGAGTAAACAAAATGCTTAATACAGTAGGCCTAACTAGCTCAAGGAGGACATTTCTGCTCAGTTCCTTCCAAATAAGGATAGCTCTAAGTAGAGGCTTAGCACTAACATATTACTTGGGAGTAAAAATTCAAATGAAAGAAAGGAAGAAAGAAATATTTTTTTTAAAAAGGACACACAGACATGGAGGAAAGAAAGGAACTGAGCACCTAGCAAGTAATCAGAGTACTTCATGAGACATGAGTGTATTAATAAATGAAAGACGAAATACCAGTTTATCTAACTACCATCCTTGCACTCCACTGTATTGCATCATTCATATGTATGCAAGTACTTGTGTTAGAGGCAAGAGAAATGATTCCACTCAAGCTTTAATTTTAAACAGATACTAAGGGACTTTGAACACTGTCAATGTCATCTCTCTGTGGTTGGAAATGATAGGTATAGTTTTCACATGTCTAAAATTACTGCTGTAAGGAGGTTGCTTCATTGGTATATTTGAAAGATGGCTTGGACACACTGAAGGGACAATTCAGACACTTGAGCAATAGATAATAGTTCATTTGTTTAAGGAAGACATCTGAAAAACCCATTCTAGTTAAAAAGTCTCAAGGGAAACACTAGTGACAAAGTGTCCTGATTTCAATGTCTGTCCATCAACAAGTATATCCAGGGTGCCTCCATTTAAGGAAACATTTCCATTTTTCAAAGTAGCTGAGTGACTTAAGCAAGGATTTGTCACTGAATTGTCTCACAAATAAGCACCTCCAATACACAAAAGTACTTGTTTACAAATTATTATAAATCAGCTTGTCAGAGCAATTTGGATGCTAAGGGTTAGAGAAAAACAGACTCACAGATTCTGCCAAGATCAATCAGAAACAATGAAAACAAAAATAGCAAGTCTCTGGGATAACAGGGTCAATTATAACAGTGTGATCTGTAGATAATCTTTTCAGATTGCTTCTGCAAAACTGGGGAAGATGATTAGACAGGGATCTTGTATTGCAATATCTAAATTACTTCTTTTCAGTCATTAGAGAGGATAGAAATTAACTCCTGAAGGATAGTGGCATAAATCTGTAACAGGGATTCTGAGCTGGGTATAAGAGGAGATGAAGGTTAGGAACTCATATTTCCTCTCCCACATGCAAGCATTGACTTCTATAAATACATGTGTATGGAAGATGGTTGCAAAAAGATCCCCTTTCTTTCTTTCTTTCTTTCTTTCTTTCTTTCTTTCTTTCTTTCTTTCTTTCTTTCTTTCTTTCTTTCTTTCTTTCTTTCTTTCTGTCTTTCTTGCTTGCTTGCTTGCTTGCTTTCTTGCTTTCTTTCTTGCTTTCTTCATCTTCTCATGCCCTTGCCCTTGCATAGGTGCTGATGGTCAAATGAAGGCCTCTGGCCTGTAGAACATGGTAGAAATAAGTGTGTGCCAGCTCTAAGCACAGGGCTCAAGAAGTCTGATATCTGTGATTGCTTTCTCTCTTGAGACTCTGCTGGCCCTGGATAGGTAAATAACCCCAGTGTGGAAGCTATGGAATAATCTGGGGAGGGTAGGGAAGGGGCTTATGATAGCAACTGAGAGGAGGTCAACCTGATTAACACAATATGTTATAAACAATATATATGCTTGTGTGGATGATGAAACCTCTTTGAATAATTAATGCACACTAAAAATTAAAGCACAGGATATAAAACAACTCCTGTCTGGGATTGAGATATTAGTGGTGGATGTGTGTGGGGGGGGGTTCAAATGGAGAGGGTGAAGTAGAATGGATATGGGACAAATACTTCATGGACATGTGTGAAAATGGAACAATGAAGCTTGTTGACATTGTTTTGGCAAGAGGAGCAGGGATAATGGGGAGTGATGGAGGGAGTAACTCTGATCAAGGTACACTGTATACAAATATGAACATGTCAAAACAAAATCCCCTAGCATGAACATATGGATGTTAATAAAAATACAAAATAGGAAATAATTCAAATCAAACCAATAAAACAACAACCCCCCTCCAAACAACCACAATTATTCTGCTGGGTGATGAAACTAATATAAAACAGTTTGATTGAGAGATAGGCAGAAAGAGGAGAGGTGTGTGTGGGGGGTAGCAGCTCAGGCACTCCATTTCCCTAGACAACAGCCACAAAATGTGGTTTCTGGAGAATCACCAACTGAGCAGAGATGTGTAAATGAGCCTGGCCAGCATTGGCAAAGCCTGGCCCAGCAATGCTAGCTGCCAGCCCAGGAAAAATATCAGAAGCTAAAAATTAATACTTAGATCATGCCACATTAGAATAGTAATAGATATTTCAGGTGATGTGTCCAAAAGCTTTGGTTGAAAGAAGCGAGGATATACATGTGACTCAATTTCTCTCTCCTGCCCCAGAGCAGACCCTCCTGGCTCCAAATCTATCATGCAGTGTGAGAATTTGTCACTTCTTCCTCTGATGGCATCAGCAAAGCTATCCTCCAGAAATGAAAGAAAAACACGAGTCAGCAACAAAATCAGAGAAAATATGTGACCATCAGACCAGTCTTAAAACAAAAAACAAAAACAAGCAAACAACAAAAATCAACTGCTTATGGGCGTGGGAGGCCTACAACCAGAAGTGAAGGACTTTCATTACCATGAAAGTCACAAAAGCATGGGACAGTATACAACCCACCACACACATAAATGGACTAAAGAGAAATAGGGTAGAACCAAACATTACCAATGTTATCAGTATAGTAATCTATGAAATCACAAACATCAACAAGGAAGGAAGAAAAACACAAAAATATTTGAAACAATTAGAAGAAAACCAACCAAATTACATTATATATATATATATATATGCACATTTCAGTTACCACAAATGAAGGAAATAATGCCATCTTTGTTTCTCTGGGTTTAGCTCACTTTGCTTAATATAATTTTCCCCAAGTCTTTTCATTTTCTTATGAATGGTACAATATTATTCTTTGTGATGGATGACTAGAATTCCATTGTGAATATATACCACATTTTCTTGATCCACTGGACCACTGAAGGGCATGTGAGCTGATAACATATCATAGCTATAGTAAATAATTTGACAGTGAACATGGTTGAGCTTTAGTGTGTCCTTGTTTGTGTTCTATTGGATAAATGCCCAGGAGTGGGATTTCTGGGTCATAGGACAGTTCTATGTTTAATCCTTTGAGGAATCTCCATAGAGATTTTCAGAGTGCTTGAAGAAGTTTGCATTTGTACCAACAATGTAAAAGGTTTCCCTTTTGGCCACATCCCCACCAGCATTTGTTATTGCTAGCCTTCTCGGGAATAGCCATGCTAATTGAGGAGAGGTAGGACATCCATGTTGTTTTGATTCACATTTCCTTTATGACCATAGATGTTAGGCATTTCTTCAGGTGTCTATTGACCATTATTATTTCTTCTTCTGAGAAATCTCTCTTCACATCATTAGCACACAAAGGTGCAATACCTATGAGCATCTGGTCATATAAAATATTTTTTAAATGAGCCCCAAGAAATGAAATGATGTTTTTGTCTTTGTTATTTTTTTTGTTTTCTTTTTATCTTGTTTCTTCATTTATCTCTCATTGGGAGGGTAAAGGGGCTCATGGAAATAATGGGTCAGAAAGTGCACAAAGGCAGCAGGAAAAGAAAAAGATGAAGGACAAAGGAGTTCTCATTCAAGGATGACACAGCTCACTTAATCCTTCAAAGTATCCTATGCATCAGTGCTATTTTCTTACTCAAAGACAAAGAAGACCACTGAGTCTTAGGAACAACATGGTCAATTCCATGTATGGGGCAAACTGTATTCACATTTAGATTCGCATTATAGGTCTACCTCTTTCAACAGTACCCACCCACCCTTAGGAGCAGCAAGTGTCTTAAGCAAGTTTACATTTCCAGAATACTTCTGCTTTTCCTAGGGTCTGAGTTGGTTTTTACTCATTGGGGCTCTCCTTTATCATGAGTTATACTTTCTAAAATCTGACTCAGCTTTGCAAATGCTACCTCCTATTAGCCCTGTTAAACATCTTCAGATTTAACTCCAACTGGGCTCTCCTTGAGGGCAACAACTTCAGTTATCTTCTTTGTCTCCAGGACGCATGACATAACATGGTATAGCACAACGCAGGCAAACTTCACTTCCAGATCCGAACCATGACAGCTTGCAAAGCTAGTATTAACTTTCCTGCTTGAATGCTGCTAAGCATGCCATAATTGATGCATATTGGCACAAATTACACAAATGTCTTGCAAACTATGACTGAGATCTGAAACATGCTGATCTAGTGTTCAGGCAGATAGAGAGTGATGCATTATATCAATATCCTCTAGGGAAGAAATTCAATGCATGGTGATTTATGCCTGTGATGCTAGCCTCTGGGAATCCAAAGCAGGCTGGTTAGACAATGGTGGCTCATGCCTATAATCCTAGCAACTCAGAAGGCTGAGATCTGAAGACTGTGATTTTGAAGTTAGCACCAGCAGAAAATTGGCAAGACTCTATCTCTAATTAACTAGCAAAAAGTTTGGAGTATGGGAGTGGTTTAAGTGGTAGAGTATTAGCCATGAGTAAAAAAGTCAAGAGGAAGCTAGAGATCCTGAACCCAAGGCCCCAGTATCAGGATAGTCTGGACTTCAAAGTGCGATATTGTGGCAAATAAATAAAAGAGAGAGAGGAGAGTAAAAGACAATTCAAGTAATAATTCTGAGTACTATATCACTGGTTCAGAAAGAAACTAATGTTTGTCTGGAGATATAAAAGTTAAAGATACCTTTGTATTTTTGTTACCAAATAAACATATAGAGTAAGTTACAAACATTTAAAAGTGGTTTGGGTACAGTATGTGCAATTTATGTCTGAATAGACATGTCACAGAATAGACATATTAATTTGATGTTAATTTGAATAGAAATGAATCCCAAATGTATACTGTGAAATGAAGTAAAAATACAACAGGAAAAGAAAATTCCTTTCTGGTCATTAAATAGCTTCCTATAATTTGGTGTATCTATGGAAATGTTTAGTAAATGCTAAAGATAGAACAGAAAATTGAAGGTGAACAGAAAGGTGACAAGGGACTTGATGGGAGAGGAAAATTCATCTTGTCACTTATTACCCCAAACCCAAATTTATGCAATACTAGCCAGAAAGGCAATTTTCATTTTATCCAGGATAAACCGGAGCTTAAGCCACCCAATCCTGTCACCTTGAATGTCTCACATATTTGCTCAAATAGTTGGTGCAGTCTTGTTTTGTTTTGTGACTACAATGACCAGGCTGCTACAATCTTACCTGAAACAACCACATTAGGACAGGATTTGTCCTAAAGTGGAATTTCCTGGGAAAGACTTCAGTTACTGAGGTACAAAGACGACTGAATCATCTTATAAGAGGTGCAGTTATGGTGGCATTAACCCTGGATCATCTATCTATCTATCTGCCTAAAACAATTTTATAGTGAGGCATCAATTATGTATTGATTTCTTTCATCCTCCAGTTGAATATTTGCCGTAATTAATGTTTCTGTAATGGCAGAGAACAAACTAGCATGACTAGAACCTGCCTTATTTTATGTCACTATGGTTTTGGTTAGTTGAGCTGTTATCTACATCTCTGCCTTCTCCACTTCCCTTTATGCCCCAGATCTGATCTGAAGCCAGCAACATCTATGACTATTGCTTTTTGCCTTCCATAACCCCTTTCTCTTTGGGTCCCATGATCCTTTGTTCTTGTATTTCTGATAGGCTGTTCCTAATCACGAGGCTTCATGAGAGGACATCAAACAAAGGGAGAATGCATTTGGGGTCTTTGTTTCCTTAGCTGACATCTTGTCAGGACACAATCCAGTCATAGTTTCTTTTTAAAGCCCCAGCCCCACTTGAGCATTTCCCTTGCTAATATAATGACTCTTTTCATAGTTCTAGAAACGTCCTCCTTTTGGTACTTCATGCCTATGTAAGGGAAAGGGATCATCATGAATCCTCTATTGTGTCCCTTAATTCTACCCATAACTTCATTGTTCCTAATGAAACTATTTGCAATACCCCTCCCCTAAGTATGCAATTCTCTCCTCATAAATCCATTTCATATATGTCTCAAGTTCAGACTACAATAGTCCTTAACTACTTTCCTTACAGTAGAGATCCAGATACTATATTCTATTATACACACCCTGTTTATTTTCCTTGGGGTACTTATAATCCAGCAGTATAGTACTGATTTGCTTTTATCTGCTTATCATCTTTCTCTTTCACTAGCATGTAAATCTTTTTTCTGTTTTTTTTTCATATATTTTTTATTGCAGTTAATAGAAGGGTTACATTATATTCACCAGATAGAAGGTGCATTGCTTCACAAACATTGATACCCTTTCTCATGTCTTGGACCCCATTCCTCCCCACCCCGCCCCTCATCTTGTTTTCCCCCTTCCCTATCCTATTTCAAATAACCAAATAAGCATCTATACGATATATCAGATAACAAGGTCAAATTCTGTAACAATATGAAATAACCAAGGGACAGCAAAAAAATGAGAGATAACATGGTACATTAAGGACAACAATCACTCATTACATGGCTTTTGTTTCTATATCCTGGAGGTCCTTTCATTTAGTGTCATCCTATAGGTCCTTATGTATCTAGGTTTTACTAGTATGTAAATCTTATTTGGTCAGTTATTGTTTATTTTGTTAACTGCTTGACAGTAATTGTTACATGGTAGAAATAAAATGAAACAATGGATTTCTATCTGGGAAAACAGTGGGTATTACAGAATGAGTGACCAACTCACATCTGGTCAGAAAATCTTAGCTTCAAGTACGTAGTCACATTGAAATTAAGCCTAGGAGTCATAAAGGTTTTAGGCTCAAGCTCAGATTAGTTAAAAATAAGATAGTAATTTCTGGGGACCCACAGAAGTTTAGGTTAGGTTTTAGGTTCTACACCAGTGTATTCACTCGTAGATGTGTACACAGGTCCATTTTTTTGTTGTTGTTGCTATAACAATGCAGTTGAGATTGAGCACTGTGTGAAAAAATCGATTCTATTTAATTCATTGAAGGATGGAAAGGCAGAAATCAGCTGTCCTCAAATGATGAGGGCTCATTTAGCCTTGTTATAATTTTCATATTCTTATAATAAGAGCGTGTGAAAGAATAAAGACAGGAGACCAGAAACAAGAGAAGGGTCAGTTTTACCCTTTTAAAGACAATCCTCTGTCACGGGACCTAACTCATTCCAAGAAACCAACCTTTACCTGTAGGGGGATGAAGCCCCATTTACCTCTTAAAGAAAAGATCCATCATCTTCTCAGAAACTGAGAAACAAACTTCCAACACGTAATCTTGGGGGATAAACATAAACCAAACCCTAGCAGATATTATAAGTAAGTAGGAGACTCTTCCAGGATGTGGATAGTTGCTGCTGGCTTTGTTGTTTGGAGATAAAGGCCAAGTGAGTTGACATTTAAACTCCCTTTGGCTTAGAAACAAAGTTTTAAGCATAGCTTAGCTTTAGAAACTACAAACATAGATACGCGAGATTTCAAAAAGAAAAAAATCTGTTTGAGCATCTGTCAGTAACTCAGGGGCTCGTGACCATGCTATTCGTCAGTCGTTTGAATTCAGCAAACAACAAAAAACTTATTACAGTTCTAAGGTGTTGTGGCTGATGCTTTTACACAGTAGGCGAATGGTATCCACATTCTTCTTTGAACTTAGATAATTTGTTCCTGGTGACAAGTAAAGAATCATCTTTCCCACCAAACAAATAAGCAGAGACAATGTGGTAGAGGTGATACAGCAAAATCAGAACATAAAAAGTAGGGTGGCAAGAAGGCTTAGCAAAATCCCTGAAAACTGCACATACACAGATCCAACAGGAAGCCATTATAACTAATGGACCAAAGGCAATTTACAGAATGTATGAGTGGGAAGGAGCTTCTAGTTTTAATGCAGTTGGTCAAGACTTACTGTAGTTCAAGTGAACTTACAATACAAAGGTTCATTCAATTGAAAAGCATATTGCAAAGAATACAGGAAAGCAATTGAGAGTCTGAGTCCAGTTTCTCAGAACCAAAGATAATGTATGTTTTTCTTTTCGAGGTCCCTTGAGAATCAGCCTATCAGTCTCCAGGCTTCAGAAATGTTGGCCATTCCTATAGACACATGAAGAAATGCTCAACATCTCTGGTCATAAAAGAAATGCAAATCAAAACAACTCTAAGATTCCACCTCACTCCAGCTAGAATGGCCAGGATCAGGAAAACGAATGACAACAGATGCTGGAGGGGATGTGGCCAGGAGGGATCACTACTACACTGTTGGTGGGAGTGCAAACTCGTCCAACCACTATGGAAAGCAGTGTGGCAGTGCCTCAAAAGGCTAAACATAGAACTCCCCTATGACCCAGCAATTCCACTACTTGGCATTTACCCAACCATCCAGAAACAAGGACATACTAAACCCACTAGCACAACAATGTTCATTGCAGCATTATTCACCATAGCAAAGATATGGAACCAACCTAGATGTCCCTCAGTTGATGAGTGGATCAACAAGTTGTGGTATTTGTACACAATGGAATTCTATGCTGCTGTCAGAAAGAATGACATCGCCCCATTTGTTAGGAAATGGAAAGACTTAGAAAAAATCATATTAAGTGAAGTAAGCCAGACTCAAAGGAACTTAGGCTCAATGGTTTCCCTCATTTGTCATAATCAGTAGAAACCTTGGGATCTACTAGCAGAGATTTGCAAAAGAGCAAAATCTTGATACATAAGGACATATAGTATGAAGCTAATTGAAAGGACCTCCAGGATAGTGAAACAAAAGCCATATAATGAATGATTGTTGTCCTTAATGTACTATGTTGTCTCTCATCTCCTTTGCTGTCCCTTGTTATCTCATATTGGTATAGTATCTCACTTTGTTATCTAATATATTGAATTTATTTGTATTTGGATATTTCAAATTTGATAGGGAAGGGGGGAAAACCAAGACGGGTGGGGGGTGGGGGGGGAGGGAAACGGGTACCAAGACATGTGAAAGGGTATCAATGTATGTGAATTAACGCACCTTCTATCTGGCAAATATCATGTAACCCTTTTACTAATTACAATAAAAAAGAAAAAAAATCAAAAAAAAAAAGAAAGAAATGTTGGCCATTGTCCTTAGGTGGCTTTGTGTGAGACTCGTTGAGCACTTAGTATAGAGGACACCTTTCCCTACCTTTGTACGACCATCATCACCAGTATAAACATAAACACTGTAACATTTACCAAGCCTCTTGGAGAAATGTTGGGAAACTGGTACACAAGTCAATACTGCATGCTTACTAGGAGGGTAGAAATAAAAGCAAAGGCTGAAATGATGTTTCCTATGGGGATTAATTCTCTAGCATGTTTTTTATTTAAGAGCCTCTCTTATCCTTTTGGTTCATGTGACCAATGTTTTTCAGTTTCTCTTCTTTTTCTTCCCTCCCTCCCTCCCTTTCTTCCTTCCCTGAGCTAGTTGTAGTACCTAAGCTCAGGGGCTCAAGGCTCAGGCTCTACTACTTGAGCCTCAGCTCCACTCCTGGTTTTTTTATGGATAATTGGGAGATAAGAGTTTTGTAGATTTTCCTGGCTTGGAACCCAGATCCTCTGACCTCAGTCTCCTGAGATACTATGAATACAGGTATGAGTCACTGATGCCTGCAATATATTCTAATTTTTATTCCAAAGTATCATTTTTTTGTGCTGGTCCTGGGGCTTGAACTCAGTGTTTGGGTGCAGTCTTTGAACTTATTTTTGCTCAAGGCCAGCACTCTACCACTTGAGTCATAGCTCTACTCCTATTTTAATTTTTATGGTTCATTGGAGATGAAATATTACAGATTTTACTGCCTAAGTTGGCTTCAAACTGTGAACTTCAGATCTCAGCCTTTTGTGTATCTAGTATTATTGGTCTGAGCCTCCTGCACTCGATCCAAACTACATTTTTTACAAGCAAGATCTTGACATATCTTTGTTTATTTTTTTAAATTATTTGTTTGTTTTTGCTGATTTGTGGGGCTTAAACTCAGGGCTTGGATGCTGTCCCTCAGCTCTTTTGCTCAAGGCCAACACTATAGCACTTCGAGCCAACCTCCACTTCCAGTTTTCTGGTGGTTAATTGGAGATAAAAAGCCTCACAGACTTTGCCTGGGCTGCCTTTGAACTGTAATCCTCAGACCTCAGCCTTCTGATTAGCTAAGTTTGCAGGTGTGAGCCACCAGAGCCTGGCCATATATTTATTTAATATTATTCAACTCACTACAAGGAAGAGCCCTGGTTATAGTCTAGCAGTGGATGGTAGCTGTCTAAATGATTCGGTATGAAGTGGATCTCTATAGTATTAAGTCTGTTTCAAGAGGGACTTACCCCTTATCCCATTTCCTTCTTTTGTGAAAGAGTACATGAAATCTCCACAACTGAGGGTGAATTAATGTTCTACCTATCAAATAACAGCACGTATGTTTCAGCCTTGGATTTCCTTTTGTTTTTCTGGTTTTTTATTAATGCCCTTCTTCAGCATTGAATCTGATATCTTCTAACTTTAAAAACCCAACCCTGAGCCCTTCAAATTAAATGGATCAAATTTTATAGCATCCAAAGGACCTATGGGTATGTTTACTGCAAAGATAGCATCTCCTTTATCTTTATTTTTGCTGTTTAATTAGATTCAATAAGTAGATTGAGAAGATGAAATAGAAATCTCAATTTTATTCAACTAATTTAAGCCAAAATATCATCTTTGAACCCCTGTGTTCATATCATATATGCTTCTCGCATTCTTTTTCTTGTCATTAGTGCTGATTTTAAAATGATGATGCAAGCTAAAAATGTAATAATTATTTGGTTAATTTAAGAGGAGATGACAACTATACCCCAGAGATTGAAGACAGAAATTTTGCCTCTTTTATCAAATAAAAATAATGTTCATACAAATATTCCATGAGATCATTTACAGTAGCTTTAATAATAACAACTCCAAACTGGAAACAGTGAAAATAGCCCTCAACAGGCACACAAATTGTATATGTACAAAAAATAGATTACGACTCATTAATTTTTAAATAAAAGATCGAATTATTTTTTTCCTTTTTTATTGTAATTAATAAAAGGGTTACATGATATTTGCCAGATAGAAGGTGCATTAATTCACATACATTGATACTCTTTCACATGTCTTGGTACCCATTTCCCTCCCCCCCCACACCCCCCACCCATCTTGGTTTTCCCCCTTCCCTATCAAATTTCAAATAACCAAATACAAATAAATTCAATATATCACATAACAAAGTGAGATACTATACCAATATGAGATAACCAAGGGACAGCAAAGGAGATGAGAGGTAACATAGTACATTAAGGACAACAATCATTCGTTGTATGGCTTTTGTTTCAATATCCTGGAGGTCCTTTCAATTAGCTTCATACTATATGGCCTTATGTATCAAGGTCTTGCTCTATTGCAGATATCTACTAGTAGAGCCCAAGGTTTCTACTGATTATGACAAATGAGGGAAACCATTGAGCCTAAGTTCCTTTGAGTCTGGCTTACTTCACTTAATATGATTTTTTCTAAGTCTTTCCATTTCCTAACAAATGGGGCGATGTCGTTTTTTCTGACAGCAGCATAGAATTCTATTGTGTACAAATACCACAACTTGTTGATCCACTCATCAACTGAGGGACATTTAGGTTGGTTCCTTATCTTTGCTATGGTAAATAGTGCTGCAACGAACATTGTTGTGCTGGTAGATTTAGTATGCCCTTGTTTCTGGATAATTGGGTAAATGCCAAGTAGTGGAATTGCTAGGTCATAGGGGAGTTCTATATTTAGCCTTTTGAGGCACTGCCATACTGCTTTCCATATTGGTTGAATAAGTTTGCACTCCCACCAACAGTGTAGTAGTGATCCCTCCTGGCCACATCCCCTCCAGCATCTGTTATTATTCATTTTCCTGATCCTGGCCATTCTAACTGGAGTGAGGTGGAATCTTAGAGTTGTTTTGATTTGCATTTCTTTTATGAACAGAGATGTTGAGCATTTCTTCATGTGTCTATAGGCCATTTTTGTTTCTTCTTCAGAGAAGACTCTCTTTAAGTCTTTGGCCCATTTTTAATGGAATGGTTGTTACTTTGGAGGTTAGTTTTGGAGTGATTCAATTTTTTGAGTTGTTGATATATTTTAGATATGAGGCCTTTGTCCGATTTTTGGTTGGTGAAGATCTTCTCCCACTCTGTAGGCTTCCTAATTAATTTACTAGCTATGTCCTTTGCCATACAAAAGCTCCGCAGTTTAATGCAGTCCCACTTATCCAGCCTTTCTCTGATTTGTTGTGATTCTTGGTCCTTATTAAGAAAGTTTCGACCTGTGCCAAGGAGGCCTCCTATTCCTTCTTGTAAAGTTTTCAGTGTGTCAACTTTTTCCTCCAGGTCTTTGATCCATTTGGAGTTAATTCTAGTACAGGGTGACCAAGAAGGATCCAGCTTTAGTTTTCTGCAGGTGCTTAACCAGTTCTGCCAGCACAACTTGTTGAAGAGGCTGTCTTTCTTCCATTATATTTTTTTGGCTCCCTTGTCAAAGATTAGGTGGCCATAGGTCTGTTGTTTAATATATGGGTCCTCAGTTCTATTCCATTTGTCTTCAGGCCTGTTCTTGTGCCAGTACCAAGCTGTTTTGATAATTATAGCCCTGTAATACAGTCTAAAGCTTGGAACTGAAATTCCTCCAGCGCTGTTCTTTCTGCTAAGAAGTGTTTTTCCTATATGGGTTCTTTCATTATTCCATATGAAATTTTGAATTGCCTCTTCTTTTTCTTTAAAGAATGCCATTGGGATATTGATGGGTATTGCGTTGAATTTGTAGATAGCCCTTGGCAAGATTGTCATTTTCACAATGTTGATTCTTCCAATCCAGGACCATGGGAGGTTTTTCCATTTCCTTAGTTCTGCTTTAATTTCCTTTTTTAGGGTTTTAAAGTTTTCATCAAAAAGGTCCTTTACATTCTTAGTTAAGCTAATTCCTAGGTACTTTATTTTCTTTGAGGCTATTGTGAAAGGAGTTGCTTTCCTGATTATTGCCTCGTTCCTCTCACTGTTGGCGTAAAGGAAGGCAGTTGATTTTTGAGGGTTAATTTTATAGCCTGCTACACTTCCAAAGTTTTGAATCAGCTCAAGGAGCTTGGGAGTAGAGTCTATAGGATTCTTTAAATACAGAATCATGTCATCTGCAAAGAGGGATAGTTTTATTTTCTCTTTCCATACTTGGATCCCCTTTATGTTTGCTTCTTGCCTTATTGCACTGGCTAGGAATTCTAGTACTATGTTAAAGAGGAGTGGAGAGAGTGGGCATCCTTGTCTTGTTCCTGATTTTAGAGGGAATGGCTTTAGATTTTCACCATTAAGTGTAATACTAGCTGTGGGTTTGTCATACACAGCCTTTATTATATTGAGGAATGTTCCATGGATTCCTAGTTTCTCCAGAGCTTTTAACATAAAGGGGTGTTGCATCTTGTCAAATGCCTTTTCTGCATCTATTGAGACAATCATGTGATTTTTGTCCTTGCTCCTGTTGATGTGTTGAATTATATTAATTGATTTGCATATGTTGAACCAGCTTTGCCTCCCTGCGATGAATCCAGTTTGATCATAGTGTATAATTTTTTTGATGAGTTGTTGTAGACGGTTGGCCAGTATTTTGTTGAGAAGTTTTGCATCGATGTTCATCAAAGAAATAGGTCTATAGTTCTATTTCTTTGATGAATCTCTGTCTGGTTTGGGGATGAGGGTTACACTGGCTTCATAGAATGAGTTTGGTAAAGAATCTTCATTTACAATTTCGTTGAAGAGCTTGAGGAGTATTGGTGTGAGCTCTGCTTTGAAGACCTTATAGAATTCAGCTGTGAATCCATCTGGCCCTGGGCTTTTCTTAGGTGGAAGTTCTCTTATTGCCATTTCTATTTCAGAGCATCAAATAGGCCTGTCGAGTTGGGTTAGTTCTTCTTGATTCAGTGTAGGTCTATTAATATTGGCTAAGAATTCATCCATTTCTTCTAGATTCTCAAATTTGTTGGCGTGAAGGTTTCAGAAATATTCCCTCATGATATTCTGGATCTTGGTAATTTCTGTCGTGATATTACCATTTTCGTCTGCGATTTTGTTTATTTCGATATGCTCTCTTCTTTTTTTGGTAAGATTTGCTAAGGGTTTGTCAATTTTTGTTAATGCTCTCAAAGAACCAACTCCTTGTTTTGTTGATTCTTTCTATAGTTTTTTTGGATTCCAAATCATTTAATTCTGCTTTGACTTTAATAATTTGCTTCCTTCTAGTGGGATTAGGGTTGGTTTGTTGCTCTTTTTCCAGGAGCTTAAGGTGAGATATTAACTTGTTTGTTTGCGATTTTTCCAACTTGATGTTGTAGGCACTCAGCACTATAAATTTTCCTCTGAGTAGTGCCTTTGCTGTGTCCCAAAGGAGTTGGTATTTTGTGTGCTCCTTAGTGTTAAATTTCATAAACTGTTGGATTTCTGTTCTGATATCTTCGATGTCCCATTGGTGATTCAACAATGTGTTGTTCAGTCTCCATGAGTTACAGGGTTTTCGTTGGTGGAGATGTGTGTTCAGTTCCAATTTGATGCCCTCGTGGTCTGAGAGTATGCAGGGAATAATTTCAGTGTTTCTGAATCAGTCCAGGTTTGTTTTATGACCTAAGATGTGGTCCATTTTGGAAAATGTTCCATGTGCTGCTGAGAAAAACGTATATTGTGTTGTTGCTGGGTAGAATATTCTGCAGATGTCTGTTAGATCTAGTTGGTCTAGGTAGTTGTTCAGTTCTAAGGTTTCTCTGTTGAGTTTTTGCCTTGTTGATCTGTCCATAGGTGAGAGTGGTGTGTTGAAGTCACCAACAATCACTGTGTTTCGATCTATGTATGGTTTCAGTATAAGTAAAGTTTGCTTGATGAAGTTCGGAGCTCCGGGATTGGGTGTGTAAATATTTAGGATCGTTATGTCTTCCTGGAGGAAAGATCCCTTTAGTAGTATGTAGTAACCTTCTTTGTCTTTTCTTACTAATTTTGGTTTGAAGTCTATTTTATCTGATATGAGGATGGCAACTCCAGCCTGTTTATGGGGGCTGTTAGCTTGATAGAGTTTATTACAACCTCTCACTTTCAAAAGATGATTGTTTTTTGGGGTAAGATGTGTCTCTTGAAGACAGCAGAATGATGGCACTTGCTTTTTGATCCAACTAGACAGCCTATGCCATTTAATTGGAGAGTTAAATCCATTGATATTGAGAGTTAGGATTGGTAGATATTTATTAGTTCCTACCATTTTTAAAAGCTTTTATTAGGGCCTGTGTATTGACAGTTCTTGTGGTCCTTAGATGGTATGCTGTTTAGGTGCCATTTCTTTCCCTATATTGCATTTATTTTGGTTTTCTATGTATAGAACATCTTTGAGAATTCTCTGTAGTGTTGGTTTTGTTGCTACATATTGTTGTAGCTTTTCCCTGGAATGGAATGTTTTTATTGTTCCCTCAGTTAGCTTAGCTGGGTACAGTATTCTTGGTATTTGACTTAAGGGCATGACATATATGCTTCCAGTCACTTCTTGCTTGCATGGTCTCTGCTGAGAAATCTGGGGTTATTCTTATTGGTTTTCCTTTATAGGTTACTGATCCCTTTCCCCTGGCTGCCTTTAGGATCCTTTCTTTGGTTTCTATTGATCCAGTTCGGATTACAATGTGGCAGTGGGATGTTCTTTTCTAGTCAGGTCTGTTTGGGGTTCTAAAAGCTTCTTGTATTTGGATGGGCCTGCCCCTCTGGATATTTGGTAAATTCTCTGAGATGATTCCCTGAAGTATATTTCCAATACCATTGACCTCTTTCTCCAGGCCCTCCTCAATACCAATTAGCCTTAAATTAGGTTTCCTAATTGTATCTTGGACCTCCTGAAGCGCTCTCTCATTTTTCCTAGATTTGGATTGACTCATTTTCTGTTCTTTCTCTATAATAACTAAATTATCTTCAGCCCCGGAAATTCTCTCCTCTGCATTGTCTAACCTGCTATCAAAGCTATCTACTTTATTTTTCATCTCCCTTGCTTCTAATTGCTCATTTAATGCCTTGTATCTCTTCTTTTAGATCATGTATGGTTTTCTTTAGCTCCTTGATTTCCATTTGAGTGGTTAGCTCAGTAGCTTTATTTTCTTTGGACATTTGCTGGAGTTTGGTCACCTTTTTATTTGTGGATTCTATGAATTCATCCATCTTTCTTTGAAAAACCTTTATTATGGCCTCCTTTATGGCTTCTTCTTTTTCACTTATCACCTTGTTTATGCTTTCCTCTTGTTCAGATATGGCTTCCTCCCTTATCTCTTTCCTTATATTCTCACATTTTTCATTAATGATGTTTATCAATTGCATTTGTATAGCACTTGGAAGACTCTCCTCTAGGTTTGCCAGTGACTGTTCCATTTTCTGTTTACATTGGGTGGGGGATGTTGTTTCTTGATTTGACATTTTTCTTGAGTTTCTTGTTCTGCCCATTTGAAAATGGGAGCAAGATTAATACTAAACACAATTATAGTTTTTCAGATATAACCAACCTAGACCTCTGTAGCTGGCAGACACTAGATGTTCACAATTTTTGATTGGTGTTATCACTCTTTCTTTTTGTGCACTTACAGACCAGGCTAATACAACCACTGATAAGTGATTTATACCCAAAACAATAAGCCTCTCAATCCAATCTCTATTGTCTTTAAGTCCCTCTGAGCCTAGAGAATAATTAAACACCTATACAGTATTGTTCAACAGCCATCAAGTGTAGGTCCATGCATTATAAGGGTTGAAAGACGAACAGAGTACCAGAGATAGAAAAATAGAATGAGAGAGGTCAGGGGAGGTACAAGAGGATTAACGTAGGAGTGTAAGAATATTATAGTAATGTAGAAAAGATATAGCTTAAGGATAACTGACCTAAGTTGGTAAGTAGGTAGCGTATTTGAGTAAAAAGTTTGGAAAGTATTAGAATAAAACTTATGTGTTGCTGCATGACTAGCTCTCAGCCCAACCAGTGGCCTCACAGTGGACCATGGGGTGGATCTGCAAGCTTTAGTCTGAGCACGCTGGGCAGACCTTTTCCTGTGCTGCTTCCAGGGGCGGCCCCTAGCCAAGGGTCTGGAGTTTGAGAGTTTCTAGGGGCTCCCAGCAGGACCAGCAGGAGACTGCTCTGTTCCCAGGGGCGGTGCCCAGCTGAGGATGTGGTCTCCAAGGGCGGAGCCTCGCCTTTCTGGTTCTCAGAAGGGAAGCTTGGCTGCTGGTTGGCCCTTCAGATCCCTGCTGTGTTTCCACTGCTTTGTCTGAGAGTCTGTGACTGTGGGGGGCCCCTCGGTGTTGTCTCGCTCAGGATTCCAAGCTGGAGGATGCCCCGCTCAAGAATTGCGGGGGAGGGCAGATGCTGCCTCCTATTCCCCCCCCCCCCCCCCCCCCGCACACCCTACCCGCTGTTGTAAGGCAGGGTTCCAGCACCCTCCACTCTCCAGATCCAGTGGCCTGGGAGAGGAGCCTGCTGGGTGGGTGGGAGCTGGGGCAGTTCCGCCTCCCGTGGTGGGGTGCTGAGTCTTAGGGTTGGCCCGCCTGTCAGTCTCCAGTCAGAGGGCTGGGAGTTGAGCCCGTTGGGCGGGTGGGAGTTACGACAGCTTTGCCTCCCTTGGTGGGGGTGCTGGGTCTTAACGCTGCCCGCCTGTCAATTTCCAGTCAATGGCCTGAGGGAGGGGGCTGTTGAGGGAAGGGACAGGATTCTAAATTCCTTGCCCCCCTGCTCCTGCCAGTCTTTCTCGGGCAGGGTGGAGGGGGCTGAGTTAAGTTCTATTGCTTGGCACGAGCTCTGCTTTCCCGATGTGTTTGGGGACCAGCTGTATTACTCACGCTTCTGTGTTCCGTCTGTGGGTGTTCCACGGTGGTGGGGAGTCTTTCACTCCCCTCGGGTCTCCGCCGCCGCCTGTGTTCTGTGTCTGGGTTCCGCTGCTTGCTGTTCTGGTTCCGCATCTGGGTTCTGTTGCTTCCGCGGCTCGCTGGCCCAGTCCTGTGCTGGTTTCTGCAGCATTTGGGCTGGCCGTCCTGGTGGCCTCTGCTGCTTTTCGCGGCTTGGAGCGAGGGGTGGGGGAGGGGTCCTCGCCTTCCGAATTCTTTGAGAAAGTTGGATGTGAGCTTTATCTGGATTTCTTTTCCGGTCTGAGTCCTTCTCCATTGCTTTTTTGAGTTTGTTGTTGTGGATTTCTTAAGATAATTGGCTCATGGGACTCCCTGGTTCTCTCTTTTTGTGAGAGAGAGCTAGGCAGCATCCCTATTGTCTAGGCGCCATCTTCTCATATCCCCAAAAGATCCAATTATTGATAAAGATATCTACTTAGATACATCTCAAAGACTTTCTGTTACTGAAAAAGAAGCCAGTAAGGTTTAAACACTGGATGGTTCAATTTATATGAAGTCTAAGAATACGTGAAACATTGTAGTGGTGACTCTAATAAGACAGGCTGCCAGTTTGTCCTAAATGCCCCACCTGGCATGGGAATTTGAGGGCTGAGCATGGTCTGCTCCTACTAGACTGGCTCAGTAATGGAAAAACAGCAAACATTCAGCCCACTGGCACCTAGAATGGGAAAATCAGAGCATGGCTTGTTTGGATGGAGTGGAATATCAACTTCCAGTCAATCCTGGGCCAGGGTACACTCATTACATGTGGGAGTAACGATGGGGAGGTGGAGGGGGGCATACAGTTGTTCTGTTGTAGGGTGGCCACTGTCTAAAAGTCGATTTCTGGCAAGGTGCTGGTGGCTTATGCCTGTAATCTTAGCTACACAGGAGAATGAGATCTGTGGAACATGACTTGAAGACAGACCAGGCAGGAAAGCCTGTGACACTCTTATCTCCAATTAACCATCAAAAGGCTGGAAATGGAAATGTGGCTCAAGTGATAGAGTGCTAGCTCTGAGCAAAAAATCTAATTGATGGCACCTAGGCCCTGAGATCAAATCCCAGAATTGGCATACACAATACACACACACACACACACACACACACACACACACACACACACATACACACAGTGTTACAGTGTTCTGTTGCAAGTCTACTGTTTTTTCATATGAAAGATGTTGATTTCATTTATTTTATGCATATAAAAAGGAAGAAATATAATTTACTAATATTTAATAATTGAATTAATGTAGTGTATTTGCTTATGAAATCACTCACAATATTCTGAGGGAAACAGAATTGCCAGTGATTTTTTTTACTTATTGGTTAGTTTTTAGCAGTTATGAGTGCCCAGTTAATTTAATGTGTAAATATTATTTATTAAAAAATTAACCCTTACAATGTGAACATGATTTAGTCTTCAAATCTACTGTTTTTTTTACTTCCTGGTTCTTTCATTGTGGGGGAAAACAGACTTTGGAGAAATTGTTGTGCTGGTTGTTGGTAGTACAGACTTGAAGCAATGAGAAAAACCAGGGAACTCTACCCAGGTTATTCCTTTATTCCTAAAGAACTTGGGCTGTCTTGCCTTTTCTCTCACTGTTCAGTCTTCCTATGTAGCTTATTATGTTATTTCTAGGGAGTTTTGATTCTAAGGGTGGGTGGGTGTAGTCCATCTTCTGTAAAGCCAAAAACCCTTGGTTCCATTTTTTTCTTCCTATCAATATTTTCTTTAAGGGATAGGCTCTCACTTTGTTGCCATTTGGGCCTTAGATTCTTGGGCTCAAATAATCTTCCCACCTAGCTGTGAATATAGGCATGAGCCAGCTCATATCAGCATATACTAGTATAGTACCTATATATATTGAGACATAGCACATAGTAACTGTTCAAAAAAATGAAGGTAGTGCTGGGATCCATGTCATACTTGATAAGACCTACTTATGCATTGCTGAATAGTTGTGATTTAGCTATCTTACTTTGTGGACTTGGAACTGCCAATTTCTTTTGTCAATCCCATTGTCCAAAACATCTTGAGTGGCCTTGAGTAGAAATGTTCAGATCACTTATTGAATGGCTTCATGTAAAGCTGGAACTGCAGTTGTGTCTCACCTATTTAGGTTTCTGGAATCTTACTAGTGGGCCCTTCTTCTCTACCTTCTTGTTTCTTTGACACTGAGAACAATCAGTGACTTCAACCATGTTCAAGTTGCTACTGGCTATAATATTCATTATGGTTCAGCTACTGTCAAGGTAAAAGCAAGTGTCTGGGCTCCCGAAGATTCACTTCCTCTGCTTATTTATTTTTCCTTGTGGAGGAAGTTGTATTTCCAATGGATTCTTCACAATTTCCTAAACTTTCTGGCTTTGCCATTAGTAATACCCTTTTGCCCTGTGTTACCTGCATTCACTCACAAGATAAAGCATTCTGCCTCATTTTTGCAAACAGAGTGAAAACAACTAAACTCTACAGGGAGAACCCAAGCCAGAGATCAAGAGAAGCTAATGTATTTCACTAGCCCATGGTCTGTAAGCATGCCACAGTCTTCTCAACATGAAAGGGAAAACACTAACTGCTTTGTCTATGGGTTTATGTTGACTTATATTTCTCTAATTTGGTGGTATTTTATTTTAAAAACTCTCTTGTGGAAATTAGAAAAAAAATCAATGCCTATTATCGAACCTTTACACACAAGTATTACAGGAAGTACAAGAGCTCTAATTATAGAGATTGGAAATATGTTAAGGAATACCTCTTTACCCCCTATCTACTCTCCTATGGCTTTGGCAGTTTTGTGGCTATTGCTGGAAAGAGAACTCATACTGCACCATAGACTCCTTATTTAGTACTTCTCACCTGCTGACCATCATGCTCTGACCCTTCTAGGCATGTTATGCATGCCACACTATACAACAAACTATGATCACAAGGCTAAATCTATTTTAAACTACCTGCATTTGTAAATAGTGTTATTAGACTATAGCCCTAGTCATTGATATCTTAGACATCCCTTGATGTTTGTGTGTGTGGGGAGGTATAAATGTGTGTGTATATGTATGCTTTTACATTTCTTAGGACAGTGTTTCTCAATCCAACCTGCTTTAAGAGTCACTTGAGTTGCTTTTCACACATTGCTAATCCCTACTCCCACCCCCCACTCCTTGAGGTTTTGAAAATAATCCGGCTATGGCTCAGTTCTCAATATGAAAGCTCTCCAGGTGATTACAGTAGAGACCAAGTTGGGATTTTTTATGCTGTCTGACTTCTGCTCGACTTCCTTATTATCTACATATTATCTCTAGTTTCCACATGACCACACTTTCAGCTGCTCACTAGGCACTGCCAATTGAGTTTCTGGTCATCATCACTCCTTTACTCACCTAAGTCAGAACTGATTCCTCTCTTCTCAGTAACTACTTCTCCATGTTTTCAGTTGCTCAGAATAAAAATCTCAGAGTCAGGCTGGGAGTTTGGCCTAGTGGTAGAGTGCTTGCCTAGCATTCACGAAGACCTGGGTTTGATTCCTACATACCACATATATAGAGAAAAGCCAGAAATGGTGCTGAAGCTCAAGTGGTAGAGCTCTAGCCTTGAGAAAGTCCAAGGACAGTGCTCAGTCCCTGAGCTCAAGCCCAGGACTGGAAAAAAAAACCCAGAGTCACTGATGTCTTCCCTTTTGTTTCATCTCACAAGCAAATCCTTTTGTACCTCCAAAGTGCATTACCATGTAGCTCCTCCTTTTCCAAACCAGACAGTCTCACTGGCAATACTGCAATGGTCTCCTGTTGGCATGGCCTCCCTGTTTCTACCCTGGCTCTTCAAAGTTCATAGTTAAAACAGTAGAACCAAAATGATTCCTATATGACTCATATCAAGGCATAAAATATGACCTTCCCAAGGATTCTGGGTCTGAATTCAAAAGCTAAAATAGTTTTCCTTGCCTCTCTCTCTTACTTTGTTGTTGTTTTACCTCCCAAGACACTTGTATATGATGTTCTTATTTGTGTATTTATGGCTTCTCTTTTGCCTCACCTAAATATATGGTAAAGTTGCCAGAAGTAGAAGTTCCATCTGTGTGGATTTGATTCTGGGAATTGTGCAATGCAGTACTTGAGCATCCAAATGTACTCAGCCTGCTTGGTTCACTGTTATATTCTCAGGGCATTGAACTGTGTCTATCAAAATAGCTACTTAATAATATTTTCTAGGTGGTTGTTGAGCATATGCCAGTCCTGAATATTTCTGTTTAGATCTACAATTTCAAAGAAGATGCTTTGAGATATTATTAATCATAGCATCTATAATAAAATACTCTCAGTTGTCTCGATTGTTTTATGTGTTTAAGGAAAAAACTTCTGTCATATTAAAAAAAATCCTAAGCCAGGTGCTGGTAGCCCACATCTGTAATCCTCACTTCTCAAGAGGCTGAGACCTGAGAATCATGGTACAAAACCAGACTCTTATCTCCAATTAACCACCAGAAAATGGAAGTAGCACTGTGGCTCAAGTGGTACAGTGCTCTCCTTGAGTTGAAGAGTCCAGCACCCAAGCCTGGAGTCCAAGCCTCACAACCACCACCACCAACAAAAAATCCTGAAATATGGTAGAGTCAGGGGAGAACTCAAACACTATAATTCCTTAGGAAAATGAAATCTCAGTTTAACAAAATGAACACAAAATGAACAAAATGAAATGGTATTTAAAGAGTTAATTGTTACTTCTACCTTGAAAAGAAATATCATCTGAATGGAAACTCTGTGGAGAACCGAAGTAGATACTGCTCTGAAATCTGAGCACACTGTTTTGATTTATGTTGTTTTGTGTCAATCATAGGGCTTTAATTTGGGGCCTGACCTTCTTTTGCTCAAGCCTTGCACTGAAATGGAGCCGAAGCTCCATTGCCAGCTTTTTTGTTTGGTGGGAGGAGGCCTGAGGAGGTAGTTTATTAGTTTACTGGAAATAAGAGTCTCCTGGATTTTCCTGCTGGGCTGATTTCTAACCACAATCCTCCGATCTCAGCCTCCTGAATGGGTAGGATTACAGGAGTGAGCCACTGGCACATCTGGTTCATCCTCAAACTATTCCATTTACAGTCATGTCTTCTCCAGAAATGTTCTTCATGATGAGGAAGAAATAAGGAAAAATGCAAACAGAAATTGATTCCTAGAGACAGAAAGATTGTTTGAAAAAGTTGAGCAGAAGTAGTTGTACTTTCTAAAATTCCTTCCAGTGTGTATCTTATCATGAAACAGCTGGCTGCAACATCTAGGTCTTGAAATTATTTTTCTTGAGCCACATAATTGCATACTGTGGGTGACTCATCTCTCAGATCCTGGGGGAGAGAGGTTCAGTCTCAAAATCACACCTTTCTTATCTATAGATGGAAAAGTCTCATATTGCTTAGAAAAACTGCCATCTCTTTTTAAAAAAATGTGTAAAAGCAGTAAATAATGCAGAAATATAGGCTGTGAGGGAAGACCAGGACCATATGGTAGGGAGTTGGCATAGCATATGTAGGTATTTTCCGTATCAAAGTAGAGGCCATGGTCATGAGAAGACATGGCCATTTCAAATGCAGATGGAGGAGGATCTTTGCTTGGAAGAAAAACTTCCTTAGGTAGAAAGTTGTCTTGCCTTTTCTAGATTATTTCCATTCATATATTTATATTTTTAATTTTTAGTGTAATACAGTTATATGTATGTATGTATATATGTATGTATGTATGTATGTATTTATTTATTTATGTTGGTTGTGGAGCTTGAACTCAGTGTCTGTGCTCTGTCACTGAGTTTTTTTTGTACAAGGTTAGTGCTCTACCACTGTAAGCTGCAGCTTCACTTTCTTTTTTTCTGGTGGTTAATTGGGGATAACAGTTTTATGGACTTTTCTGCATAAGCTGGCTTTGAACAGCAATCCTCAGATCTCAGCCTCCTGAGTATCCAGGATTACAGGTGTGATATAACAGGGTTATTTTTAAGAAGTATGGAAAATTAGCCAGGGGCTATCAGTTAGGCCTGTAATCCTAGCAGTTCAGGAGGTAGAGATATCTGGATCTTGGTTCAAATGCATCCCAGGCAGGAAAGCTTACAAGAATGTTATTTGCAATTTATCAGCCAAAAGTTAGAAGCAGCAGTATAGCTATAGTGGTAGAACACCATCCTTGAATGAAAGTGCCATAAGGCCTGAATTTAAGCCCTAGTACTAATAATAAACATTTTATAAAAGTATATAGTTTTAATTATTCTTTTAACTCAGTTAAGAGAAATTAGCCTGATATGAGGAACGGTAAGCCACAGTTAGTATTGAAAGCATTGGAAAGAAGTATACATCCTTAGAAGTGGCCTGATATACTTCAGTAAGAAAAAATGTGCAGCTTTGTGCATAGAGTTGCAAATTCAAATGAGGAGCTGGTTTCCTTCCTTAAATAATTTTCCAACCTCTAATCTCAGTAATTAGTGTACTCTATTCCACTGAGAAATAGAAAGATGAAGGAAAATAAATACCAAATCATGATGAAATGATCTAAGAGTGAGTTACTAAATATAACCATACATAAAACAGCTTGCACTTGAAAAGAATTACAGAACTAAAAGGAGATAAGAACATTTCTTTCTTTTTCTTTAATTAACCAACCTGGCTGGTAGCAAGATCAGCAGAGTTCAAAGTATTCAAAGGGACTGAAAATGATCTAGTGGAGCTGTGTGATCACTTTCATACAGGCAGACATTAAAGAAAATAATCTATCATGTCTCATTATAGGGATATCACTTTATATACAGGGAGATACTTTCAGATACAGCCCATGTTGCAGGGGTAGGAAGTTTCATAATGGATAAAAGTTAGGGTATATGTCTGTAGAGTCAATATGATGTGTAATTTAAATAGACTAGATTCAGAATAGCAGTCCAGTCTTCATTTTGCCGGTTCAGAAATGCAGAAACTAAGCTCCAAACTTTATCTATTAATAGAGAATAAAGCAGATCAGTGATTTTTGTCTCTAGATACAACTGTCATATTTTTGTGGGGGAAAGGGAAGGTCCAGGATCAAACCCATGTCCTCCTCAATGTTAAACACAGGCTTTAACACTGATTTACTTCCCTCCCTCCCAAAGTCATATATTTTGCAGGAAAATGTATTTTTTCCTGTCCACATTCATGAACACCCATGTTGGGTTTTCCTTAAAGAATAAAAAGAACAAAAATGAAAGAAATAAAGGAAACTCTATAAAAGATAATAACAAACAAGGAGGACAATGGAGATTGGACTGAGTCTTTACAGCTTCTAATTATTTATAGCCACTTATTGACACATAGGAATGAACTCAGCACCATTAAATCCTCTTATCTTGTGAGAGTAGTCATGACTTTTCATGTTTTATGAAAGCTTCCAGTGTTTAACCACTGTCAAGCAATTTGACTAAAGGAAGAAACAAGCAGACCTAGTCATTTCCCCACCAAAAGTTCCTTCCTTGTAGATTGTCTCACAGCAATCTTTGACCAAAATGCTGCTTCTATCTTGGCAGGAATGCTGAGGCTACAACTCCCTTTTCTTTTTTCTACTCCCTTGTGGAAGACTTGAAACAAATCTTCATCTGTAGTAGTGACTTGCATCAAAGTGACAAATCAACTTGAAATCTTAAAGTGCAAGAGAAGATAGAGGACTTCCTATGCCACCAGACTATTTTAGAAATTAAGATTCTGAAGTCTACATGACCTCACTCATTTATCAAAGGCCCTTGGGGGCAGGCAGTGTCAGAGCCATACAAAGAACAGGGCTGCATGCCACTCACAGTCTGTTTTAGGGCCTTTTCTACTCCCCAAGAATGTAACCCCAAAACAAACCAAAGAGAATAACTTCCAGTGGCTCAGATGTTACAGATGAATTCATCACCAGGCATATTTTCTGAGGGGTACTAAAAATTGAACTTGTCACATATTCTCCCATAGAAGCCATGCACCCAGCACTTAAAAAAAAAACAGGAAACTTGCAGAGAAGAATAAAGACAATTGCAACTTAAACCTGGGTCCTTGAGGAAGGGTGGTACTCTACACTGCCCAGAAAATGTAAGCAGGAATGGACTAGCCACCCCATCCCAGCAGAAGATTTGCAGTTCCAACAGCATTCTGCATCCTCGCAGGCTTTAAATGCAGTTCATGGAGCTGTCTATTCTTATGAGCAACTTGTCTTCTGGAAAGCAGGAATTTACTTCGTGTTTCCCCCAGTCCTTAGAACCTGAGTTGCAGTAGCAGCTATTGCAAGATGCCATCTTGCCTGAGGGGCTGGCAACTGGTTCATTAATTGGGTCAGAAGCCTTATGCTTGTACAGACTTCACAGGACAAATGAAAGCCACACAAACAGAAATTCGACACAGGCAGGCAAGGCTGTAGCATATCTACATCAAACAGAGTAGAAAAGAAACAAACATGGTGATATAACAATAATAAATATACATTTATTTATAATGTGACCATTAAAATGTATAAAACAATTATTTTAGACCTATATAGAGAACAACACACAAAAAGGAATAGTTGACTGTTCCAAATCCAACTTTCCCCAATGGATGGATATTTTACACATAAAAATCAACATCTGACTTGCAACACATCAGGAGGCAAATGTACCTGACAGACATTTATTGAATGTTTCATGAAACAGCAGCAGAATATACATTCTTTTCATAATTTTCCAGGGTAAGTCATGTCAGGTCAGAGAAATTTTTTTGTGTATATGCTGGTCCTGGAGCTTGAACTGAAGGCCTGGGTGTTGTCCCTGAGTTCTTTTTATTTTTTGCTCAAAGCTAGTAGTCTACCACTTATTCTACAGTTCCACTTTCAGTGTGTGTGTGTGTGTGTGTGTGTGTGTGCACATACACACACCATTATAATAGTAAAAACCAGAAAACAATTATAATATAAAATTATAATATTAAAAACAATTATATTAAAAATCAGAAAAAACTTATAAAAATAGATAAATTCTTGAACATAATGAAGCTCCCAAAATACAGCCAAGAGAAAACAGAAAATTTAAACACACCAATAATGAGCAATGAAACTGACGCAGTAATTTAGTCTCTAAACTAAGAAAAATCTGGGATCTGAGAGATTTAATGCTAAATCTACATTCTAAAAATAACTAAATTCAATTCTCACAAACTTATTCCAAAAAGAACGAATGGAATAAATTCTGCCAATCTCTAGTCATGAGGATAGCATTATCACAATATCAAAATAAGATGAAAATATAATGAAAAATACTAGATATAATGAAAAATTCTCTGGGCTCCTCTCACTAAGCAGAATAGATTCAAAAATTCTCAATAAAGTATCCAATTTGACAAACTGAATTAAACAGGACACGGAAAAGATCAAGTGAGACTCATCTCAGGGATGAAAAGATATTTTTACAGATGCTAGTTAATGAACAGCACATAGCACATTACATAATAACAAACAAAGGCTTTGTGGTCCTCTTACTAGATTCAGGAATACATTTAATTAAGATTCCATGTTCTTTACTTATAAAAACTTCAAAGAAGATCTAGAAGGCACATACCTCAAAATTCTCTAGGCTATCTGTAAACTATTCACAGCCAATGTCACTCTGAATGGAAGAAAGTTTAAACCATGACACTTAATGAACACAACAAGGATGTTCATTTTCGCCTCTTATCTACTTTAGTACTATAGACTATGAAAGAGCAATTAAGCAAGTGAAAGACTTAAAGGGAATCCAAAAGGAAACGTATTCTGCATTTGCCTGTGACATGTTGTAAACATTGAAGAGCCTAAATACTCTATTAAAAAGCTGTTAGAACTGATAAATGAATTCAGTAAACTTGTCAGATACAGAATCAACAAACAAAAATGTGTAGCATTTTAATTCACCAATCATGAGCATGCCGAATAAGAAATGAAGAAAACCATCCCATTCAAAATGCCTACAAAATAGAGGGATAAATCCAAACAAAGAAAGATTTCTACCCTAAAAATCATAAAACACTGACCAAAAAAATCTATAGAGGACACTAAGAAATGAAAAGATAAATTCTGTTTATGAATAATTAATAAAATGCTAAATGATCGTCAAACCCAAAGCTTCCTATAGATTTGATGCAATTTCCATTGCTTGGAGTCAATATTATTGCCTTTTTTGCAGAACTATGAAAAGCAATCCTAAAATTCACATAGAGTGACAAATGATTCAGAGCAGCAAACACTATCTCCAGTAGAAAGTGATACTAATGCCTGACTAGAAAGCATTCTACAAATCTGGAGTAATGACAAACAGTAGCATTGGTATACAGATAGACCAATGGAACAGAAAAGGAGAAGCTAATTTATTCTCATACTTCCAATTTTCTTTTTCCATTTCTTTTTTTTTGTCAGTCCTGACTTGAACTCAGGTCCTGGGCACTGTCCTTGGGCATTCTCAAGACTAGAGCTCTACCACTTGAGCCATAACACCATTTCTGGCACTTCTTTTTCTATGTATGTGGTACCAAGGAATCAAACCCCTGTCTTCAAACATGCTACGCAAGCACTATACCACTAGGCCAAACTCCTAGCATTTCCAATTTTCTTTTGATGAAGGTGCCAAAAAAATTGAGTGGAAAAAGGTGGTCTCTTCTAGGAATTTGTTTGCTGGCAAAAGTGGATATACACACATGCCTAAGAATGAACCTAGAGCTCTTTCTCCACTATATACTAAGGACAACTCGAACTGAATCCATCATCAAAGGTGACATCACTTCAGGTAAAAGAGGGGGACCACTTTGAGACTTGGATGGAAATAATGATTTTTCTGGTTAAGTCACCAATATCCCAGTGTGGATTTCAACTAAGCTAAGAGACTTCTACATAGAAAAAGACACACCCAACAGGATTAGAAGCTGAACTACATAATGAGGAAAAATAAGTACGAACAATTCTTCCAACAATGGATAAATATCGAGGATATATAAAAAATAAACAACAAATGCCAAAAGGTATCTCTATGACACTGTTGGTGGGACTGTAATCTTGTTCAACCACTCTGGAAAGCTGTACAGAGCTTCCTCAACAAACGAAACATAGAACTATCTTATGACCCAGCAATCCCATTCCTGGGCATTTATCTGGTAGAACACAAACAAGGTTATAATACAGCTATCAGCACAACTATGTTCATTAGAACACTATTTACCGTAGCCAAAATATCGAATCAGACTAGATGCCACTCCATGGATGAATGGATCAAGAAAATATGGTATAAATACACAATGGACTTTTAGTTCTCTATTAGGAAGAAAGATATCGTACCATTTGTAAGGAAATAGGAAGACTTGGAAAATTTATATTAAGTGAAGATAGACTTAGAGAAACAAAGGTTTCATGGCTTCTCTCATTTTTGGTAGCCAGAATGTGTCTATAAATCTATAAGTAAACACACCTGATGGTAAGCAAATGATTACAAATTAATTAAGTGAGGTCTAATAGACTGTGGAGAGATAAGGTCAAAGCTCAATAAAATCAACATCTGGAAATGGACAGTATATGCAAGAGCAGACTTGGGGACAAAGTGAGATGGGAAGATGAATGGAATGGGGAAGAAGGGAAAAACATGTATTCAAGAATTCATTGTATATACTTCAAAATTAAGAAAAGTAAGGGAAGTGATGGGTAGAAGAGATGAAAATGTTGAATGGGCATTGGTTAAGATGCATTGTACTCATAAACTGCTTTATCATATGGAACCTCCTTTGTACAACCACTTAAAGATAATTAAAATTTTATTTTAAAAACTCAAAAAGCTAAATATTAAAAAATTCCAGCATATGTGACATATTTCAAAAGAAGATGGACAAAAGGCCAATGGGTCTAGAAATAAATTTTGATCACGTTATGTATCAGAGAGGTATCAAGATTGCATAGAGATATTATCTCACTGAAATTGGAATGGTTATCAGCAAAAAGGAAAACATTGAAAATTGCTGGCTAAGATGTAGAGAAAGGAAAACTATATATCTACACATATATACATGTGTGAAGGGACTAAAACAGAATTTTATTATGTTCCTCTTATTTGCAGTATCATAGAAAGAACTGGAGGTTATTACATTAAGGGAAGTCATCCTTTACACAGAAAGACAAAGGTCACATATTATCACTATATATTGGAAATTGAAAAATAAATCTTATAGAATAAGTAGGAAGAGAAAAAGGCTTGAGGAAGAGAGTGAGAAAGAAAGTCAATAACAGGTACCAAAACAGAGAGAAGAAATTAACTCTGATAACCAACTGGTTGAAATAATTCATGCTACATTTTAATATGACTCCACTACTAAATTCTGTACCTGTAAAAATATTTAACAGTAGAATATAAGGAAAAGTTTATTAATCTGATTTGATTATTTTGTATGGTAAGCATTTATGGCTCCAATGTACCTCATATAGATGTACAATGCATCTTGATAAGAAAAAACATGGCTGTCAACATGGAGAAAAGCACTAATGCAGGGATTGGGTAAACAGGACTCATGAAACTGCCTGTCTGCTAGAAAGCACCTTAAAACAAACATAACACAAGCAAGCTCCTTCCTATCAGATAATGTCTTACATCTAACTAGGAATATAGTTTTTCTTAGATCTGATTTCGGATTGCTCTTTACAACAATGCTGGAAATTGTATTTATTGGTTCCTTCAGTGTACCCTCCAGCAAAGATTATAAAACCTGGCTGAAAATATGAGATAAAAAGAAGCTTGATATTAAAGTGTGATAGTCTACAGAAAATATCACCAAGCATGCCCTTGCTTGTGGCTTATTAAAAACCAATTTCCCAGAAAAAAGTATGTATTTTATGGAGCTCCAACCTAGAATTTAGTGCAGGTTGTTTTTTTTTATCTTCCCTACAAATGTTTTTGCTGAGTTTCAACAGCATGTCTACGTCTGTCTCATTTAGCTCACTAATTACTTATTCTCTTTTATGAAAAATTAAAATGTCAGGTGAATGAGAAGTGTCATCCAACCATTGCCAAGTTTAAGGATTTATTTGAAATACATTTCTAACATCTCAAGTGCAATGTGTAAACCTCACATATGACAGTAAATGAATATGATACATTATGCCAACAGTATTTTGGTTTCGATGCTTCAGGGGTACATTTTCTTTCTATAAAATATTCTTCATTGCATAAAAACTTAACAACCACTTCCATTTTTTCTTGTAAGAGTTTCATAAAATGGAGGGTTGAAAAGGACATATAGGAGATGATTATAGATTTCATTTATGATTATTTGATTCTGATTTCTAGGTTAATGGCTGAAAAAGCCAGATAGTGACAGGTAGAAAGAGTGTGTGGTCCTGAGCCGTGTTCAGGAACTTTGTTGACCGTGATGAACAGATTTAATGTTTAATGGGACTTGCTACCAGTTATGGGAAAAACCACAGAAATGGGGATTTTGAGTAGTTTTCTGTTAATGCAAAGTTACTCCAACTGAGAAGAGAAATAAGCTAAACTAGTTTACTCAGGTCCTTTCCTTCCTTTATGTTGTTTGTTTTCAAGTCCTTCACTATTCCAAGTCAAAGAATACCTACTGATTGCCCTGTAAGTATTCCATGCTGCTTTACAACTGCCCCCTCTGTAAAAGCAGTGGCTAACATTTATTGAACCTTTACAGTATGCTTGGCCCATAGCAATATTTCCATGAACTATCTCATTTAATTTTTATACTGATTCTATCAGTATGGTTGGATAATCATCTTCTTTTAACCTATAACTTAGAGTGAACCATTGACCCAAGCCACATGGCTCCCATTCCATTCTTGGGCCTCTTGAGCAGAAAGAGTTGGTGTGCAGGGATGGTCAGATATTTTGATCATTCATGTCACTCATAAAAATAATCTCTGGAAAAATCCCCAGATATGCAGAACTCATGCAGGACTTTAGAGTGTTTTCTTCCTTCTTCTTTCAAATGCCCCTCTGCTGGCTTTGTTTCCATGAAGATTTATGCTGCTTTTCAGCCACAGCATTCTGTTCACTTAGATTATGTTTACCAGCCACTAAAACCTCCAAGCCTTTCTTATACACAGCATTGCCACATCTAATTCCCTTTATTCTCTAAGTGAACAGGTAGAATTTTGCATATACATGTGCCAAAGTTTATTTTATTAAAAATATCCACCTGCTAGATGCTGGTGTCTCACACATGTTATCCTGGCTACTTAGTAATTTGAGATTTGAAGATCAAGGTCAGAAACTAGACTGATCAGAAAGGCTCATGAAACTCTTATCTCCAATTAACCAGTCTTAAAAAGCCAGAACTGGAGGTATGGCTCAAGTGGTAAAGCACCAGCTTGGAGCAACAAAACTAAGAAAGAGTATGAGGTCATTATTTCAAATCCCAGTATTAGCCTACAAAAAATATCTACCTAATTGTCATATTTGCTCTTTAAGAAGCTATAGAAAAGCCTAAGAATGATGATGATGATGATGATGATGATGATGATGATGATGATGATGATGAGTCACTTTCTTGGTCAGAACAGCAAGCAGAGAAGAAATTGATTTCTTCCTGCCTGAACTTGTTTGGCTCTGATTCTCACTTGGGGTGAATCATTATTGGTCTGAATCATGGTAGGAAGCAGGGCCCTAGCCCTTACTAAGGAACCCAAAAAGAGACATGGAGCCCCATTGCAGCTGGGGTATGGGCCTATGATGGGGACTGGCTCTTCAGCTGATCCTGCCAAAGACTCCTAATTTTATGGCATGATCAGGAGACACAAAGACAACATGAACACACATGGAGGCAGCAACATGGACAAGGGCTGGGGTGTACTTTGGGTCTCTGTGTTGCTTCCATGATGTGGCCTGAGCTGTTTCTTGCCACCTAGGTTCCCTTTATCTCTGCTCATTTTCACAATTTGCTTCTAGAGCTTTCATGTCCACCTTAAAAAAAATCCTACTTGTACTAAAGATAGCAAGATTTCACTTGAGTCTTACAACTTGATGTTGGGAAGCGATAAGTTCCTTGTCTATTCCCCACTAACTTCACTGCTAAGTGGGAACAGTACCTGTCTGCTGCCAGTCTCTGGTCTCCATGCCTCTATCCATCGCAAGTGAGCCCTCTGCAGCACATAGAACCAGATCAGATCAGGTCATTCACCTGTAAAGACTCCTTGGAGTCTTTCCTCACGTTAATACTAAATGCCATTGGGTGCCAGTGGTTCATGCCTGTAATCCTTCTGCTCAGGGAGACTGAGATCTGAAGATCTTGGTTTGAAGCCAACCCAGGAGGCAGGAAAATCCGTGAGACTATTATGTCCAATTAACCACAGAAAAATCTGGAATTGGTGCCATGGCTCAAGTGGTAGACTGTCAGCCTTGAGAAAAAGGAACTCAAAGACAGTGTCCTGGCCAGGACTGGAAAGAAAAAAACACAAATCTCCAACCTACACCTTGGCTGCCTTTTTTTTCTTTTCTTTGTGCTTACACTAAACTGTCTTTGTTAAGTGATTTCTTTTTTAAAATATATTTTATTGTAATTAATAGAAGGGTTACAATATATTCAAGAGATAGAAGGTGCTCACAAACATCGCTACCCTTTCTCATGTTTTTTCACCATTTCCCTCCCCTGACCCCCTCCCCTCATCTTCTTTTCCCCCTTCCCCTATCCTATTTCAAATAACCAAACAAACATATACACAATATATCAGATAACAAGATGAAATACTGTAACAATATGAGATAGCCAAAACATTTCCTATTGATTCCATATTCAGCTGTGACCCTCTTGATGACTGACTTTTCTTTCAATAGTGCTTTTCCCCTAGTCCCAAGGGCCAGCCTGCTAGTCTGCTGTAGCTCAGCTACCTCCCCTCCAGTGAACACCCGAGCCTTGGTACTTTTACTGCTGCTAGACTTAAAATGGGACTGCCGCATTTGCTATGAAATGGCATGTGCTGTTTCTCTGAACTTCAAATTAGACATGGCTTCTTATATTTTTGTGTGTTTCCTACATGTGGACTTTCTTCTCATCTTCCTTGGTCTGGACCTCTTCCCTCTCACTTTGTCTGTAAGGTCTCACTAAAGCACCCATGTGAAGGTATCACCTTAGACCCACTACCTGCATCCTAACACTACTGATATTTTTCAACCACGTAAACTCTAAAGACACCTTACATATGGCATTACTATTATTATTATTATTATTGTGTTGGTCTTGGAGCTTGACACTGAGCATTGGGCCCAGACATTGTTCCTGAGTTGTTTTGCTCAAGGCTAAGGCTCAAGTTTGAGCCACAGCACCACTTCTGGCTTTATTTTTGGTGGTTACTTGTAGATAAAAATGTCATGAAGTTCCTTCTCTGGGCTGGCTTTGAACCACAAACCTTCAGATCTTAACTTCCTGAGGAGCTAGGCTTACAGGCGTGACTCATCAGTGCCTGATTCATGATTATTTTTATGCACACTAATTTTGCCCTTGTCTCTAAGCAGACAGTGAACTCCATGTGTGTTGGGGCCTAGCCTCCATATCTGAGGCCTGATTCTGGCTCAGCTGAAATTAAAGGGCTTTGTCTAGGCATTCGGTCTTTTGCATACCTCTCTTAAGGCATCTCTGTGTACGTGACTCGATTGAACCCCCCGCAGTTTCGCGGGTCTCGCAGCAGCTCAAGTCTCGCGCGCTTTCCTGCACCTGTCCTGCCCAGTACCTGAAAGCCCCACCCAGACCCTTAGTGGTAGCACAGAGGCCCTCTTCCTATTGGCTAGCTTCCCAGTGCCCACCTTCTCCTACCCTAACAGTATATAACTAATTGTCTGACGCAATAAAGGGGGAGAGCATCAGAGAGAACGAGAGATCAGCAGAGATCAGCAGAGAGATCTGATGCGCTTTCATGGTTAACACTGCTTCTGACTCAGCATGGTTTTTTCTTCCCCGGTGATTGGGGGAGGGCTGGGTCTTCGACACTTATCATCTTGCTCGGCCCCCGGGGGACTACAGGCTGGCCCTGTGTGTCCCTCCCCGTTCCCGTGTTGCTGCTCCGGAGAGGAGAGGAGCAACACATGTGGATGGCGGTCTTGCTACAATCCAGAGCCTGCTTAATACATAGATATTAAAGGAGTGAATGAAATTAATGATGTCTGAGAGCAAGCCAGTGGGGGAATCTTATACACTTCCAGGTACAATGTCTTTTCGTTTGCAATTATGTGCTAGTCACCCCAGAAATTTAACACCATCTACAGAAACAAGTAATAATATTGGATCCCAATGCATCATTGACATGTTACCATCAGTTGGCATCATTTCAGTAGGAATTCTTTAGAAGGCCTAGAAAGTGCTTCTGCTCTTCTCAATGAAGACAAGGTAACCGACCATCTCTCAAATCTAATTTGCTTTGTGTTCTACAGCTGAAAGTCCCCATGGACACAACAAAGACTTGGCTGGTTGTCTTTCTGTTTCTGCTTGGGCATTGAACTGATTATGAATACTTTTCATTGTTCTCTCAGTTCCTGATGCCCTCAGTGCTCTTTGTGTCACCTTTGCTCTGATGAATGGAACCTCTGAACTACCCAAGCTTATCACACAGGGAGGTGTTCACCTCTTCTTTGAACTGTGTTTCATAAAAGCTATCAGCATGTCAGCCGTGTTGGGTCTCTATCTGGAGGTTCATAAACCTGGGAAAAATGAATTTGTGTTCTACACTCACTGACATGAGTATTTTTTAAAGTTAATTTGAGGAAATAATTCCTACAGGAAAATGAGATTCTGCCTGAGCTGTCAGCTAGTCTTTCAATTGTTCTGCAGCATTATGCTTAAATTCTTTTTGAATAAAGCTATAAGGCCTACAAAGTAATACAGATTTAAAAAATAATTTTGGGAAGGTTAGAGCTAGATATAAGGTCAAATTGAGAACACATATGACTATGAAAAGAATCTAAGCCAGGGCTTGGAATGAAGGTAAGAGAGTGAGAAGAGAGAGGGATGCGGAAAGAGGAGAGAGGAGAGGTGAGGAAGAAAGAGGAGGAAAGGGGAGGGAAGGGGTGGGGAGGGGAGCGAAGTGGAAAAGATGTAAAACTGCTGTAACCAGGCAGTCAATATGTAAATGAGCTTCCATATATATGGTCATACGTACCTAGTGATTGGGCTATTGTGATCTTCTGCTAAGAATATCAGAGACATATTTTAGTTATTACAAACGAGGGAAACTACATTTCTTTGGATCGGGCTTTCCATTTCTTTATGAATGGGGCAATGTCATTCTTTCTGATGGAAGCATAGAATTCCATATCCATATACCATGAGGAGTATCTGGGTTGGTTCCATATTTTAGTTATGGTAAACAATGCTGCAATGAACATGGCTATGATGGTGGCTTTAGTGTGGCCTTTGTTGGTGATCATTTGGGTAAATGCCCAGAGTGGGATTACTGTATCATAGGGGAACTCTACTTTTAGTCTTTTGAGGAACCTCTATGCTGCTTTCCAGACCGGTTGAATAAGTTTACACTCCTACCAACAATATAGTAGCATTTCTTTTGACCTCATCTCCACAAGCACCTGTTATTATTAGTTTTCTTGATAATGGCCATTCTAACTAGGGTGAGGTAGGATCTCAATGTTGTTTTAATTCGCATTTCTTTTATGGCCAGAGATGTTGAACATTTCTTCATGTGTCTGTTGGCCGTTGTTATTTCCTATTTAGAGAAGTTTTTCTGTAAGTCTCTAACCCACTCATTAATGGAATTGTTGTTTCTTTGAGCATTTATTTTTGGAGGATTTATTTTTTTGATTTCTAAGTATATTTTAGACATGAGACCCTTGTCTGTTGATGGCTAGTGAATATCTTCTCCCAATCTGTGGGCTTTCTATTTATCTTCCTAGCTAGTTTTATCTTCACTGCTAGTTTTTTGTAATCCCATTTATCTAACTTATCATTGTTTTGTTGTGTCTTGGGAAGTTTTGATCTATGCCAAGGAACTCTAGTGTTTCCCTGTTCCATCTATAGTATTTTTCAGGGTATCTGATCTTATGTTGAGGACTTTGATCCATTTGTAGTTGATTCTGGTGCAAGGTGATATATAAGTGCATCAATATGAACTTCAATAATTGGAAACAAGAAGTTCCTACAATGTACTATTTGTAATTCTTTCTTTCTCTTTTTGTTTTGTTTGTTTAGTTTTGTTTTGTGTACCCTTTGTCTTGCATGTAAGTTTATCGGATCCTCTCAAGGAAAAGGAAATTACAGAAAGAGCAGGACAAAGGGGGGAAGGAAGATGGCGCCGAGACAATAGGGACGCTGCCTAGCTCTCTCTGACAAAAAGAGAGAACCAGGGAGTCCCACGAGCCAACTACCTTAAGAAATCCACAACAACAAACTCAAAAAGCACCGGAGAAGGACTCAAACCGGAAAAGAAATCCAGATAAAGCTCACATCCAACTTTCTCAAAGAATTCAGAACGCGAGGACCCCTCCCCCACCTCTCGCCGCTGGATCCAAGCCCCGAAAGCCGCGGAGAGCAGCGGAAAGCCTCGGAAAGTGGCAGCTGGTGCCAGACCAAGCCACGAAAAGCGGCTTGAGCGGGTGCCGACTCCACGCTGGGAAAGAGGCTGCGGGCTCTGGCTCTAATCCACAAAAAGCGGCGGCAGTGGAGGGTGCCAGGCTGGGAGCCCAACGGCTGCAGAAACCAGCACAGAACCGGGCCAGCGAACGGCGGAAGCAGTGGAACCCAGACCCGGAACCAGAACAGCAAGCAGCAGAACCCAGACGCAGAACACAGGCGGCGGCGGAGACCCGAGGGGAGTGAAAGACTCCCCACCACCGTGGAGCACCCGCAGACAGACACAGAGGCGTGAGTAATACAGCGCATCCCCAAACACATAGGGAAAGCGGAGCGGGTGCCAAGCAATAGAACTTAACTCAGACCCCAACACCCCACCCGAGAAAGACTGGCGGGAGCAGGGGGGCAAGGAATTTAGAATCCTGTCCCTCCCCTCAACAGCCCCCTCCCTCAGGCCATTGACTGGAGATTGACAGGCAGGCTACCCATAAGATCCAGCACCCCACCCAGGGAGGCGGGGCTGTCCCAACTCCCACCTGCCCAACGGGCTCAACCCCCAGCCCTCTGACTGGAGACTGAAGAGCGGGCGGACCCTAAGACTCAGCACCCCACCAGGGGAGGCGGAGCTGTCCCAGCTCCCACCCACCCACCAGGATCTTCTCCCAGGCCGCTGGATCTGGAGGGTGGAGGGCTTTGGGACCCTGCCTTACAACAGTGGATAGGGGGGTGCAGGTAAATAGGAGCCAGCATCTGCCCCCCCTCAATTCTTGAGCGGGGCATCCTCCAGCTGGGAATCCTGAGCAAGACAGCACCGAGGGGCCCCCCACAGTCACAGACTCTGACAAAGCAGTGGAAACACAGCAGGGATCTGAAGGGCCGACCAGCAGCCAAGCTCACCTTCTGAGAACCAAAAAGGCGCGGCTCCGCCCTTGGAGCCCACGTCCCCAGCTGGTCCCCGCCCCTGGGAACAGAGGGGTCTCCTGCTGGTCCTGCTGAGAGCCCCTGAAACTCTCAATCCCCAGACCCTTGGCTTGGAGCCGCCCCTGGAAGCAGCACAGGAAAACGCCCGCCAACCACGCTCAGACGGAAGCTCGCAGATCCATCCCATGGTCCACTGTGAGGCCACTGGTTGGGCTAACAGCTAGTTGTGCAGCAACACATAAGTTTTCTTCTAATACTTTCCAAACTTTGTACTCAAATACGCTACCTACTTACCCCCTGACCTCTCTCATTCTATTTTTCTATCTCTGGACCTCTGCTCCTCTTTCAACCCTTATACTGCTTAGATCTACACTTGATTGCTGTTGAGCAACACTGTATATCTAGGTGTTTAATTATTCTCTAGGCTCAGAGGGACTTAAAGACAATAGAGATTGGATTGAGAGGCTTATTGTTTTGGGTATAAATCGCTTATCAGTGGATTATTAGACTGGTCAGTAACTGCACAAAAAGAATGATAACACCAATCAAAACTTGTGAACATCTAGAGTCTGCCAGCTACAGAGCTTTAGGTTGGTTATATCTGAAAAACTATAATTGTGTTTAGTATTAATCTTGCTCCCATTTTCAAATGGGCAGAACAAGAAACTCAAGAAAAATGTCAAATCAAGAAACATCATCCCCCACCCCCCCCACCCAACGTAAACAGCCAATGGAACAGTCACTGGCAAACCTAGAGGAGAGTCTTCCAAGGGCTTTACAAATGCAATTGATAAACATCATTAATGAAAAATGTGAAAATATAAAGAAAGAGATAAGGGAGGAAGCCATAGCTGAACAAGAGGAAACCATAAACAAGGTGATAAGTGAAAAAGAAGAAGCCATAAAAGAGACCATAATAAAGGTTTTTCAAAGAAAGATGGATGAATTCATAGAATCCACAAATAAAAAGGTGACCGAACTCCAGCAAATGTTCAAAGAAAATAAAGCTACTGAGCTAACCACTCAAATGGAAATCAAGGAGCTAAAGAAATCCATACATGATCTAAAAGAAGAGATGCAAGGCATCAAAAATGAGCAATTAGTAGCAAGGGAGATGAAAAATAAAGTAGATAGCTTTGATAGCAGGTTAGACAATGCAGAGGAGAGAATTTCCGGGGCTGAAGATAATTTAGTTATTATAGAGAAAGAACAGAAAATGAGTCAATCCAAATCTAGGAAAAATGAGAGAGCGCTTCAGTAGGTCCAAGATACAATTAGGAAACCTAATTTAAGGCTACTTGGTATTGAGGAGGGCCTGGAGAAAGAGGTCAATGGTATTGGAAATATACTTCAGGCAATCATCTCAGAGAATTTCCCAAATATCCAGAAGGGCAGACCCATCCAGATACAAGAAGCTTTTAGAACCCCAAACAGACCTGACCAGAAAAGAACATCCCACCGCCACATCGTAATCCGAACTGGATCAATAGAAACCAAAGAAAGGATCCTAAAGGCAGCCAGGGAAAAGGGTTCAGTAACCTATAAAGGAAAACCAATAAGAATAACCCCAGATTTCTCAGCAGAGACCATGCAAGCAAGAAGTGACTGGAATCATATATGTCATGCCCTTAAGTCAAATAACTACCAACCAAGAATACTGTACCCAGCGAAGCTCTCATTCATAAGTGAGGGAACAATAAAAACATTCCATTCCAGGGAAAAGCTGCAACAATGTGTCGCAACAAAACCAACACTACAGAGAGTTCTCAAAGAGGTTCTATACATAGAAAACCAAAATAAATGCAATATAGGGAAAGAAATGGCACCTAAACAGCATACCATCTAAGAACCACAAGAACTGTCAAGACACAGGCCCAAATAAAAGCTTTTAAAAATGGTAGGACCTAATAAATATCTCTCAATCCTAACTCTCAATATCAATGGACTTAACTCTCCAATTAAACGGCATAGGCTGTCTAGTTGGATCAAAAAGCAAGAGCCATCGTTCTGCTGTCTTCAAGAGACACATCTTACCCCAAAAAACAAGCATCTTTTGAAAGTGAGAGGTTGGAATAAACTCTATCAAGCTAACGGCCCCCATAAACAGGCTGGAGTTGCCATCCTCATATCAGATAAAATAGACTTCAAACCAAAATTAGTAAGAAAAGACAAAGAAGGTTACTACATACTACTAAAGGGATCTTTCCTCCAGGAAGACATAACGATCCTAAATATTTACACACCCAATCCCGGAGCTCCGAACTTCATCAAGCAAACTTTACTTATACTGAAACCATACATAGATCGAAACACAGTGATTGTTGGTGATTTCAACACACCACTCTCACCTATGGACAGATCAACAAGGCAAAAACTCAACAGAGAAACCTTAGAACTGAACAACTACCTAGACCAACTAGATCTAACAGACATCTGCAGAATATTCTACCCAGCAACAACACAATATACGTTTTTCTCAGCAGCACATGGAACATTTTCCAAAATAGACCACATCTTAGGCCATAAAACAAACCTGGACAGATTCAGAAACACTGAAATTATTCCCTGCATACTCTCAGACCACAAGGGCATCAAATTGGAACTGAACACACATCTCCACCAACGAAAACCCTGTAACTCATGGAGACTGAACAACACATTGTTGAATCACCAATGGGTCATCGAAGATATCAGAACAGAAATCCAACAGTTTATGAAATTTAACACTAAGGAGCACACAAAATACCAACTCCTTTGGGACACAGCAAAGGCATCACTCCGAGGAAAATTTATAGCGCTGAGTGCCTACAACAACAAGTTGGAAAAATTGCAAACCAACAAGTTAATGTGTCACCTTAAGCTCCTGGAAAAAGAGCAACAAACCAATCCTAATCCCAGTAGAAGAAAGCAAATAATTAAAATCAAAGCAGAATTAAATGATTTGGAATCCAAAAAAACTACAGAAAGAATCAGCAAAACAAGGAGTTGGTTCTTTGAAAGAATTAACAAAGTTGACAAGCCCTTAGCAAATCTTACCAAAAAAAGAAGAGAGCATATCGAAATAAACAAAATCGCAGATGAAAATGGTAATATCACGACAGAAATTACCTAGATCCAGAATATCATGAGGGAATACTTCTTAAACCTTTACGCCAACAAATTTGAGAATCTAGATGAAATGGATGAATTCCTAGCCAATATTAACATACCCACACTGAACCAAGAAGAACTAAGCCAACTCAACAGGCCTATTTCAAGCTCTGAAATAGAAATGGCAATTAGAGAACTTCCACCTAAGAAAAGCCCAGGGCCAGATGGATTCACAGCTAAATTCTATAAGGTCTTCAAAGCAGAGCTCACACCAATACTCCTCAAGCTCTTCAACGAAATTGAAAATGAAGGTTCCTTACCAAACGCATTCTATGAAGCCAGTATAACCCTCATCCCCAAACCAGACAGAGATTCATCAAAGAAAGTGAACTATAGACCTATATCTTTGATGAACATCGATGCAAAACTTCTCAACAAAATACTGGCCAACCGTCTACAACAACTCATCAAAAAAATTATACACTATGATCAAACTGGATTCATCACAGGGAGGCAAAGCTGGTTCAACATACGCACATCAATTAATATAATTCAACACATCAACAGGAGCA
Organism: Megascapheus bottae; assembly: GCF_031878675.1. NCBI lineage: Eukaryota > Metazoa > Chordata > Mammalia > Rodentia > Geomyidae > Megascapheus > Megascapheus bottae. The sequence goes on from NC_143510.1 coordinate 31,210,677, forward strand.
AGGACAAAAATCACATGATTGTCTCAATAGATGCGGAAAAGGCATTTGACAAGATCCAACACCCCTTTATGTTAAAAGCTCTGGAGAAACTAGGAATCCATAGAACATTCCTCAATGTAATAAAGGCTGTGTATGAGAAACCTACTGCTAGTATTACACTTAATGGTGAAAATCTAAAGCCATTCCCTCTAAAATCAGGAACGAGACAAGGATGCCCACTCTCTCCACTCCTCTTTAACATAGTACTAGAATTCCTAGCCAGTGCAATAAGGCAAGAAGCAAACATAAAGGGGATCCAAGTAGGGAAAGAGGAAATAAAACTATCCCTCTTTGCAGGTCACATGATTCTGTATTTAAAGGATCCTATAGACTCTACTCCCAAACTCCTTGAGCTGATTCAAAACTTTGGAAGAGTAGCAGGCTATAAAATCAACCCTCAAAAATCAACTGCCTTCCTTTATGCCAGCAGTGAGAGGAACGAGGCAATAATCAGGAAAGCAACTCCTTTTGCAATAGCCTCAAAGAAAATAAAGTACCTAGGAATTAGCTTAACTAAGAATGTAAAGGACCTTTTTGATGAAAACTTTAAAACCCTAAAAAAGGAAATTAAAGCAGAACTAAGGAAATGGAAAAACCTCCCATGCTCCTGGATTGGAAGAATCAACATTGTGAAAATGACAATCCTGCCAAGATCTATCTACAAATTCAATGCAATACCCATCAACATCCCAATGTCATTCTTTAAAGAAACAGAAGAGGCAATCCAAAATTTCATATGGAATAATAAAAGACCCCGTATAGCAAAAACACTTCTTAGCAGAAAGAATAGCTCTGGAGGAATTTCAGTTCCAAACTTTAGACTCTATTACAGGGCTATAATTCTCAAAACAGCTTGGTACTGGCACAGGAACAGGCCTGAAAACCAATGGAATAGAACTGAGGACCCAGATATTAAACCACAGACCTATGGCCACCTAATCTTTGACAAGGGAGCCAAAAAAATAGAATGGAAGAAAGACAGCCTCTTCAACAAGTTGTGCTGGCAGAACTGGTTAAGCACCTGCAGAAAACTAAAGCTGGATCCTTCGTTGTCACCTTGCACTAGAATTAACTCCAAATGGATCAAAGACCTGGAGGTAAAAGCTGACACACTGAAAATTTTACAGGAAGGAATAGGAGATACACTAGGCCTCCTTGGCACAGGTCGAAACTTTCTTAATAAGGACCAAGAATCACAACAAATCAGAGAAAGGCTGGATAAGTTGGACTGCATTAAACTGCAGAGCTTTTGTATGGCAAAGGACATAGCTAGTAAACTAATCAGGAAGCCTACAGAGTGGGAGAAGATCTTCACCAACCAAACAACGGACAAAGGCCTCATATCTAAAATATATCAACAACTCAAAAAATTGAATCACTCCAAAACTAACCTCCAAAGTAACAACCATCCCATTAAAAAAATGGGCCAAAGACTTAAAGAGAGTCTTCTCTGAAGAAGAAACAAAAATGGCCTATAGACACATGAAGAAATGCTCAACATCTCTGTTCATAAAAGAAATGCAAATCAAAACAACTCTAAGATTCCACCTCACTCCAGTTAGAATGGCCAGGATCAGGAAAACGAATAACAACAGATGCTGGAGGGAATGTGGCCAGGAGGGATCACTACTACACTGTTGGTGGGAGTGCAAACTCATTCAACCACTATGGAAAGCAGTGTGGCAGTGCCTCAAAAGGCTAAACATAGAACTCCCCTTTGACCCAGCAATTCCACTACTTGGCATTTACCCAACCATCCAGAAACAAGGACATACTAAATCCACTAGCACAACAATGTTCATTGCAGCACTATTTACCATAGCAAAGATATGGAACCAACCCAGATGTCCCTCAGTTGATGAGTGGATCAACAAGTTGTGACATTTGTACACAATGGAATTCTATGCTGCTGTCAGAAAGAATGACATCACCCCATTTGTTAGGAAATGGAAAGACTTAGAAAAAGTCATATTAAGTGAAGTAAGCCAGACTCAAAGGAACTTAGGCTCAATGGTTTCCCTCATTCGTCATAATCAGTAGAAACCTTGGACTCTACTAGCAGAGATCTGCAATACAGCAAAATCTTGATACATAAGGCCATATAATGTGAAGCTAATTGAAAGGACCTCCAGGATATTGAAACAAAAGACATATAATGAATAATTGTTGTCCTTAATGTACTATGTTGTCTCTCATCTCCTTTGCTATCCCTTGGTTATCTTATATTGGTATAGTATCTCACTTTATCTGATATATTGAATTTATTTGTGTTTGGATATTTGAAATTTGATAGGGAAGGGGGAAAACTAAGACGGGAGAGGGGTTGGGGGGGGAGGGAAATGGGTACCAAGACATGTGAAAGGGTATCAATGTATGCGAATTAATGCACCTTCTATCTGGCAAATATCATGTAACCCTTTTACTAATTACAATAAAAAAAAGATGTCAGGCTAAGACAAAAAAACAGAGCAGGACAAAGGATGAACTAATGTAACCATGCTACTCACTAGACATTAAGTTGGAAGTGAACTTTAGAACTTGGGGGAAGGGGAGCGGGGAGGGGAAAGTGGGAGAAAATGAGGGAGGGGTAACAATGTCCGAAAAGAAAAATACTCTCACCTTACTTATATAAATGTAACTCCCCTGTTTATCACCATTACAATAAATAAGCAAGGAAACCTGTCCAGTTGCAGATGGCTTATCAGTCTTGAAAAGAATGTTCTGTATAACCCTGACCTCAGATCTTGGACAATCGACTGAATGGCCATCCAAACTGAGGTCAAGTAAAATTGGTTTCTTCTTAAGTTTTGACACAGAGCAGGGGTTTGAAATTAGGCTTGGATTTTGTTGAAAGAAACATCACAAAAATCACCATAGGAAAACAACTTGGGAATTAAAACTGAGCCAGAAACTCTCAATACAATCTTTGCTCTAAAAAATAGCAGATTTGCACTATCATGATTACTCTAACTTAAATTTGCCTATAGATTCTTAGTAAAATGTGAGAGAGAGAGAGAGAGAGAGAGAGAGAGAGAGAGGGAGGGAGGGAGGGAGGGAGGGAGGGAGAGGGAGAGGGAGAGGGAGAGGGAGAGGGAGAGAGAAATGTAAGTTTAGGGGAGAGAAATGATGGAAAGGATAATTTATTTGACTCAACTGGAATGTCTGCTTTGGGGTCATTTGAGCTATGATGGTAGTCTCCTGTTTCCATGCTGATGATGTGGGCATCTTGCCTGGCTTGATGTGAATCAGGTGATGAAATATAACGATTTTATTTTTCATTCAATATATCCCAATACATTAAGGACATTTGAAGGAAGGTTCATCTGTGCAGCTGCGCTGGGCCATTAGACTCCAAGAAAATATTCTCTACAGTAAGGCCATTTAAGGACTTGTCAAGGGACTAATTTTGGCTATGCAAATGATTCTTCATCTTTCATACTGAGTTTAGAAGTATAAACTCCCAAGTAAAAGATGCCCCCATATTATGTTTAACACTAGTGTCTGCTAAGACCTCTATATAATAAATAATATGCTTGTATCTACAAAATTATAATCATCTCTAGAAAATAATTTGCAAGGACATTACCTTGATAGGCAAGTCACCCTCCATTAGAAATCGTGGCATGCTAACTTGTCCATTAAGTCTCTACTGAGATCAATTGCTGGTAAGAAACAACAGAGAACAACTAAGAAATATCTTTCTCCTTTGATTGGGACTCTGCTCAAAAATGAAGATCTAGAGGAACAATTTTTTGTTGTTATTGTTAAGTAGAGGTCAACAAATTAGAAAGGAAACCACATGGGAAAATAAAAGCTGCCATAATTAGAAATAGAATCCACTACCTGGTTGAAACAATTGTACCACCACACCATCTGAAAATCCTCTCTGGATCTTTTCAAACAATTGTGTAAAATGTCTTTAAGTCCCTCTGAGATACACTAACCATTTTACCAGAGTCAAATATTTCTTACATAATTTGACATTCTGTCTTTTTGTCAGACATTGCAAGAGCATAGAATGGCACCATTTTTACTGTCATTGAAACATCACACTTATATTTAAAGCTTGCCATTTTGTCACTTCTGCCCCCCCCACCTTTATTGAGAATTTCATGAGCAAAATCAGAAAGCTCTGTTCTGTATCCATCATGCCCTGGATTTGGGGCTTTTCTCAGTAAACGCCTTTGAGCAGTTAAGTTTTGATTTCACAGGGGAACAAGGTTGGCCGGATGGGTGAAGGGCAGGCAGAAACTGTCTCCTTTCTAAAGAGAACTGGTGGGCAAATACAGTCAAAATGCAATGGAACTAGGAAACTTGAAGTGATGAGTGGGAAAGTGACAGATGGGTGAGAGAGAATGATGGAAAGAGTGTCACCGATCAAGATGCATTACACATAAATAGACATGTGAAGTTGAAACCTCCTTTACATAAATATATAAAGAAAATAATAAGAGAATGTGTCATACATAAACTAGTTGTTGCCATTCATTGATCATTTTCCAGAATTGTACTTGTCTGTGAATAAGTTCATCTTTTCTCTGATTTCCACAACTCAAGTAAAAAGTGACCCCCAAAGCATAATAAATAAATAAATAAATATATATATATATGTATATATACTGGGACTGGGACATGATAAATTATATGTATGTATGTGTATATATATATGTGTGTATGTATGTCTACATATATATAGAGAGAGAGAGAGAGAGACAGAGAGACAGAGACAGAGACAGAGACAGACAGACAGACAAAGACTGGGACATGATAAATTCTGTTTCTGGACATTCACACGGTGAGGCTGAAGGAGGATATTTATCGGAGAGGATCACAGGGGCTCAAGACCTATGTGCATAGGATCATAGAAAATAATGTTTCTCAAGACAAGCTCCAAAAATTTGAAAGAACAATTTTGTTGTTGTTGCTGTAACATGTTGGTTTTGATGTCTTTTCACTATGTGTAAAATGACCTATGCAACTTATGGGTAGGGACAAGAAGGAAAAACAGAGAGCAAAGGAAGTGGTGACAAGGTTCAAAAGGAAATTATATAACTGTAACCCCTCTGTATATCACCTCTACAATAACAATGAGATATATTTTAATAAAATATGATAGAAGAGGACTTTCTGTTTCTGTCTGCCACACACACACACACACACACACACACACACACACACACACCCCTATTAGGGACAATTTCTTCATTGAAGTTAACAGGTCATCATTCCACAAGATTTTGTTCAAAAACATGTTTTGGGGGCCGGGAGTTTGGCCTAGTGGTAGAGTGCTTGCCTAGTATGCACGAAGACCTGGGTTCAATTCCTCAGTGCCACATACATAGAAAAAAAGCCAGAAGTGGTGCTGAGGCTCAAGTGGTAGAGCTCTAGCCTTGAGAAAGTCCAAGGACAGTGCTCAGGCCCTGAGCTCAAGTCCAGGACTGGCAAAAAAAAAAAGTCATGTTCTGGTTTTGGGGGTCCTCCCTTCTTTTCTCCTGGCCTAGGGAGACTGGAGTTTGGAATTTATACAGAGTGGATATTGTATTTCTCAGGTGCTTTTCCCACAACTTCCTTTTGCTGGCTTACCAGATACATTTCCTACCTTGCGACAACCAAATTGAATTTGATTTCTTGGGTTATTTTTAAGCAGTCTCCAAATGGACTTGAGTTCAGTAAAAAAACTAAACCTGATCTTCTCATTGTAAGTAGAAGAAAATGTGCTAGAGGGGCCTCAGTGGATCCTGGGATGTAAGTAAGGTTTCAGAATTGCTCAAGGGGCATATAGAAGCGCTAAGGTAGCCCCAGAAAGCCAGGAGCCAGCTAACAGCACTGCCAGAGCAGGAGCAGGTCCAGTTCCACTCTTTCTGTGTTTCTATCACTCAGTACTCACGCTCCTGGAACAGAAAGCCTGACTGTGAGTTTGGATCATATATCATTTAACCCAATCTAGTTCCCAGTAAGTGGAATCTTGGTTGTAAAAATTCATTTAGGTTCTTTGTTTCCAAGTTCTATTTGTCATTCATTTTTCTTAAAAGTTCATTTTGTAGGGTAATGGGGACCAAGACATGTGGAAGGGTATCAATGTATGTGAATTAATGCAACTTCTATCTGGCAAATATCATGTAACCCTTTTATTAAATACAATAAAAAATATTTAAAAAAGTACAATTTGTTGAGTCCATAATTTGGTAGATACTGAAATGAAAAAGTATATGCTTAATGGCAGTAAATAAACCATTTCTAATTATTTTCCTGCTTTTAAAGTAATTTATTGATCTTTGAAGCAACACAAGAATTTTCTCCAAAGAGCCACTAAAGATAATCAAGATGAGCGGGGGGAGGGGGAGGGAAATGGGGACCATGTCATGAGAAAGGGTATCAGTGTTTGTGAAGTAATGCACCTTATATCTGGTGAATATAATGTAACTCTTCTATTAATTACAATAAATAAATAAATAAAAATTACTTCCTAAGTGGAGAGAAATTAGAATGTGTCACTTTATAATGTGTTTCTGAACTATTTTTATACTTATGGATACTAAAATTCTTTCCCCCTCCCTTGGTTTTACAAAATCTTCTGATAAAATGCTGGTTTGAAAATCCAAAAGAGAGAGGGAGTGAGAGATGGTGGAAAGGGGAAAGGGGTTAAAGGAGAAAGGGAGAAAAAGAGAAGGGAGGAAGGGAGAAAGGGGAGGAGTTTACTAACAACTAAATCTGAGAAAATTTTGACAAGAACATATTAAAATGTGTTGAAAAATAAATGTTATGATTTGAAGTCCTGTCAGCCACTATTAGGTAAAAATGTAATGTATCTGTTTCAAATGAGAGTTCTGGATTTCTAGAATTTTACCTGATGGGTAACTCGAAGAAACATTTGAAACAAATTTCTCCCTTGGCCATCAGCCTTCCTTTACAAAAGGAAAAGTTTCAAATGTCACCTATTGAATGTGATGATCACTCATTGTCCCTTTCCTTATGTTTTCTTTTCTTTATGCTTATATGGACAAGGACAACGGTGGGCTCTGGGAATTTATCATTTGGGGGAAGCCTGCTCCTTCTCTGCTACTCTCTCCTCCCATGAGAAACTTCTCCATTTCCTCTTATTCTCCTGTGCTTTCTTCTTTTTCTGCCACAAACACAATTCTACTCTCTATTTCAAGGAAATCTTGGTCTAACATCAGTTAAGCATCTTTTGCAGTGCTTCAAGCTCTTGATAAAAGAGATGTTACAGAAATGTAATGAATAAATGAAAGACTATATATACTAGGGAGCTGCCTTTGCCCAGTGCTGATGAAGACAGAAATGGTTGAGGCTTTAAATCAGTGAAAGGAAGACCAGACTGGAGTTAATTTCATTTAAAGGAGGAATGGTTATTTTGGGGAAATTCTAAGTCTAACTATATTGCCTGTCATTAATGCTTTTCCTTTTGCTAAAGTTCTATGTGTCCAACTCTAAGGCCAATATTGTTATTCTTGGGACATTAAAATGCATTTTATAAACCTTTCTCTTTCTGCATTGCACCAAAACAGATGTATTTTTTTCTGTTTGCATAACATATGCATAGTTAGAAAGCCTGTGTGTTTATGTAATTATATTTGGGCTCCTGGTAGAATTCTCTAGAGACATCTGATTGGTTTAACATAAGTAGCATATGATTTGGAGGTTTCAGGAAGGATTGAAGGATAGGATGGAATAGTTTGCTGAGCAATGGCTCAGGTGATATCACAGAATTACTACAGTCAATTAATAGCTCTGTGACTCCCTTAAACACACAGTCTAACATAAGAAAAGTTAAGAAAGATCCTATGTTTTCTCCCATGTTGGTCCAATACATTATCTTCTTTTAAAAATATTCTAGCAAAGGACAATAATTTCTGCCAAATCAATGGTTTACTTCATGCCTGTTTCTTTCTACTGGTTCCAATGGACAGTGCCCCAAAGGAAATAGTATATACCACAATCTATCACATACCAAAGTTCACTTCATATGGGAGTGAAATTATTTGCACCCAGAAATATTTCCTAAATGTATATGAGCATAATTCAGTGGTGCTGAGGGTATAGGAATGGGGAAAGTTTTATATGCACTCCCAACTGAGACAATTTTCTTGGCATGAATCACCTAAGCTTTATGGATTGCATCATTTATTGGCTTTATTGTCATTATGATAAGATGCTTTTGGTCTCAGATGTATCTATTTCTTAATACATTGTCCAATATGGTAATGAGATACTGTTGCTAAGAAATGGTTTCTATCTGGATAAATTCACCTCTGAAGCTTCACATTTATTTCTGGGAAATATTTATTCACAAAGTAAATATACTGTCATTAGCTAACTTAAACACACCTGATTGTTCATAAGGTGACTCTGTGACAAAGTTTTCAAGTCATTAGTGACCTGTAATACACAGAAAGGGGAAAATAGCCCAACAGAATTTATCTCTTGGAGGTTAGACTGTAAATGGCAGAGAAGGAATAATTTGTGGGAGTTTGGTTGAAAGGTCCAATACAGAAGCTTTAACAGGATAAGACCATGGTAAGTTGTACCTGGAAGACAGCAACAGCTACCTAAAACTATGAATAATATGAGCCGTAAGATAGAGTAGAGAAGCAGAGAATTAGGAAGTGGTGTTGAAAAAGCAATGTAGCTCAGTCAAGAGCATTTGGTATTCTGTGCTTCTTCCCTCCCTCATCTTCTTTCTTCCTTTCTTGTTCAAAAAATATTTACTAACGTCATACTATATCCAAATCACAGGAATGCAATGATCTGGTTATGGAGCATCATGTAAGTCAAATGAAAGTTATGAAATCATACTAGGGCCTTGCTCTAAGCTTCATCCAGAGTTATGGGATAATCAAAGCTAAAGCAACTTTGGGCACCAGAGTTATAGGATAATAAAAGTTATGACACTTGACGTTATTCAGATTATCCAGAGGAATGGCCTTATCCAGGGGCATACAGCTTGGATAGGTATACAGATTGAACTTGAACATCAAAGAGAAGTTCTGAGAACTGCAGAACAACCCTCCCAACCCCTGCCCCACAACAATCTCAGTGAAAGACTGTCAGAAGACAATGTTGCTGCCATCTTTTCCCTGTGTCCCAAGAAAATGTATAATTTTTGTATATAAAAGTGGTCATAGTCAAACTCCCTAGAATCGAGTGCCACTCAAAAGTCCTAGCAACACTAACATTTGACAAACAAACCTGGTAAGTTATTTTAAGTGTACTTTGTGTCTAAAAGAGCCTGTGATTCATAGTGCCTGGTAAACATCCTCCTTGCTCTAAGACACTGAATGAACAAATGAACAATGAAGCTAGAGTGGCAAACGGAGGTTGGGAGACTGAAGAAGCCTTTAGGAGACTGAAGCTTCCTGCCTCTGAGGATCTCTCTAGTAAAGGAATGGGTTCTTTGGGATAAATATGCTATAGAAACTTAATGGCAGAAATCTCTACTCATTGCATTCTTGTTCCTAGTTTCAAGATTTCAAGAGTAAAAGTGATAAAAGTGATTGCTTTAAATGTAATGGGCTTCTTACACCAACAAATCTACTATATTAATCACCTTTTCTAGAGGGCTGGGTGCACCTAAAATTGCTCATTAGAAAGTAAAAAGGTATTGAATGAGTTGTAAATCCAGCCTGTGACCATCAGAATGTCAGTAAGTGGGCAAGGGAACATTTGTCTAGAGAATGCAATCAAGGAAAACGTCTGAATGCTTTAAGACCTGTGTTTTTGCTTAAGAATTTTGGGTTTTAATTTTCTGGTCAACTACTTCCACTCACTTTGGAGTGATTTTGTGTAAGTGCACATTCATTTTCCTGGATGTTCAGACAGATTCATTATTAGAAATACTTAGCAAAAGTGAACAATAATTAAAATGAATACAATTATATATTTGATGTTAGTTGTGTGCTAGTGACATGACCAAGTATGACAGGCATTATAAGACTGCATTTAGGATACTGTTCAAAGTCACACTTTGAAGAAGTGATAGAAGAAATATTTGAGACAAGGTTCCTTTACCCCTACTGCTAAGCATCAACCCCAGGCCTTGTATATGCTAGGCAAGATTTGAACCACAGTATTTGATTCAGGACTTGAGCTCTTGAAGCAGGTTGAATTGTGTCTTCTCAAAAGATACATTCAAGATCTAACCTCTAGTACATGAGTAGGCCTGAAATCTAATGATTGGTATCTCTGTGTGTGTGTGTGTGTGTGTGTGTGTGTGTGTGTGTGTGTGTGTGTGTGCATGCACATGCTAATACTGAGGCTTGAGTTCAGGGCCTCTTGTTTCTGCTTCACTGCTGGTTCATGGCTGGTGCTGTACCACTTGGGCCACACTTCCAGTCAAGCATTTTGCTGCTTAATTGCTTAATGGGAGATGGAATTTTGTGATCAAATGCCTCTTATAGGCATGAGACCCAAATCTCATAAGCTATGAGTTATGTTATTATGCAGAGACTTTCTCACATGGAAAAGTCCAGCACAGAACAGACAGAGACTTGTAAAGCTACCACAAAACAAGGGATGCCAGGGATATCAGAAGCTGGAAGAGGCTAGGAAGGCAGGAGGGAGCATATCCCAGTAAACATTCTGATCTTGGATTTTGTGGCCTCAAAAATGATAGCCTTGTCAGGTGCCAGTGCCTCTCACCTATAATCCTAGCTACTCAGAAGGCTGAGATCTGAGGATCATGGTTCTAAGCCAGCCTGGACACTAAAGTCCATAAGACTCTTATCTCTAATTAACCACCAGAAAACCAGAAGTGGCACTGTTGCTCAAGCAGTAGCCTTGAGTTGAAAAGTTGGGGGATAGCACCCAGACACAGAGTTCAAGCCCCATGAATGACCAAAAAAAAAAGAGAGAGGAATGTACACCTATTTTATTTTATTTACATTTTTTCATTGTTATTGTAAAGATGCACAGAAGGGTTTCAGTTACATTAAGTCATGTAATGAGGACATTTCTTTTTGAACTGGGTCAGCCATTTTTTTTTTTTGCCAGTCCTGGGCACGGACTCAGGGCCTCAGCACTGTCCTTGGGTTCTTTTGTTTTCTCAAGGCTAGAGCTCTACCACTTGAGCCTCAGCACCATTTCTGGCTTTTTTTTATATGTATGTGGTACCGAGGAATCGAACCTGCATCTTTGTGCATGCTAGGCAAGCACTCTACCAGTAGGCCAAACTCCCAGCCCAAAACAGGTTGAGCCAATTTTTAAGAATATGTTTGCTTTGAATTTGCAGCGTAGTAATATGAGGTTCATACATTCACCCAGCGTACTTTGAACACGTTTACCAGTTGATAGTACCTTGTTATAGTTCCTGAGATAATGAATTTATTCCCATCCAAAAGACAAACCACATACACTGCCTCACAGAACAGCTAGTTGATGAGGGTAATCAACACCCTAGGTCAAACTCTAGACTTTCGGAAAAGTGGTGTTGCACTAATTTCTTAGTAGGTGAGTAATATGAGTTCTAGAGGGTGATCTTACTTGCCTGAAGTGCCAAGGTAAGGACCAAATATTGTCTCATGATCCACTCCTCCCTACCCACCACCAAAGCATGGTAATGTATAACAGAGTCCATGGAAACCTACTGATAATTAACCCTGAGATGTATGAGAGCACCACAATAAAAGTAGAATTGAATTATGCTATGCATGGCAATGGTCGAGCTGCAAAAAAAAAAAGTAAAATTAAGAATCTCTTCAGTTTCAAAAACTCTCCCACAAGCTGAAGATTGGAATGGAAGGCTGATGTCTTAACCTTTTCTCTTCTCTGCTTATCTCTGATGCTTTGATATTTTGTTCTTGTAGGGGAACGTGCTAGCCTGAACTCCACCACTCTGCCTATGCCCACGTCATACACTCCTCTCAGGTTGCCCTAAATCTCCTTCTGGTTTGCATTTAATATCCTACCTACTCTATATAAAACTTGACTCAAATACAAATTTTTCATTGACATCTGAGTTCCAAGAATCTGTCCCCTAGCAATTAGACCCAACCTTCTGTTCTTTCTTCACAGGTACACTAACAGAGAACCAAGGATTGAGTCCCACTTCATTTCTCAGAAACTTCACTTTCTCTCATCATTCATTCATTCATTCATTCATTTAGTCATATAACCTTCAATAGTTTGTGAGTCTAACTAAATAGGTTCAATATAGAGGTTTGTGACTGGAAAAGGAAGGGAAAAGATGGGCTAAAGATCTTGTATTCCGAAGTTAGATGTGAGTGGTGGTGAACACTTTAATTCTAGTTATTCTGGAGACAGAAATTTAGACCAGTCTGGATAGGAAAGTTGATGAGACTTATCTCAACAAGCAAGTCTAGCACAGTGCTTCATGTCAGTAATTCCGGTGATGCAGGAGGCACAAGTTAAAGGATCACAGTTAGAGGATCACAATCAGAGGCTAGTCCTGGAAATAAAAGTACAAGACCTTATTTTTAAAAAAATAACTAAAGCAAAAAGGGCTGAGGACATGTCCCATGATATAGAAAAACTACCAAGGAATGAAAGAAAAAAGTAAGGAGCGGAGAGGAGAGGAGAGGAGAGGGGAAGGAAGGGAAGGGAAGGGAAGGGAAAGGAAGGGAAGGGAAGGGAAGGGAAGGGAAAGGAAGGGAAATAAAATTATATTTGTAGGCTCCAGGGTTATAGCTGGAGCACTTGCCTAGCATGGAGGAGGTCCTGGGTGCAAGTGTTAGCACCACCAAAAGGAAAAGAATTTCTATTTGAGCTTAGGAGAAGTAGATGATCAATAAGTAAAACATAGCCTACTGTTGATTATTGATTAGTGTTTTGAAGAATGAAAGCAGGTTGTCTCAGGGGCTGGGGACAATATGATTGGGAGTACAAAAAGAAACTGGAACTGGATCTGAGTGAAAGGGAAAGAGGCAGCCATGAGGAAGCCTAGAAGACAGGCTGCCACTGTAGGTGAGAACCAATGGGCCAGGATTGGCTTGTTCAAAGAACACGAAGACCACGGTGATGCCATGCCCTTGGAAGGAGATAGGGATTATCACAGGTGAATCTGAAGAGGTGCCTGGAGCACTTGCTGAGGCCCACAGAGGACTGTGGAAAGCAGCGTGGATCTTACTCTGAAAATGATGGACTGCCCAGAAGAGTTGTAAGTGATGTCATAACCTTATTTTCTCTTCAGTCTGACTACTAAATGAAGAATGGGTCAAGAGTGAAAGCAGGAAACCTTGGAAAGAAGAATATTGTAGGCAACAGACATGGTATTGGGATTCAGAATAAAGTAGTGGAACTTGAGAATGGCAGCCAGAGGTGGAACATGATGACCAGATGGATTAGAAGTTGAAAATAAATGGCAAGCAAGAGTCATTCAGGGGTTACCCGTAGGGTTTTGGCTTCAGTCAAATGGGTTGTCAATTACAGAGTGCAGATTAACTCCACATACCTGTAATGTTACCATCCAATTAGGACCAATTTTTAGGTTTGTGAAATATAGTGGCTAATCAAATTTGACTAAATCAAATATAGGGTCTAAAAGCTCTAGAAGTAGACCAAACTTGATTCTGGCTCTAACAAAGCTTCCATCTCTTCTGGAAAATTTTCAACCTTTCTATGACTTAATTTTCTCTTCTCAAAATGAAGCAAGAGGGATGCTTGCTCTGGGCCATTGATAAGATAATGAATGTAAAGGGCTCAGTAAAATTCTTGGAACAATTTTGCTTCTAAAAATGATTGTGGTCTAGTCATTTTTTTTCTTCTCTTGAAAAACTCTCCCAGCATTTCCAACTTCCAATTGTCCCCATTGTTTCTCTCTTGTTGCTTTGTTCTTCAATTATAGTGTGTACCTAGGTCTCTGCTCTCACGCACCCAGTCACCTCTTATCAAAGTTGCACTGTTAGTATATAGGCCTTTATTATTTATTCCATTTATATAACTTTAGAAAGTGCTGGTGTGTGTGTGTGTGTGTGTGTGTGTGTGTGTGTGTGTGTGTGCATGCCAGTCCTGGGGCTTGAACTCATGGCCTGGGTGCTGTCCCTACTAAACATAGCTCCACTTCTTGATGTTTGGTGATTAATTGGAGATAAGAATTTCAAGGGCTTTCAACTGCGAGCATTAGATTTCAGCCTCCTAAGTAGCCAAGATTACAGGCAAGAACCACCCAGCAGAAAAGGCTATTTTGGGGGGTTGGTCATGGGACTTGAACTCTGGGCCTGGGCACTTCTCTGAGCTCTTCAGATCAAAGCTACTGCCGTACCCCTTGAGCCACAGTGCCACTTCCGGTTTTCTGGTGGTTAATCGGAGGTAAGAGTCTCATAGACATTAGTGCCTGGGCTGGCTTTGAACCTGGAGCCTCAGATCTCAGCCATCTGAGTAGATAGGATTGCAGGCGTGAACCACTGGCACCTGGCAGAAAAGGCTATTTTTTGATGTCGTTTTGTAGTACTAAGGATGGGACCCAGGATCTTACACATGTAAAGCAAGCATTCAGCCATTAGGCTACATGCACTGTCTTCCCCACAGGAGAGGTAGTCATGTTGAAGAGAAAACTTGTCAGACTTGGAATCAAGCATTTCATTTCACAAACAAACAGCTATGACTTTGGGTTTTGATAAAGAAAATAGTTTCACAGAATTCTGATTTGCAATAACTTAAAAGAAATTTTGTTGGAATAAGGGAGCGGCAGTCACTTTGCAATTGTCACACTACACTTAGCAACAGACCAACAATATAATCTTGAATTTCCATGAGCCCAAGATAGCCCCATGAACTCAATGAAAAGCATTGTGCATATAAATATCTAATAAATTGGTTGGAAAGCACATTTTTAATGAAATTTTTAGTATCTTTACTCTGTGCAATTGGGCAATGATTGAAAAAATAGTAGGACTAGGCATATTCAAACAAGAAGAGAGACTTCATTTATACTAAGTCGAAGGGCAAACTGTGTTCCCTTTGCTCCATAATTATAATTTTCACAAAGCCTCAAGTCAATCTTATTTAATATCAAAGACTTAAGGTTTTTTTGCCATTTTCCTATGATGAATTACTATCTGCATAATTTATAGCAATTTTACTGTCATGAAGAACAAATGGTAATTAAATGAGTATCATTTCTTCATCACTCTGAGATTTGGTCACTGCAAATGATAGATAAGTATTGTCATTGTAGCAAAAGCTTACTTACTGGAATTTCTGCTCAGTTCCCACAATTTTTAGTGACTGTACCACATCTAAGACAATTAGACCATTTCTTGGAAATTGTGTAGCGTGGGACAAGATTGGAAACTCTGTAAATGCTGAGTTGAAAATGAAAAGGATTTTTCTTATGATAACTACAAAGAATGGAGAATGACAGGCAAGTGCCTTACCTAATTAGGAATTTTTTTTATTGCTATAATGACTACATTTAAAATTAGACTGCTTGTCAACCTATGGGAATTGGTTGAGTCATGTGGAATTCTAATACAATAGAATCTAGATCTTGGTCTCTATATTTAGTCCCACACAGACTCATTCTTTTTTATTTCTACATATATACTACCCAACTTAGCAACGGATAATTACTGGGTAGAATAAGAGACATGCAGGGTTTTTCCTAGATTGCCTGTCTACAGAAGTCTGTTCTCTGTTAATGAATCTTCATGGTCAAAACTTGAAAGTAACACTTGGAATTATTGGTGAAGTCCACGTAGGAAATGGATAAATAAACTTTGTGGCTACTCTCCATCCCATAGCATTGATCCACCATTGAAAGCTATTCTTTTAACACAGTGGTTCAAATCCTTCTGAGGAGAACTAAACTAGCTGATTAGCGATGTTTAAAGAGATTTTGTGACCTCTGACAAATGCTACGATAAAATTCAGTGTCTTTGAAACTAGAAGGACTCTGCTATGTAGTAAGGTCCACACCACACAAGGTGGGAGCCCAAGGGTTTCTGTCTTCTAGTCCAGAACTATCAAATTACATCAAATGGCCTCAGACTGGTCATCTATAACAAGGGCTTTCTGAATACAGACAACTATTTGCCACATTAACAAGATAACTTAGACCTATTTATTTATTCATTTTATTGCCAGTCCTAGAGCTTGAACTCAGGGCCTGGACACTGTCCTTGGGCTTTCTCAAGGCTAACATACTACCCCTAGAGCCATAGCACCACTTCCAGCATTTTCTGTGAATATGGTATTGAGGAATCGAATCCAGAGCTTTGTGCCTGCCAGGCAAGCACTCTATCACCAGGCCACATTCCTGGTCCCCTCAGAAATGTTTAAAGAATTGACTTCTTTTTTTTTTTTCTATCGATTTACATTTCACAGTAGGATTAGTTAAGCTTTTAAAGGTGACAATCTGCTTATGGTTGTATAATAAAAGAAGCACATAGGCCATGAAAGTATTATTGGCATGTAATGGGGACCCTATAAAAGCTAAAAATAAGATAATAGTCAATATTTATTTCTATTTATAACTGTGCGGCTGCTGGAGCTTGAACTCAGGGCTAGATGTTCTTACTTGGCTTTTTTTTGCTCAAGGGTAATTTCTCTACAACAAAAGCTGTAAAGTATCATGGATTTTATTCCCTAGGCTGAGTTTGAATCATGCTTGATCCTCAGATCTCAGTCTTCCGAATAACTAGGAAACCATTTATTTCTATGGCATGATTCCTCACCTTAAAAGCATTTTCCCTCCATTCCTCCCTCCCTTCCTGATTCCCTTCTTTTTTTCTCCCTTTCTTCCACCCTTCCATCCTTTATATTTGCAGTGCTGTGAATCAAAATACATGCTAGGGAGGTATTCATCCACTCAGCCATGGCTCCAGTACTTTATGCATTTTCTGGGCAGTTTTGGGCCTGGACTGGGCCATCAGCCATAACCAGCATGCTATCTCCATAAAGTTGACCATTCTTCCTTCCAGCACAGACATTTGAGTACTTGCAAATATATAATGTTGCCTTCCATATAAGCAGGTAATTAACACAATATTGTATTGCAGCCATGAATTTAAAAATAGAAACAACAGAAAAAGCTCAATGTCACTTTTGCCTGGTTACTTGGAAATCAGGCAATTATCAAATGATTTCTCAGGCTGGTAATAAAATTAAGATAAAGTTTCATCAAAAGAGCATATGCAATTTTACAGCTACAGCAGAATGGGTGTAAATATGAACAGATGTGTCTGAATGTCTTGGATTTATAAATACAGAAACATTATTCCAATTTGGGGTAAAAACATAATTCTTTATTCTGGATGTGGGAAGAGTATGGCTCTGGGCTCTGGGGGCGACAGAGGGGAGTGGTCATAGCTAAGAGACTTCAACATTTCCCAGAGCTTCAAGCAAATGATTTTACTTGGGTGAATCTCTCCCTGTTTCTGATGACAGTTACATACACTGAAGAATTGAATTACAATAAAGAAATATGTGTGCCACTGAAAATAAACATTTGCTCATCCAAGTAACACACTGATCTTTCTTTCCTAGGAAATGAAAGAAAGATAGTCATACTATGTTATGAGTTCAAGAGATAAGCTGGCTTATGGCTCCAACTCTATAATCTATGAAAGGCAGGCTTTGTTTGTGTTGGTAGTGGGCTTTTAAATCAGGGCCTAAGTGCTGTCAGTTTTTTCCACTCAAGGCTGGAGCTTTTTCGGTTGATCTACACCTCTACTTGTAGCATTTTGGTGGTGAATTAAGGGTAAGAGTCTCATGGACCTTCCTGCCAGAGCTGGCTTTAAATCTCAATACTAAAAATCTCAGCTCCTGATAAGCTAGGGTTACAGAGGTGCACCTCTAATGCCCAGCTGATAGAAAGTTTTGGAGGACAAATGACTTATTCAGAAATATGCTTTGCTCCTCTTTTCTTATAATTTACAATTTTATATACAAGTAATACAAAGCCAATATGTGCATCCTCCCCTCTGTGTCAGGCTCTCTTTGTGGAGTTTAAGGTAAAGAGAAGGTGCTCTGAGCTTCTGGAAGAAAGTTTTGCTTTCCTGGAGGCACCAAGCATAAAGAAGCATTGCTGAGAAAGCCTGAATGAAGGTGTGCCAGACTTCCTTCCCTTTTGTCACCTTCCACCCTCATGTGTGTATCTGATACACCATGAGTGCCAGAGAAGCCATTGCCTTGCTTGTGAACTTGGAAGAGGAACTGAGTGAGACCACACAACCCCCTAGCTGCAGATTCTCAATCCTCTGTGCCCAGAGTCCTCAACTCCCTCTAGAACAGGAGTCTGGCAGAAGACCAGAGCTGCTGAGTCAGCCGTAAGGAAGAGGTTTATCACCACATCCAGTATAAGCAGCTCTCTGTGGAAAATTACCCAGGGCTCTCAGCACAGTCCTGAGTGCCAGGATGAGAGAACCAGAGACCAGTCTGCTTCCTTTTGTTCCCAAGCCCCAAATAAACCAGTGTCCTAACTCTGCTATGTGAGACTGGATCCATGTAGATTGGATGCAGGGAAATTACCACAAGTACCTGCTGATTTATTTCTGCCTTGCCCAAGAACCATTCTCTAATCCACCCCTGCAGAGACATGGGGATTGAGAGGGGATACATCTACATCTTGGGGAGAACTCAAACTCTAAAATTTGTAGGGATCACAAAGAAAGTGGGAATGGCAGAGCTGTTTGCTTGTTTCTCCATCAGCATGTGAGCCGCAGGACCTGGGCTCAGGTCCTTTGATTTAAAACTATCTTCCTGAACCACCATATTTTAATTTCAATCTTAGCAAGTCCATGAACTCCTCACATGCCACTTAGGATATTTTACCTTCCTTCTAGTAGTTCTAACCAAAAACTTTGGAATCACCTTCAACTTTCCTCTTCTCTTTCCTCCTGTACCTAAGCACCTTCTGCTTTTCCTTTTAAAATAATCCCAGAATTATGGAACTTCTCCCTAGCTCTACTATTAGCACCATGGGTCAAGCCATTATTATCTCTCTTTGGAATTCTTCCAGTCAATCTTTCTGTATGTGATTCTCTGCTTCTGTTCCACGTAGCCTCATCTTTTCTCAACCCAGCAACTAGAGGGAGTTTCAAAAACATATCTTCATGACACTTTTCTTCAGAACTTGCCATCTTTTACAGCTGTTACCATATTTCCCAGTCCATCACAATTTGCCTCTGCCATATATCTATTGTCTCTTCAGTCACTTTCCTCTGTTCCCTTCCCTCAACTACATTAATCTCATTGTTCTTACTATAATACAAGATCTCAATATTGCTTCTGCTCCAGCATCACAGCACTTATGGCTGCCTAAGTCTGGATCATCTCTAATCTCTGCTCCTTTAGGTCTTTACTTAAGTGTAACCTTCTCAGAACAATCTTCCAGACCACCATGTTTTAAGCTATAACCAGGTGAATTCAGATGAGGCATCTCAGGCCCTTTTATAATTTAGCTTAGAGCAGAAATTGTGAGGTTGTGTTACAAAAATAAGTCACAAGGTTTACCATCATTTATGACATTAAGGATAAACATGAGAATTTGATCTACTTTCTATAACTTTACAAATCAATCAAGTAGAATGCCTAAATTAAAATGAATTTGGATCAGGGAATTGGCAAAACCAACATGGGTGTCATGTGGTAGCTATTGATTCTGTGGCTGTAAGACAAGGGTACAAAGACTATTATTATGGCTTGCTTAAATACAACAGATTATAAAGTCTATTGTTGCATTACCAGCTCAAGAAAAGTTGTCAAAAGAGACACCTGACATCTAATATATGGAAATTTTCTGGGTATGGTGGCGCAATGCCTAAAATAAATCTTATGAGATTCCTTGACAACTGGTAAAATGAGTAGGGCCAGGAATGGCCTACCACTTGAATTAACCTCTGTACTGTCTATAGATTTATACCCCTTGGTAAAAGAACCTTTCTTCCTAAATGGACCAACCACATGTTCCTGCTTATCCTTGAAAATCAAGCTTCATGCTCCTGTCAAGAGGTGGAATTATTCAAACAAACCAGCTGTATAGTTCAGATGGGAATCAGAGGTCTCCCACTTACTTCATAGTACAAAGCCTGCCTGCCAATGACTCTGACTATTCTCTCTGTTCCCAAATACAGTATCCACGGGGCCTTGTTTGGAGTATGGTATCCTCCCCAAAGCATAGACGTGAATATTTATGACTCATAAATTGATGTCAGTCCTCTCTGTCACAGGTCAAGTGACATGTATTGGTCATTTCCATACTATGATATGAGACTATCTCCCTAATAAAGAGAAGCTGATTCTGAGTTGGAGCACATTTCAGTCCAACACTGTTTGCCAGAGCCGAAGGATGGAATCAGCCCAGATGCCCCTCCATGGATGAATGGATCAAGAAAATGTGGTGTATAAACACAATGGAATTTTACTCATCCATTAGCAAGAATGATACTGTACCATTTGTAAAGAAATGGAAAGACTTAGGAAAGCCACGCTAAAGTGAAGTATGTCAAGACCCAGAGAGACAAAGGATCTATGCTTTCCCTTATATATGAAAGCTTAAATTTTTATAAATAAACATATTGGTGGTGTGCAAAGATATTTAAATATATTAACTATCATATGGTAGACTCAAGGGAGAACTCAAATAATGCAATTCCGTAGCCAAAATCAAAGTTCAGCAAAACAAAATACCAGGAAGCAGGTACTCCAAAAGTATGGGTGGGTCAAGGATAAAGGAGTAGATAAATAAAGGGAACAGAAAGAAAATGCAGACAAGAAACCAATCTATATCCCACAAAATTAAAAATAGGAAAGGAAAAGGTGAGTATGTTGAAATGAGTGACCATTGATCAAGATATATTGTATTCATAAATGTCCTTGTTAAATGGTAACTCCTTTGGTAACCACTTAAAGACAACAATAACAATAAATAAAATTTTTAAAATGAAAAATAATGAGCTGATCAAAATAGGCACATTCCATAATAAAATTGAACAAATTGGCTTACAAATTATATCCTTTGAAGATCCGTAGAATGATTGAGTTTGAAATGAGGCTTGCAATTCTACATAATGCAGGATACAAATCTCCACAATTCTTAATTTATGAATTCTCAAGCTATATGCCCTGACTTCAAGATAATGACTGTTTTCCTAGCTTGAGTCTTTTCAGGAATAAAAGTAGCCGAGCTCAGGGTTTCAGTCAATAGCTTTGACAAACACAATAAAACCAAAGTCAAGGAATCAATTGTATAAAGTTAATTGATTCTCACTTGGCTGTAACACATTCTATTCCGAACATATTTGTTCAGATTGTAGCTTATGTTACTATGTCCAATAAGTGAGTCATGATTCTAGATGGTGAATTAGTTCAATTAAAATGTTCAAAAATTAGGCAAATTCTCTACTGACCCATTTAAATTCCTTCCTTTGAGAACCACAGGCAATGCCCCTAGGTTATTCTGACAAGCAAATACTTCTTCTGAAGCTTTTAACTTAGTCATTAGAAAAATGATAGAAATTCACCTCTGGTCTTTACAATGTCCCTGCATTGATAAGATCTCTATAACGTAGGCATAACTAGCAATATACGGCCATGTAAACAATTACTCCAAAACTAATAGCATTCACAACAAAAACCACTACCTCCCAGTCTCTGTAGGTCAGGAATTCAGGTGTTGCTTTGCTAGCCACCTATGGCTTAGGGTCCCTCACATTCTATGAACATCTCAAGACTAAACTGAGGCTAACAGACCCACACTAAAGCTTACTCAGATGGGGATTGACAGGCACTGGTTCCCAGAGCTATGGGTACATGTCGCAGGCACCTCTCTCCTTAGGGAAGTTCACAGAGCAGTTGGCTCTTTCCACCTTCATGAGAGAGGGAATGACTTTCTTTTCATAACTTCATCCCATCAGTGATGCCATAGTCTGTTGCTAAGAAAGCAAGTCCTTAGGTCTGTCCTGTACTACAAAGGAGAGGATTCTGTAAGAATTTGAACACCAGGTCATTGATTCCTAGACCAATGCTATCTCTTATTGCTTACATGCTGGTGTACTCTGTATTGTACCATTCTATTTCATTTGATTTTGTGTTATGGCATTCTAGCTCAAGAATCTGCAACTCTGATGCTTTCTTTGCTCACAAGAGTTGTCCTGACTGACAGACAGGATCGGCCCAATATGCCAGAAAGTCCTTTGTCTCTTCAGAGTGAATCTTAGTCAGTAAATGTTAGCATATGACTTTGAGGTCAGACCTGCACTACTGCCTCATAAGTGGCTAGAGTTTCAGCTGACCTCCATGATAACCTGGTTTGGAAAGGCCTTTTATTCACTTCTGCCTGATATATTCCACTTTCTTTCTTCTAGTGCTTCCTGGAATTACTCATAAAATGATTTTATTCTAATTCTTGCCTCAGAACTGCCTATGAGAAGCTAAGAAATTAGTAATATTAAGTAGGATAAACTCAGATACTGAAAGGAAAGACTGAAAACCCAAGCAACCAGCTCCCTCCCATTTAGATGTTAAGTTAGAAGAAAATGAGCTCTATCTGTATCTACCTTGCCCTTGAATATATTAAAAAGCTGTAAACTCCTCACAGCAAATGAAGAGACAGAAAATTAGAAGATGCCTAGCAAAGGGAAGCTGCAAACTCACTTACCTTCCCTATGTTTGGGGTAGGCCTAGAAGATACTACTTATTCAGGACCATGATCTAGGGATTAGTAGTTACTGATGACATGACCACATACACTCTCCCAGCTCACAAAGTAGAAGAGCTACAAATAAGAAACATCATTATGAATCTTCTATTTCTATCTCCTGCATGGGGAGCAGGAAATATTCCTCTCTTTCAAGTCTCTTTTTGATACCCTGATACATGAAAATAAATCACTGCTGAAATTTGTACTGTATGAGACTTTCCCTTTTTTGGTGTGAGATACCTTCAAATTCTTATCACGTTTGCATCTCTGAGACCTGTGATTTTGCTTAAAAGCTGTGGAACTAATAAAACTCTGTCATCTCTTATCTGGTGACAATGCATGACTGTCATGCTTGTAAACTAAAAACATAGATAACTAAACTTTAAAAAACCCTTCCACAACAACTACCCAGCAGCACAGTATAAAAGTCATTCCTGCAAAAATCTCTGCCCATTTCACCCAAGCTATCATTAGAGCCAGAATTTCCATAGCGACATAAAAAACATCAGACAGGCTCTTTGTGGAATGGACCATGTCTACTTTTCCTCCCGCTTGCTAGACTCAAAATGGCTGAAAGGATTTTCTTAAGGGTTTTGAAAGCACTGACCCTGGAGGTGAGGTGGAGAGTGAGACATTTCAGTTGGAAGAGAGCAGCTTTTGGAAGTGACAGAGCGGAGCTTTGGCTATTGTAAAATAGCTTTCTAAGTGTATGCCTGGTGTCATTACAAAAGACTGTGTGTGCATATCTGTGGAGCCTGTCACGGTGATTCAGAACCATTCTGCCGCCTTTACAAAGCACTTCAAATTATGAAAAAGGATCATGAAAGTAAGGAAGTTATTTGTGGCAACTGCTGAGAGAAGTGATATTCCATTGTAAGAAAAACAGCATCTTTGAAGTGGGACAAACTTTGGATTCAAAACATGACTGGGCCACACTTCCACCTGCTGGGCTTTAGCAATACATTTCCAATTGCTGAGCCTCAGTTTCCTCAGCTTATAAAGCAATGAGACTTCTCAGGGTTGAGAATTCATCAAAGAATGTGCGGAGAGATGCAGGCAGCAGCCTTGCCTTCCACAGAGGAAGCTGTCTCTTCAGACTTTAATGCATCAGAAGTGATTTCAACTCAGCTGTGAAATGCCATGCTGCATGTGGCTGGTCATAGTAGAGCTGCTGCCCTGGAAAGGTTTTTAAATAGTCTAGGGACGATTCGCTTGGCTCATTGTGTTAAGAACGACTCTAGAATACATAATGGAAGAAAGTCCTTGTGTCGTCTTCTAAAGTTTCTGATTTTTAGGGAGTAGCACAAGAATACTTATTTGCTTACTATTAATCATTCTAAGTCAGTTTTAACTACAGGGATTTCGGATGATCCCTTTAAATTTCTGTACCCATTCTGATTTCCTCAGATAGTGGTATCATAGTCTTATTTTGAGGACTCATTTCTCCCCTACAATCAGACCATCGATTAAAATGGATGTCATTCCTTCTGGGCTAAGAGATTCCAGGCTTGGGCCACACAATTAGTACAAGACTCCACTCAATATTTGACATGTCTATGGATTTTGCTAGAGGATTCTCTAACAAAAGGTTCAAGTCAAGGGCAAAAGTCAGCTGCCAATGAGTATTTTTATTCTTAATCACAGCAAATGAGTTTCTGGATCTAGCTATATCTGTCTGAGTGTTCTCCAATATGTAATTTTTATGAGTACCAAAAATCTCTTTTGTTGTTATTTTTGTAGTATTTGTAACCACTTTAGTTTCATTTACTTAAAACCAAAGATTAATGTTTAATATTTTACTGATAATGTACTATTTAGCATTTGTTAAACAACTATTATGTGCTAGGTATTATTCTGAGCACCTAGCAAGAATTATTATGCCACTTAATCTTTAAAACAACATATAGAGCTGGGAGATGGTAGTTTATGGTTGTAATCCTAGCTATTTAGGAGGCTGAGATCCAAGGAATATGGTTTGGGTTTGGGCCTGAAAGTCTATGATTCTCTTATCTCCAATTAACCACCTCCCAAAATCCAGGAGTGGAGCTGGTGGAGAGTTGCCTCAAGCGGTAGAGTGCTAGCCTTGAGCAAAAAAAGCTCAGGGACAGTACTCAGGACCTAAGTGCAAGGTCCAGAACCACACACACACACACACACACACACACACACACACACACACACACACACAGATAACCTGTGGACTAGAAACTTTTCAATCCCAACTAATAGGTGAGAGAAACAAGATATTCTAAAAGCAAATTGACAGTGTCTACAGAATTAATAATGGTAGATGAAATTTGAACACTGATCTGTCTGATTTCTGTGCCTTGTATCTCATCATTAGGACTACTCAAAGGAATAAATGTTTATACAGAATGGATACTAAGTGTTTGAACTATTCATGTGTTTACTCAATATATAAAGAATGATTCCAAATCGCATCCCTTTCCATTCTAGCTACAATTCTTAATTATCATCTTCTGGATTCTTTATCTGAACTGGTCTAATAAACAAAAATGATTAAGAGCATTCAAATGTTGAATAAGCTTCAATCTACATAGTAGGGGAGAGCTAATGGCAGCAGTCAAACACTGCCCTTGCACTGTCCCAATTTCTTCTGCGTGTGGAAAGGTAAAGCAGTAGGAGGATGGAGACAGAGTATTTATGGGAAGATGTGGGAAGCTGGTTGAATTTTAGTGCTTGAAAAACATTTACTTTAGATTATTTAGACTAACTGAAATAAAAGATTGGAGGTTCCTGACAGTTGACTCATCCTCATCACCCTACTGTAGATTAATTGAGTTCCATTGGGTTTAACGGTCTGTACCAAAATTCTCAGTGTTGGCTAACAGCCTCCAAAGGATCTGTTCATTTTTACAACGTTTTGGTGAGTCATTCCACACACATTGCTGTCACTGGTTCCCTTGAGGAAAGATGGGGGAGGAGGAGGAGGAAGGTTTCACAGTGAGAGTAAAGGGCTTGGAAGTTTCCTAGGAAATTAGAAGCCATAGTAGCTTTTTGTTGTTGTTGTTATTTTTTTTTGTTATTTGTTTGTTTTGGGGAATGTGCCAGTCCAGGGGGGCTTTAACACTCGGGGCATGCATGCTGTCCCAGAGCTTTTCTGCTCAGAGTTTGCACTCTACCGCTTGAGCCACAGCTCCACTTCAGCTTTTTTGGAAATTCACTGTGTAAAAGAGTCTCAATGACTTTCCTGCCTGCATTGACTTTGAACAGTAATCCTCAGGTCTTGATCTCTCCAGTAGTTGGGATTTACACATGTGAGCAACCTGCACCAAATGGGGTTCAAGGTCCTGATTTTCCTTCTTGAGTTTCATGTTGTACATTATACACTTGGGAGAATGAAACAAGTGATATAGTCTGTAGAAGGCAAAAGAAATAGTTAAAAAAAATTAAAGCTGGCCAAATAGTTATCAGTACACACACACACACACACACACACACACACACACACACACACACACACTCCTGCTGTGGACAACTCTAAGCTTTTTTTAATTACAGCTGAGCTTCATGGAATTTGGCTTTATGACACTCTTGTAGGCTAAAATTCCTCCTCCCATTCCTATGATGTTTATTTTTCATGCACTTAAGTGAACATTAGGGCATGAAATTAGAAATTACCTAGCCTCTTCTACCCTCGGTGTACTAATCTCTAAAATAGTATAATTGTGTTCCATAGGATTTTTCTGGGATTGAATGATGCATTATTCAATTTGACCATTACTGCTTGTAACTATTCCTTCCAATTTTACTAAACGCTTTCATACATTGCACATAAAACATTTTGTGTGGTTTCTAAAACAATACCTTGTAGATGAATATTTATTGTTATTAGCAACTAAAATAATAGAAATTGCTATTTTTTGAGCTAGCAAAATGGCAGTTTCACATAGTTGTGGTTTGATTGGGTATTGTTGTTTCCAGTGAGTAACTATAATTGCCACCAAATCTCATGTCTAGTTACCCAATAGCCTAGATGTATTGTTTTTGTTTTTGGAACAGTAGAAATGAGATTAATTGCTACTTTCTTCTCCGGGGCTTCAGGCAAGATTGACTAAACTTCACAAGGCTCTCTAATTAATTCACCAGGTTTCCTTAAACTTCTTGTGAACTGAGAAAGCCCAGTTTCCCTCCTAGTATTTTAGGAGTGGGTAAAGAACCCTTAAAAAGCTGGTTATGCTAGAAGGAATGTGAGAACTGGTCCCAGATTCCTGGTTTTTAAGAATTCCTAGACTGGGTCCTACACTGAGGAATTTAGCAATGTGCTTTAATTCTTCTAGTTTGCAATACATTCTCCTTGCTTGAGTGTGATCTTAAGACAACCAAGGAGAAAACAGTCATAATATTTGAAATCAGTGCCTTAACCAGAAGTAACCCAAAGTCAAAATTAACTCTGAAGTCAGGAGCAGGATTGAGGAACCAGGAAAGAGCAATGGTATCTAGAACTAGAATGCCAGTATGGGAAGAGCAATATATTTAGGAAGAGAGGGCCAAGAGGATTTGCTGATGACTTGAAGATGAGAAATAAACCAATTATCAAATAGCTTGAGCCTGGGTGAATGGCAGTGCTTGCGTCTGAAGCAGAGAAGATGGAGGGAAAATCCTGGGCTTGGAAGAAATCAAGAATGCTATTTTGTAAATCTGTTAGGCTCACTGGCCATCTAAGTGGCAATGTCAAGAAAGCATCAGAGACACAATTGGGGAACACAAAGGGCTAAGTATGGGCAGAGGTATTCATAGAGGGTAATAAATAAGATAGGGCCAGAGTAAACTTCAAGAAGGGAAGCGACAACAGGAAAAGAAAGCCAAGTGATTAAGAGAGAAATGGTGGGCAAGAAAGAAGTGTTGGAGGAAAAGAGGTCTGAGTGCTCAAAATCTCTTGCATAGGCTTACAGAAGCACAAGGAACTGAGCTTCGCGTGTGTGCACACAGTACCTTGTGTAATGCTCACCCAAAACCCCATTACTCTTCAGAAAACAGAGTCCCATGGAAGTTAAGTGACTGGTTTAAGAATTTCAGCTAGAATTCGGACAATGACAAATGCTGGCTGGGTTGTGGAAAAAGAGGAACCCTACTGCATGTGGGAATGTAAACTAGTACAGCCACTCTGGAAGGCAGTTAGGAGGTTTCTTGAAAAACTGAAAATAGACCTTCCTTACCATCCCACCATACCACCCGTGGGCATCTACCCTGAGCATCATAACCCAGGATATGATAAGGACATCTGCTCAGCCATGTTCATCTCTGCACTATTCACAATAGCCAGGTGATGGAAACAATTCAGATGCCCCACTACAGGTGAATGGATACAAAAAAAAGTGGTACATATATTCAATGGAATTCTACATAGCCAACAGACAAGATAAAATAATGGCATTCGCTGGGAAGTGGATGAAACTAGAGCGAATCATGTTGAGTGAGATAAGTCAAGACCAAAGGAACAAAAGGTGCATGGTGTCCTTGGTATGTGGATATTATATCCAAACAGTACAAGAGTTATGACTCAATATTGGGGTTCCCAAGGTTATGGACATGGTCTTGGAGATAGAAACAGAACTGCATGGACATAAAAATCTATGGTGGGATATATACTCTATAAATATAATGTTATATAGATTGATATGTATCTATGACATACAAACTCTCAGCTTAATTTTAAATATTTTCTAAATTCTAAGTGCCAGTGAGTGCATATAGATTCCCTTCTTGAATACTTCTAAAAATAATTTCAGGTAGCTTGTGATTGTTGTTCTTAATGTACTATGTTATTTCTTTTCTCCTTTTTTCCCCTATAGGTTAATCTCATGTGGTTACTATAGCTGACATTGTTACCTGGTATATACTGAATATACGTTTATTTGTTTATTTGAAATAGGAAAGGGAAAGGGGGAAACAAGAAGATTGGGAGGGGATGGGAAATAGGGACAAAAACATGAGAAGGGGCATCCATGTGCAAGAAGTAATGCACCCACTACCTGACGAATGTAACTGTAACCCCTCTTACCCCTATTACCTCGACAATAAAAAGAAAATTTAAAAAAAAGAATTTCAGCTAAACATAGGAAGCCTTGAGAGTCCAAACAAAATCCATGACCCCAAAGTCTGTGTTTAGAGTGGATAGGATGTTTATTTCTTGCCAGTGAAATAATGATTCATTAGCAAAGAGCAAGAAAAATGACAAAGTATGAAACTGATTGTTTTCCTGACCTGCAAGATACCTGTGCTAATCACCAACCTCTGGAAATCATTACCTTTGTGTCTGCAGAGTATGTGTCCAGTTTGGAGGTAAAGGGGATGAGAAAGGATACAAAGAAGTCAGGCAATTTAAGATAAGGGTGACTAGTTAGGAATAAGGAACACTCTTTGTCTTCCCCTCTAAATTATTTTATGTCACCTCTGTGAACTATATTACTTAACTGCATTTGCTTTGGTTTCTAAAACACTGTGCTTTCCCTGAGGACTTTTCTAATAGGCATATAACTATACTTGCATCCTACAGTGTCAATTACGGCTTACATTTAGTTGTTTCATGTTTTCAGCACACTGATGCCTTTGTTCCAACTCTTTAGCAGTATTTTTTTCATATATTTTTTATTGTAATTAATAGAAGGGTTACATTATATTTACCAGATAGAAGGTACATTACATCACAAATATTGATACCCTTTCTCATGTCATGGTCCCCATTTCCCTCCCTCTGTCCCCCCTGCACAACTTGATTTCCCCCCTACCCTCTATTGCAAATAACCAATTAAGTACATATAAAATACATAAGACAACAAGGTGAAATATTATAACAATATGAGATAACCAAGTGACAGTAAAAGAGATGAGAGATAACATAGTATGTTAAGGACAACAATCACTCATTATATGGCTTTTGTTTATTTATCCTGGAGGTCCTTAAATTTAACATCATACTATATGGCCTTATTTATCTAGATTTTGTTCTATTATAAATCTCTGCTAGGGAGAGCCCAAGGTTTCTACTGATTATGTCAAATGAGGGAAACCATTGAGCCTAAGTTCCTTTGAGTCTGACTTACTTCACTTAATATGATTTTTTTCTAAGTCTTTCCATTTCCTAACAAATGGGGCAATATCGGGTTTTTTTTCCGGACAGCAGCATAGAATTCCATTGTGTACAAATACCACATCTTGTTGATCCACTCATCAACTGAGAGACATTTGGGTTGGTTCCATATCTTTGCTATGGTAAATAGTGCTGCAATGAACATCATTGTGCTAGTGGATTTAGTATGTCCTTGTTTCTGGATGATTGGGTAAATGCCAAGTAGTGGAATTGCTGGGTCATAGAGGAGCTCTATGTTTAGTCTCTTGAGGAACTGCCACACTGCTTTCCATAGTGCTTGGACAAGTTTGCACTCCCACCAGTAGTGTAGGAGTGATCCTTTAGCAGTATTTCTTCAGGAATTCTTTGGCTTACTTAATGGGAGTAGGCTTTGCTCAGACATTGTTGGGTCCAGAAATTTAAATACTATAGTCTCTAACAATATCCCATCTCTATCTTCAAGTTACACAGGAATCTCTTGGCTGTTGTCTCGCTTTGTCTACACAACAGCTCTCATACCTCTATGAGGAATGGACCTTGACTTTCAGAGCGGGATTCTGATTTTCCCTGTTTACATCACTGTGTCTATCTCTCCAGCCATCACACAAAAAGATAATTGACCAGGACTGAGTTGTGCTTTTCCCTGCATGGATGAAGTAGACAATCCCTGGGATTTATGGTCCCTTTGGTACTGAAAGGGGCAGAGTGGGTAGTATCCTAACAGCAATATAAAAGAACAGAAATATATTTCACTGCTTAGATTAGATAGAGTCCATCGCTGTTACTGGTGCTGTTACCATTGCTGCTGCTATTTCTATTCCACTCTGGGACAGGATCTGAAGCCATATAATAAAATCCAGATTAGCAGCAGGTTCCCAGTTTGATTATTGCTATAGAAAGGACCTTGCTTTTCTTCCTGTTTTTTTTTATGAGACCTGCATGAAACCTGAGCTGCCATAACTCTGCAATCAGTTTCTGAGATCTTATCAAAAGAATGACAATTTGGAAAATGGACCAATTGAAATGTCTGCACAGATCCAATTCCTCTCTATGACCAAGTAATTCCACTTTCTTTTCTTTTCTTTTTTTTTTCTTTTTTAAAACCAAGCCAAGTTATTTTTGGAGCTTGTTTTTTTTTCTTCTTGACTAGGGGGGCAAATGTGCTTATTATGTCTGTAGGACTCAAGGCTCACTAATAATTGTTTTTGAATTCCCTTTGGTGGGTTTCCTATAAGATCATCCAGCAAGATGGATAGCTAATTTAGAGCAGAGTTTACAAACACAGCTCAAGAACTGCAGTTTGAAGAACTAGCTGGAAGGTAGATTTCATAGAATTGTACAATGTTCTCATAACTTTAACTAGTTACCAGAGTTTAGGAATTGATGATTTCTTTCCTTTAACCTAGATTTCTTAGTTCTTAGGAGATGTGGGGATACTAAGCCTGCATTTCCACATTCAGGGGTTCCTGAGAGTTGAAAGGCAGTTGCATTCCTAGTTGGGAAATGGAACCTTTATCAAAGCATTCTGCCACAACTAAGAGAGGTTTAAAATATAGGGGCATTTTTTTTTGCTCCTGGAGGTAGGTTTGCCTAGGATGTATTCTGGAACTGAGCAGTGGGCCTTTTACTTTTAGCCACCACTCTAAATATATTGCCTTCCTGCCCCATCATGTAAGAAGTTCCCCAAGGGACATCATTTTGCTCTTTTTTTTTTTTGCCAGTCCTGGGCTTGGGCTCAGGGCCTGAGCACTGTCCTTGGACTTTCTCAAGGCTAGAGCTCTACCACTTGAGCCTCAGCACCACTTCTGGCTTTTTTTTTCTATATGTGGTACCGAGAAACCGAACTTGGGTCTTCATGCATGCTAGGCAAGCCCTTTAACCACTAAGCCAAACTCCCGGCCATCATTTTGCTCTTTTATCTTCATCAGGAAGTGAAATCTTTTTTCCAGAGACAACCTATGATTGTCTGGCTCTCCCTGGCTTGACCTGTGTCACATGACACATGACCTGTTTCCTGAGGGCGGTGGCATTGCTTGATTTGCTTACACCAATCTTGATTCATCACTTGGGGCTAGGCACATTATCATGGGAACAGCGTCCTGTTAGCAAGTCTGGAACCACACACCCACAAGCACCATCCACAGTACCTGCCATGTGCCTGGGTTCTTCATCTCACCTCAGGCTTTCTCACTTGCCATGAATTTACCCCAGTCATTTTAGCTTATTGCTTCACCTGACTTCCCTGATGGGGTTTGTGCCTCTAGGCACATAGCGACCTTCATCACTATACTGGACCTGGAAAAACAAGTACCTGATGTCTTAGTTTCTTTTCTTTTGCTATAACAGAACATCTAAGTCTAGATAAGTTGTAGAGAATAGAGCTTATATGATTTCGACTTGCAGCTCTGAAGAAGACTCAAAGTGTAAAAGCATGGTGCTCACAAGAAGATCACACTGCTTGAATTCATAGTGGGAAACATATGGCATCACAATTCAAGTGACTAAGCAAGAAAAGAAAATTCAGAGAAGCCACACTAGCTTTCCTAAGAGCTAGAATTCAGTCACGTGAAAAGGGCATTAATCATTCATGATGGCTGTGTCCTTAGATCCCACTTCCAGTACTGCTGCATACAGGAATTAAGATTCCAGTACACGAGCTTGTGTTGGACAAACGCAAACCACAGCATCAAAATTGTTAGGTCAAGTCTCCATTGGACACTACTAGATGTGTTGCCAGGAAATCCTAAACAGATCTTTCTGTGATTTCTTTAAATACAGAACTTTCATTTTAGATATTACTATTACTGGAACTTATATTTGGTTCTGCTATTTAGTAGGTTTTAAAAACAATATTTTTTTCCTTCTAATTATTAACCAAGACATGAGAAAGGGTATCAATGTTTGTGAAGTAATGCACCCTTTGTCTGGTGAATATAATGTAACCCTTCTATCAATTACAATAAAAAGTATATATAAAAAAGTTTGAGAAATTCTCTTTGAAAAAGAATGTATTTCTTGTATACTCTAGAACACTATTCTGGAGATATCTGCATTTTGTTCTATTTTAAAACTTCCTAGTATCAATTTTATTTATTATTCATCTTAAAGGTGTTTATGAGAAAGTAGGGAGGGGGAGAGAAAAAAAGAGGGACGGGAGAGATTATATTATATAGGAAATCTTTGGTTTTGTTTTTAATGAAAGAACTGCTGGTGAGAAAGTTTGCATAACTACAACAGATTTTTTTCTACATTTCAAATGAATGTATTTGTTTTTATAATAAAAGTAATCCTAAAATTTTATTTGGTCACAATAAATATTTATCATAAACAGGAGCAGAGGTTCTCTTAAGTTTTATCAAATGTATTATTCAGAGTGCCATATTATTTAACCTTTCTATGGTTTTATGATCTTGATTCTACATAGCCATATCATGAAACCAATACAATAGAAGCTAAATTACACCAGTCCATTAGTATCTAGTGTATATATGACTCAATGAGTAGAATTTGCCAAGTTCTTAATACATTGTTTTTTAACCTACAATAGATTAACCCATGACCATCAGAGAGTGGGGTCTGCCATTTTCAGAGTGACTTAAATGATCATGTACAAAAGCTGTTCAGCACCATAGAAAATGACCAGGCCTGTGCTCCTGCTTGCCATTTTGTTGTTGTTGTTGTTCAACATTGACACTCTACCACTTAAGTCACATCTCCACATTCATTGTTTTGCTGGTTCATTTGAGTTAGAGTCTCTTTTCCAGTGTGGCTCTGAACTGGGATCTTCAAATTTCAGCCTGCTGAGTGGCGTGGATTTACAGGTGTGAGCCACTAGCACCTGGCTCAGAGCATACTCGTGGTCATCATCCTTGTTAATGAAATTCCAGGCAGCAGAGGCCTCAATACTGGATCAAGGAATATGAGATATATATTACTCGGAATGTTGTCAAAGCAGTAAAGGGCTTACTAGCCAATTTCCCTCTAGCTAAATCTCCTGAGCCTCTTGGACTAAGAGGAATCCTTGAGCTACAATATTTATTTGACATCTTTTGGTTCTTTATTTAATTGGAGTCACATATCTTCTCTGAAGCCATTTATAAACTGTATCACATTTTCTACTGGGTACAAGTCCTGAATACAGGCTCTGTGGGTGAGGTAGCACTTAAAACTTTTCCTTATAAACAGAATGATACTATTATTTAATAAAATTAATTGGAAATTCTGACCAACTATGGTGTTAATTAATGAAGTAGTATAGAATTTGCCATGAATATGTTTCAAAGCCAGCTCTTCAATTTAGGCATACTATTGTGAGAATTTTATTTACTTTTCTTACCCTTCCTTCATTTCAGCAACTTTGCTGTTTTTCCTAGGAAACACTATTATTATTATTATTACTACTACTACTACTTCCATTATGGGATGAGTGCTTCAGCAACTCAACTATCTTATTCATTTTGGGTATTAAGTTTGACATTCTAAAAAGTCATTTTGCAGATTAAACAGTTTCTTAGACAACATTCCAATAGAGCATTTGAATTACTTTGCAATAGACATTAATATGCATTATTTTGGTCATGAAGCAAGATGATCTTTTAGGGACCTTCCTTCTGAAGTCTTTTTTTTTTAACACTCTCCAACTACTTGGTGATGATGCAATAAATCCTTTTGGTTGACAGTTATTTATGTGTAATAAAGGAATTTCTCAACTTTTGAGACAAATGTATGAGTATTGTGGGGAATGAGTTACCTAGGCTTATGAGTGGGCCCGGTGAAGATCCAGTGCAAACATTTCAAGACGATTTGCTGTTCTCTACACAGCTTTTTAAAGTCATTTGTCTCCAAATGTAATTATATTAAAAACATAAAAAACAGCTAGAGTTGGAGTTATTATTCAGTGGTAGGACACCTCACTGTGAGCAAAGCCTAGGATTCAAACCTCAACATTACAAAATAATAGAAGGTTAGGTATATTGAGCATTTATAATGTATTGGTTAAGTGTTTGAAATAAGTTGTTATCACCTGGCGATACTGTCATTTTTCCTGTTTCAGAGGTGAGAGAAACAATGCTATGTCCATAAGGCCTCATCAGGTTTGCACAAGAAGCAGCATGGGAACCAGAAGGTAAAGCTGAGGAATCCAACTCCAGATTCAGCATGCTACCTGACTCCCAGCATGTATGGTAGGCATAAAAAGCTTTATAAAAATCAGAAGTTCTTTGTAACTTTTTATGCATTGGAGAAATCTAATGGAATGCTAGGTTTAGTTGTGAATCCATGTTAGGAAAACAAAAGAAAATAATTGGTGAAATTGTTTCAGTGAGTGGACTGGCTGACATTTATTTTGATGTTTTCTAAATAACTCTACTCTTACCAAAAAAACCCACATTAAAAACCAAGAGGGCAATTTTTAATTTCCTAGTTAGACTTTGCAACATTTTGTGGGGAGAAATATAATTTCAAGAAATATATTGGGGCATGGTGGTTTTCAAAAATCATAGGCTATCACCTCATGGTACTTCCGATTGTTGTTGGATCATCACTATTGTTGTTGTTTTATACTGTTGGGTTAATCTGCATATAACAACACATGGTACATAGTGCCAAATTTTCAGCTAATAGCAATTATTCACATATTTGAATCTGCAAAGTTACAATTTCATCCTAGAACTTGAGTCTTCCATGTACTATATGAAGACTGGCAGAGCTACCCTTCTGTTTAGAACTTGGAGAGGACAGACATGAAAAGAACAGCATGATTTCCTGGGTTGCAAGCAGAAGCCCAGCTAGTGTTAACATAGAAGAGAGAATGGCAGAGAGATGCCTTTCCCTAAAATGATTAATGCTGACATGATTGTTAGTAGGGTTAAAATGAAGATAGTTTACACAAAGAAGCAAGATAGGAAGACAATGAGGAGGTAAGGCACATATGCTGGTACCATGTTTACAAGCTTGCTATGTCAGTAACCATTAAAACTGACCAATATTTTCAACCTTGCCATCAGACTCTGTTATTCTCCGTCATATGGTCCCATGTCTAATTTTTTTTGGGGGGTCTTGTTGGGGCTGTTATTCCAGATACCTGATATCTAGGCAACTATCTTGTCCCTACTCTCAGATCAACTGACAAAAGGATAGCATGAGCCTTTAGAAGTGGTCTGTTATAATAATGCTAGCTGATGAGTTTATTGATCTATTCCTACATCCTCTTAGCCTTTTTTCCTTCCTTGTTCTTTAGGTTTTTCTTCCCTTTTCAAAGTTTTTCCAGTTTTGCCAATGGATTCTCTTGTATTCAAATTAGTCAGACCCACTCAAGCTTTCTGTTCTTGAAAACTCAAAATGCTAACCCAAATAGTTGTTTTTTAATTTTTAATTTTTAAAAATTAGATATAGAAGAACAGACAATATAATTTCTGGAAATATCTAGCAGATTGTTTGACCTATCTGAAGCCTTATTTTAAAAATACAAGGTTGTTATGGAGTTTTTCCACTGCGTGTATTTCCCTACAATATGATGGAAGACTGCATTGTAGACCTGAAGACAAATTTATAAGCTGGTTTCTCTCTGATGGTTATGACTGGAATAAAAAAGAGAAAATCTGAGCATCTGTCTGAAAGAGTTCTACTAAGTGCGTGTATGAACAAACACACAAACACACACACACACACTATTTTCCAGCCTTTTCTGAAAACAGAAATTTTATCTCTTTTCTTATGTGCTCATTCAACAAGTATTTTTTTTCTTTTCTTTCTCTGTTCATTCAGGGAACAAAACATTGAAGTTACTATTTATTCTCTGGGCTTCTCAGAAGGCTCATGATCAGTCTGGAAGACAATCAATAGATTCAGAAGGGGATGGTCTCCACCACCATTGAATGGTGATAAATAGACACATTCTGCAATTATCATGAGAATTATGCGTTACCATTTTACAGGAGAAAAAGAAGCTATGCCTCAACATTTAAATCCCAAGAAACAGTTTTCTCCCTATTCTTTCATAGAGCAAATCTTTGGGTTGGTTTTTCACTGGGAGTTTTTTGAGTCTTGCCTTGCTTTTATTCTGCCAAAAGCCTAATGATGCTTGGATGCATTCTGCATAATAAACATACTCTGAATTTTTGATGACTATTTTAGTACAATAACATTCCCCACCCCATCTCTCTTCAGAATAAGTGTTTCGCATGATTTGAGTTATGGGAGGTTTTTGGAGTTAATGTTAAAGATAATAAGACCAATGGTAAGATCACTACCTCCTGTGAGTAAGGGTATTATGTGTTGTAGTTTGTGTGTCTAAGGCATTGAGGAATCCATTCTCATGTAAGATGACTTCATTCTTTACATACTTGATTGTAACTTATTCATTGGTGACATAACAGGAGGGTGATAGTTAGCACTTAGTATTTCCTGAGACACGGATGAACGGGCTGGTCACGTCTATGGGAAGTGATCATAGAAAAGAGTAGCAGAAGAATTGATGTAAGACCTGGTAGGGTAAGTAGAAAAGTGGTCCAGCCAGTCACCACTACATAACTAAAGTTTACTATTTATGGGAAACTCCAAAAGCGGAGAGCATAACAGGAGTATCCCAATGGAGAGGAGGAAAGTCAGGAACTGTAGGTAAGCAACAGTAATCTAGCATTGGTTGAGGGCTGTCCTAAGGACACGAGCTCCACAATCTCCCCCACAAGAACCTTTATGGAGGGACAGGTGTGTGCAGTAGTAGTCTTCATTTGAAGAGACTGGTAATATGACCTGCTGTAATTTGTCACATGATCATAAGGAACCC
The DNA here is from genome assembly GCF_031878675.1 of Megascapheus bottae. Taxonomy (NCBI): domain Eukaryota; kingdom Metazoa; phylum Chordata; class Mammalia; order Rodentia; family Geomyidae; genus Megascapheus; species Megascapheus bottae. The sequence continues at coordinate 31,248,207 of NC_143510.1, forward strand.
TTCATTTACTTTAGAGAGCCCAACATGTAGGAAGTAATGGATGGGGGGTGCAGGAACAACTTTGTGAAAAGGCAGGATTGAATGGCATACATGTGCATGCTTTGAAAAGGAAATTACTTGTTCCAAAATGTCCCTTTTTCCCCCAGAGATTTTGATGTTTCCAAAAATGTCACCATCATCCTTAGACTATTTTCATCAAAATAACTTGATAGGACTTTATAAAATCAAATTCCTGGGTCCACACCTGCCAGTCAGAGCTCTGGGAGTTGAGAGACAGAAAACACATCCAAGTAAATTCTATGAACTACTGAAATTTGGAAATACTCAAGTATTTCTTTTCCCTCTGCTGATCTTAACATATCCTTCAAATGAAAATAGGTTATTTCCACCAGAATTTTAATACATCCTCAAATCTATGGGAAACACAGTTATCTCATGTCACCTCTATGTCTGTGGTACTTACATAGCTCAAGACTGTCTCATAATGAAAGTTCAAAAGATATCAGTCAAATGAGCGAATGCTCATTATAGAAAGTAGAAGGCAAGGATTCTTGGTGATTGAGTGAGTCACACTTTAGTGTGAATCAATTTGTCAACTCCTTTCCTCCAAGGAAGGAGGAACAGATGCAATAATAGAACACTGGGAGCCAGAGGGAAGGAACGGATAAAAATGGAATAAGGATTATTCTTGCCAGCTACAATATTATCCATCTGCAAAATGAGGATGGAGTCAGAACCTATTTTTCTTTTTGCTTCTCTGGTATCCATTCCTTTGCCATGGTATGGGTCACCCCCAGATTTCTTTAGGAAACCATTCCTCCCTTAGGTGCAATTCAAGTTGTGTTGTTAAGGTTTTACTTGAATCTGGCCAACCACTTATTTCATTTCTCCTGCATACATGTAATTGCTGGGAACAAAATGGGCTGGGCTGCAACTGAGAACAGTGAGCAAAAGTAAGAGGGAAACATCATTGAATTTACAAAGAAAAGAAGCCTTTGATCACTTTGAGGATAGAAGTGGAATAGATGGTGACAGCTATCTCTATCATCACATTGGGAGTGCCTAGTTAAGCAGAAAAGAAAAGAGCTTCTGGATTCATCCATGTCTGAAGTTCCTGTAACTGATTTGATATTTGATAATCGTCTAATTTTGATTGTTTTATGTTTTTGTTTGTGTGTTTATTTTGTTGCTTGAAATGAAGAGTCCATGGAGAAAAGAATGTGGGACTAATTAATCTCCAAAGAAGTGCACCAGATTGTATCATTTAATAATTGTGGATGCCTGAAACAATTGAACATGAATCCTTGTTCTGTGATTTCCTATCTCAATGAAACTTAACCTGCTACTTCGACCTTCTGGTCCTTAATTTTTATACTATTGTAGAGAACACAGATATTGGCCTTACTAGGTTCTGAAGATTGTACATATGTTTAAGAGTAACCTACCTTGCAGGTAGGTTCTTCAAATGGAGATCCTTTGTTTTAACCTAATCAGGACATTCTAGATATTCCTAATGCCTCCATGAAATATTATCACTCAGGCAGATGGTACATTGTTACTAATGGATGATTTTTTTCCCTTAAGGGTTTTCAAGACTTCAAATAAGATTTTTTTCTCTCATTGTCATAATGTTTGAGCCTAGCAAAGAAGCTTTGGGGCATTTTCAAGGTCATAATGCACAGTATGACAAGATATGTTGATGAGATATAGAAAATGTGGAGACGGTTACAACAGATTATGTTTTCCAAAGATTGCCATGATATCTTTTGTATCACAGGTGTTCAGACATTGGCCTTCCCAGTTCCATTAAGAAGTAGAGTCTCATTCCTCTCTCTCAAATCTGTGCATGTCTCCATTACTCATTCAGACCATGAAGTTTTAAGGAAGCTGTGCATATGACTACTGAAGCTAAGATTGCTTGTTTTCTGGGATAATTCCACTCAGGTTACTACCTGATGGAACCCAGATTTCAGGATGTAAAAAGCTGCCTATCAAAGCTCAATTTGCGCTAAAAGTATATTATTGCTTTTTATTTTGAATAAATCTCAGTCCGTGAAACACCCTGTGTATCTGCTACTTAATTCTTTCTTCCGTGAGACCAAGAACCCACTGGATCTCATTGAGTTGACTTTCCATCAGTAATGTTAGCATTTTAGGTTCTAGCTACTATGTTAAAAATACTTGTGTGAAAGGTAAGAGGCTGTAAGGCTCATTAGGTCTGTGATCTTTGTCAACAAAAAGAGAGAGAGGGAACGGTGTGGTTAGAGTGGTAGAATTCTATTCCTGAGCTAAAAAGCCAAGTAAAAAACCAAGAGGACCAGAGTTTAAGCTCCAGTACACATACACACACACACACACACACACACACACACACACACACACACATTGTATTAAATATTATATTAAAAGCTACTTTAGAATTTCTTGAGTCTGTGATAACTTTCAGGAAGTCAAATAGCAACAACCTAGGAAAAATATATAAAAAATGTTAACTAATGTTCATTAATACTTATATATGTCATGTCCTACATCATATTTTTTTATAAGAATTCTCTCTCCCTTGTTATCATAGTCCTATGTATCTGGTACCATTACTGTGCCACTTTGAAGAAAGAAACTGAAGCAATAAAAGTGCCAGTTCTGTGCTCAAGGTCACACAAAGATGGATAATGTGGTAATTGTGCTCCAGAGCCATCACTCTTAATCAATCTGCCATATTGTGCTTGCCTGTTGGATGCATTCCCTTCCAATTATGAGACAGACAACTTTCTTTCAGGTCAGATCAGTGGCCGTTTATGCAAGCTGCCTGGCCTAGGACTCTACAGAAACACAAAGTCTCACAGGGTTATAGTACAGTGTTGTACAACAAAGATAATTCTCTAAATATATACAAGGATTGAAAGGAGACATAAGTGAACATAGAATACAGACGGATTCACTTCTGTTCCTTATGGGTGAGTCAGCATTTTCAAAGTCAATTTAATCTGGAAAAGATTGCCAATTCCTAGTCAATGTAGAACTGGTTCTGGAGGCCAAAAACACTTTAGTGACTCAGGAAAATATGGTCTTATCATTTTGCATTAAATGTGCCTTTTAAGGATGAGATTGTTCTCTCACTTTGATCTTTGGGAAGACTGCTTTGGGAAGATTTAATTCTTGTCCTAGAGTTGAGTACATTTTGACAAACAGTCCTCCTTCCCCCCCAAAATTTTAAGACCCTTACCACTCAAAATGTTGTCTATGGACCCGCATCCTTGTCTTCTCCTTATGCCTGCAAAATCTCAAGGGCATTTTCCAACATACTGACTCAGGATTTGCATCTTAATGAGATGCTTAGGTGATTCATAGACACATTAAATTTTGAAAGGCACCATCCTGAACAAATATTTATTGAAAACCTATGTGTCATACATCCTTCTAGGTTTTAAGGAGGTGGAGAAACTTGCTGAAGCCATGGAGGAGGAATAGAAGAACCAAGCAAACATAATTCCACTTCTTAACAAGTGCTATGGAGAAAATAAAACAGGGAAATGAAGGTTCCTGGAAAGATGTGGCTAAATTGGGCTACTCAAAGATGTTATCATCTGATCCAAGACTTGAGTGACAGGAAGAGGCAGGTATGTGAAGAGGGGGTAAGGAAATGATTGAGTCAGACATGAGAGAAAGGCAAATGCCACATCGAGGAAGCAGGAATGAGCCTGAAGTTCTTTGTGAACTGAGGAGAGGTCTAGCATGTGAGTAGGGTCCTTCATTCAATGGCTACTGAATACCTGCTATATGCTAGTAATTACCCCAATTACTGGAGAAATTGTGGTCAACAACACAAACAGCTGACGCACACAAAGCTCATATTCTAGTTTTCAAGCCTGATCAGTAGTAAATATGAAGATAGGTAATGGCAAGCCAGGCAGGACATAGGGACAGAGAAAGGTAGAAAGGGCCTTTCCTTATGTAAAAAAAAAAGTGGGCAAATTGTGGCTCACAGGCTAAATCCAGCTAGGTGCCTATTTATCTTGACAAAGTTTTATTGGGACAAAGCAAAGCTCATACACTTAAACATTTTCTATGGTTGCTTTTCTTTCACATTATTATTAACATAACTTAGTTGTGCAGGGGAGTTTTATAATTGCATGCCCATATATATTTTCTTTTTTCATATATTTTTATTGTAATTAATAGAAGGGTTACATTATATTCACCAGATAAAAGGTGCAGTACTTCACAAACATTGATACCCTTTCTCATGTTTTGGTCCCCATTTCCCTCCTCCCACCCCTGCCCCTCATCTTGTTTTCCCCACTTCCCTGTCATATTTCAAATAACCAAATAAACCTATATACAATATATCAGATACCAAGGTAAAATACTGTAACAATATGAGATAACCAAGGGACAGCAAAAGAGATGAGAGATAACATAGTACATTAGGGACAAAAATCACACATTATATGGCTTTTGTTTCTATATCCTGGAGGTCCTTTCATTTAGCATCATCCTATATGGCCTTATGTATCTAGGTTTTACTCTATTGCAAATCTCTGTATGGATGCTTTTATACAATGACGGAATTGAGAAGTTGTGACAGAGCTCAGATGCCTTCCCCTACCCCAACCTTATGTATATACTATGTGGATCTTCACAGACATAATTTCAACCCTTTGTTCTCAAGGAGTGAAGAAGGTCCACGAAGGGTGTGAAAAAATGGTTATCCAAGAAAACAGGCTGAACAAGAATACAGGTAGGAAGGCCAGGATGGTGATTCACACCTGTAATCACAGCACACGGGGAGATGAGGCAGGAGAATTATAAGTTCCAGGCCAGCCTGTACAACACAGTATGTTTGAATTCAGCTTGAGCTACATAGCAAGATCTTTCTCAATATTTTTTTAAATGTATAGGCCAAATCCAGATCATGAAGTCTTTTAAATGCTGATGAAGAGCTCAGGTTTTATTTAAGAATCACAGAATGTCATTGAGTGGTTTGAAACAACACTAAGATGATTTAATAATTGGCCTTTTTATAGATTCACTAGCAATAAGAATAAACTTGTCTGGTTTCTAGCAATAACTGTGCAACAGACAGTATGAGATGAGTGTTGAAGTGATTATGGATTCCTCTTTGAGTGGGGCGGTGTCTGGATGATGTAGATTTTTGGTCACAGTAAGAATTAAAAGATGCCTAATACAAAGGAGACAATTCTTCTTTGCCTCTTTTTTTTGTATAGTCACATTGCAATTAATATAGCTTTATGCAATTCTTTATGAGTGACTGATTTGAAACAATTCTTTGAAGTGGATGTTGTAATTTAACTTCAAGTCTGTCTACAAAGCAACACAAAAAGCTGCTTTCTTTTTAGCTTCATGTCATGATTGGTTTTTCATGTCTTGACTGTATTTATCTGTTTGTCTACAAATATTTATTGAGGGTCTATTATGACAAAGTCTAGTACTTGGCAAAAATGGTGAGAGGCTTACCTTGGAAAGATCCTGTGAAATGTTTCCAGGAAAAACCAAAAAAAGCAATTGTAGGCAGAAAAATGCTGGGTAACTATACATTCAAAGAGATGGAAGAAATTTAGAATCTTTACAAGAATTAAGGTAATTGTATTAAAAATATTAAAGGAAGTAAAAGTAGGCTCCAGTAGCTCACATCTCTAATATTAATCAGGAGGCAGAGATCTGAAAATTGTCAGGCCATGCAGCAAAGTCCATAAGAATCCAATCAACTGCCAGAAAAGCTGGAAGTACAACTGGCTCAGGCGATAGAGTGCCAGTCTTGAACATAAAAGCATGGGACAATACTTAGGCCCTGAAATCAAGCCCCAAGACAGGTAAACCAATAAAAGGAGGTGCAAATGAGATATGATTGAAACCTCTCCAGTTCTGAAGGGCAGGGATTCCTTCAACAAAGCTAGGAATGTTAAAATGTGGGTCACACAGCAGAGTAAGAGACTCAAAGTTTGCCTAGCTGTCATAAATCCCTTAGGATTTTTCACATGCTGGATAATGCATTGACTCATTCAGTTCTCACAATAAGTTCACGAATAGCATTACTTTTTCAAGAGGGATGCAGTGGGGGCATTGAAAATTTAATTTGCATTTGTGACACCACACCACTTGGTGGTAAAGCTATGCCTAAAAGGCAGATGTGTTTGGTCCTTAAGCTCAGTTCTTGAAATCCTAAGGAATACTGCTAGAATGAAGAATAGGTTTAGTATATGGCCAAGAGGCATAATTACTTTATAAAACTGATCTTTAGACTTCCTCTGACAGCTTTCCTCTTAGTACCTTTAGTGGGGAATAAGTGCTGGGCTGCTATATGTAGGAATTTTATGAATGGCAAGTGGAATTTAATTGTGTCTAAATCACATCATGCACTGATCCGTGATTGAAAATCCAAGTAATAAAATGTGTCCTACCATTATCTTTAGGGTAATACTCAGAGTAATATATTATCAGAGTAATACTCAGAGTAATACATTATCTTTAAGGTATAATAGTCAGAATGAAGAAAGTGATCATAAATGTGAGGAAGAAACTTTGCGAAGCTAATGAATAACATTCACCATGTGGAGGGGTAAATGCATGCCACTGGCTGTGCTAAGTGAACTCTGCATAGTATGCGCAGCAATCTCTCTTAGGAGTTATTGATTACTGTTGTCACTGTATTCTAGAGGACATGCTCGTTTCACTCATTAGTGACAGCACTGGGATTCATATTCACCTCTGCCTGAGTGTAAACAATATGTATGTACTTGAAACACTACTGTTATTTTTTATGTTGCCAAGTGGATTTTTCACCCACAGATGTACCCCATTACAACCTTTCAAATTTTAGTCTGACTAACTTGTCCGATTCTTGGCAAGGAGGGTAAGAAACCTCAAGTGAGGAGAGTTTGTGTCAGTGACGTGTCATTCTTGGCTGATAGCTTTGGACATATCTTCACAGGTGAACTGGAGTCCCATGGATCTTTATGTTAGAGATTTGGGAAGTGATTCCACTTAAACTGTACATCAGAGGAGGTAATTCTTGCTACAATTCCAGAGCAGGGCACAAATCAGAAAACACCGCTCGATTAATTCCGGTTGTACCATTTTTGTTAGCATTGAGTTGCGCTGGGAACCACAGAGGGATGAAAAGGGGAAGAATCTTTCACAGTTTTATGATAATTAGATCACTATAAAATCCATCACTATGGTCTCTTCTTAGGGAGATGTTAGCCTATTGATATATTGACTGATTAGCACTCCATTGGCTAACTGGAGTGCTAATTCATTTATCCATCTGACAAATATGTATTCATTTCTACAGATGTTCTCATTTAATATTCCCCTTTGTGTAGCTCAGTGATGGGCAAAGCATGATTCAGAGACCAGTAGCATTTGCATTACCTGCTCATTAAAAAGGCAGAAATTCAGGCCCCACCTAAGACAATCAGATACTTTCGGAGGTCTTTAGCAGTCAGCAGTTAATTTTGAGGCATGGTAAATCCTTGACGGAGGCAAGTTCTATGTATGTTGGTTTCAACTGAATTGAAGTTTTTAAACTTTATTTTTATCTTTAAGTAGTTGTAAAAAAAAAAAAAGGTGTGCCACTCAACAAAGTGGTATATGAATGAATACTTGAGCGATGCTACCCCTTTTATCATTCTCCTCCATCCTGCCCATAACTAGATTTCTTGAAGGCAGGAACTTTTCCTCTAGCAGGGTTTCTAGAGCCTAACCCAAACCTGGGCACCTTGTGTGCTCTGAAGAATATTGTGAGTGGATAAATGAACTAAGGTATTAGGCTAAAGATCTATAGAGTACCATTTGCCTGATCCTGTCCAGTTTTGTGATTTTCAGAGAAGGGACTCAAAAGTGGAGTACTGAAAGGACATAGTCAAGATCTCAAAAAAATTATTAGGCACCGTCAGGTGTCAAGTACTAATCTAATGTCCACAGACAGAGGCTATAGGAAAGAAGTATAAAGAACTATCTTCCTTGTCCCTCCTTCCTTTGGAATTTGACACCATGGCCTCGGCCACATTCAGTGAAAACCAGCAGGTCACAAAAAATCTTAGAAAAGCATCTTTGCCATGATTTATGATTTAATGAATGGCTCCGACAGAAGGCACAGGCCAACTGTTTGCCATCCATCTCTACTAAAGACAGAGTAAAAGGTGCTAAGTTTACAGTCAGAGAAAATAATCTTAGAGAAGAAAAGCAGAGCTTGCAACAATGAAAAAGCAATGAGTTCTTTATGAGGTCATTTATTCATTTACTCATTCACTCAACAATAATTTCTGGGCATCTAATAGGTGCCAGGCTTCATCTTAGGTACAGTAAATAAAATAAACACAAAATTTGATTAGCTACCAATGGACTTGTGCATGGCAGGAAAATTCCATGGCTCTGTGGAACCTAAGATATTCTGGTTTGAGAGGGCTGCTCTCAAAATAGTCTGGGCTGTGAAGGGTAAGCTGGAGTCAGTGAATTCCTCAGTGTTCTGCCCTTGGAAGCAAGTGTTCTTAAACAGCAGCTTATCTGGGTTAGAAGGAAGGGGTAGACAGAAGGGAATTTGTGCCCCAAGGCAGAGCCACTATAATTTCCCAAAGCCCTTTGCCATCTGAGCATTTAGGGTTTCTGGTTATAGCAGCAAGAGGGAATCTGTACAAAAAGCAGGACTCTAGCCAAGGTTAGTGTGCATCTTTTGTTTGTTTATGAAGGCAAACCTTGCATAATGACCACGGTCAAATAATCTATGGCCATGTTCTTACTTAAGAGACAGAGCATGCTGTGAAAGATAAAGATGATTTGCTTTGACTTTCTATGTCAGCCAGTGCCTTGGTTATCAGAATTGCTTGGGGACAAAGGTAGGAGCACAGAGAGATAGGGCTCTGGAAATCTATAAAGCATGTATCCTTCAGAGATGTTGCTTTGTTTATTTCAGAGAAAGTGTGATGGCCTTTATTAGGAAATAATAAAAGAGAGAGAACAAAGCCTAATTTTCACACTCTGCTAGCAAAAGCAAGAATAGAAAAAAAAGTAGATGATAGTAATTTATTATTAGGAAAGCATACAGTGTTGGGAAAGTAGAATGGTTTGGATTCCATATATAGCTAAAATATCATGCAAGTTCTCCATATTACACATACTACATGGTACCAAGCATCAAATGGAACCCCACAAATTCCATTCTAGGTCACTAGAAACTATTGCAACCATTTCCCCCTAAGATACTCACACACTATGCATCATTATTGCAATCATTCAGAGGAGTTATAACCTAAAGGAATATTTGAAGTTGCAATTAGTGATAATGTTGTAGCCACTGCAGTACACCCAGGTTTCATTGTCAAGAATATTATTGGTAAGAAAACATGTACATAGCTGGCCCTCTACCACTTGAGCCACATCTCCACCTTTGGCCTTTTGCTGTTTAATTGATGATAAGGCTCTTCAGGATTTGTCTGCTTCATCTGGAGCCAAACCAAAATGGACTCAGCCTAGGATTATAGACATGACCCAGTGCCACTCTGCTAATATGTACCTTCCTGAAAGCATGCTTACATCATCATATATATGTATATATATATATGATAAATATCTTTACCCTCTCTAGGACTTGCTTTTTCTTTTAACAGTATAGCTTTGAGGAGCAAAAGTTCTTAGTTTTAATATAGTCTAGTCTGGCTTATCAGGTTTTCTTTTATGGTAGTGCTTTTAGTGTATAATCATGATATTTCTACCTTCTCCAAGGTGATAACTATATGATTTTATTCTACTTTTACAAGTTTTACAAGTTTTATTGTCCCTCCTTCAGATGGACTTAGAATCTTGTGGGGATTGGAATAAAGTACAACAAGAAATTGAAAGCAAGATGCACTATTTTTCCATTTGGACACTCATCAATTGATCAACTTTCACTTACTCTGTAAATATACTATCCCTTTGCCATAAGTTAGGTGATTTTTGACATATTTTGCATATTTTATGTGGTTCTTTCTATTTGTGTGCCTTGCACTAATGCCACATGGGCTCAGTTTTTATAGGTTTAGGCTTCTTCATTGTTAGCTAAGGGCAAAGCCCATTGATTTATTCTTCTTTAGGATTGTCCTGGCTGTGCTTGTCTATTTCCATTTCATTAGCATTAGTTTGTCAATATGCAGAGACTTTTGACCTATATTACAGTGAACATATAGAACATATTGTAAAAAGGTAATGACTTTAATAGATTAAGACTTTTAAGTCAAATACCTGGAATACTCACTTAGGCTATCTTTTATAACTTTTTAAAAATCATTTTCAGGCATAGAGTCTTGCACATCTACTGTTACAGCTATTTTTTTCCTTTGATGCACTCTAATACCTCTAACTGTGATACCTGAGCAGCTTTTCAAAATGCTGTTTCACAAGCCATAAGACATACATGTAGGTTGCATTGAGGCCCCAACTTCAGTATTAGAATACACAACCAACTTTTGAGTTTTTTTTTTAATGAGTATTCATTGCCAGTGTTAAACAAATAAGATAAATTCTAGAGTCAGTATCCCACAATTTGAAATGATAATGTTTAGTGTTGGGAGTTTGGCCTAGTGTTTAGAGTATATCCCTAGCATGCATGAAGATCCAGATTCGATTTCTCAGTATTATATACATAGAAAAAAGGTGGAAGTGGTGAGGTGGCTCAAGTGGTAGAGCTCTGTCCTTGAAAAAGCTCAAGGACAGTGCTCAGGCCCTTAGCTCAAGGCCCAGGACTGGCAAAAAAAGATATTTAAATACTGACCTCATTGGTTCAATAATATCTTCCGCTGTATGTAAAATTCAGAAATATGATCCTTTGACAATCATTTTAGATAGTCATGACTGAGTCTTTTTTCACTCACTATAACTGAATACCAGAAAATGAGTCATATATCAAGAAAAGAGATGGGAAATCCATTTTATGGAGGAGAATGTGATGGTGTAAGCCTACTAGGTCAAGTTAGCTTTCCATTTCTAGAAAAAACACTCATGACATCAGAATGATCCACACTCATGTCTTCATCTGACCCTGATCAGTCTCTACCTCCAAATCCCATGAATGTGTGAATTTGAGGGTTTCCATTCTTCTTTTTCACTTTGGTTTTTTTTTTTTGTCTTTGATGGGAATTTTTGGTTGACAAATTCAAACAACAGGAATAAGAAAACTAACTTCAGCTGCAAAATACAATAAGACTACCCTTATCTGCAGTTGGTTTGATCACATTAGCATGGAGCTTATGAACACCAAAGAGTGAAAGTAATTCTTAACTTCTCTCTGCATACTTAGAAGAAATCTCCTCAGTTTCACTGAGAACCTGTTTATGCTTATATTCAGTACAATTCTAGCCAGCTTGGTAATATTTGGACTTCTTGACTTTACCAAAACAGAAGAGGCAAAAAAGTACACAGGAGATGGCTTGGCGAACAGCAGGCTAGAGCCATTTGCTATAAATGAGGGATAAGATATATCAGCAATAGTGGTGGCTATTATTTTATTATGCACAGTTCTGTAATTACTACTACTTAAGTTCGAATCAGCCTTAAAATGTTGTGTGCCTCTTTTGAAGATGGTAGGAAAATAGACAACAGACTTTAAAGTGTTTGCGAAAGGAATTGGACAAAACATTGGCTTCACCATCAGAAAACACATTAAACTGGCATTGCTCATCTGGAAATATTAGGAAAACAGTATTTTCATTTGTTACATCTTTCTATTCCACCTATGGGAAAATGCAATTAATAATGACTACAGGACTTTAGGTGAGTGAGGTGAGAAGGATTACCCACAATCAGCCCTTGAACAGTGAATGGCCCAGATTTAACCCTTTGCTTGATAGCCTTATTTGTCATGTAGATGGTTTAGAGAGCTAATGGTTACAACCTTGCTTCACACGCTCATTTGATTCCCTTCGATTGCCATCAGGAACAAATTTAAAAGCAGAATATTTCCCTGGGAGACCGAATTATTTTCCCCTTGAGCTGCATTTTTGCAGCCAATACCTCTGCTCCAATACCTCTGGATCATGGCTTAAATTAGAATGATCAATATTGCATTTTATCTGTGAAATTAGATTCTCTAAACCATTACTCAGCACAAAAGGAGGAAGACAACATGTTTACTTGTGCCAAGACAAACCAACCCTGGACAAGAGGTCTTCAAAACATTGGGAAAAAGCTCAGGATCTGAGTGGCAGATGTCACTTCATGCCCAACAACAAGCAAAAATGTCTCTAAGAGTCAGAACTTTGAGCACTGCTCCACTTGAAATTAACATTCTTTCAGTAAACATTTATTCCAGTGTCTGTGGCCAGGGGTCACAGTTGCTCAACCAAATCAACTCTGACATACAGGCCCATGAGACTGCTGTCCTAATGGACTTATCACATTGGGAGGTTTTCCAAGGGTTATTATAGAGAAATTTCCTCTTCATTGGAACAGTTTCTTCTGATTGAAAGCAGTCTAATGGTCCAGACTTGGAGATATGGTTCCCCCAAAGGCTTCCTTAGTGGTAATTTGAATCAGGCAGTGACTTGCTACTGATGGCCTATTTTGGGGGGCTATGATCACAACCTTGGGAACATAACTGCTTGGTTCATTTAGCTATCACCTGCTAGCTGTGTACTTGGGGCACATAAATAAGCTTCCATGTTCTTTAGTTTCTCGTATATATAATGGGGATCACGTGACTGTTTTTCTCACAGTACATTGCTAAAGCTAGTAGATGAGGTAATCTACGCAAAGCTTTTAGGCAAAAGTTTGGTCCTTAATTAGCTCTTACAGGAATGCCATAGGGGTGAGAAAAGCTCTAAGAATAAGAGGATGGAAAAGTCTTTGGTGAATAATTTTGTTTTAAAATTCTGATGGTTGGTAATAATACAAATGGACTGGTTTAATTTATTACTGCTTTTAACTTACCCAAATGCAACGCAGCCTCTTACTTCCTATTCATGGATACCTAACAACTAGATGCACTGATATCATTCTAAAATTTATAAAAGTGATTTGCCTGTGTTTAAAAAGGTTGGTTTCTTTATCTGAGCTCATTGCTTGGTATTTGCTTCTTTCCTGCCCTCTTTTTCTTCATTGTCATTTCTTTTTTTACTACTCTGCTCGTCCTGATGAACTATTCGAACCTACCTTTTCCTTACCTTAGAACTCACAGTTAGAACCATGCAAACTCCATAATGATTTGATCTTATCAAATGATTTGATGTTATCAAATCATTAGATGCCTAGTCAACTGAGAATGCAGAGACTTAGCCCTTCAGGAAGACTTCAAGAAGAACCATGATATTGAATCTTCCCTTCATCATTCTGAATCTTCCCTTCATCATTCTCTTGCTTTTCTTTACAATTTTTACTTATGTGTATAGACAAGAAAAATTATACCAATATTGTTTATAGTAGGAAAACACTGGACATAACTCCAGTTTTTTCTTGCCAGTCCTGGGGCTTAAACTCAGGGCCTGAACACTGTCCTGGGCTTTCTCAAGACTAGATAGAGCTCTACTACCTGAGCCACAGCACTACTTCTGGCTTTTTCTATGTATGTGGTACCAAGAAATCTAACCCGAGTCTTTGTGCATGCTAGGCAACCACTCTACCAGTAGGCTAAACTCCCAGCCCCTGGACATAACTCTAAATTTTATAAAAAAGAATATAGCTAGGTGATTTGCAGTCAATTACATACAAAGTAAAACTGCCTGAATGGAGTAAATAATAAATTATGTGACTGGATAAGGGTGACTCTCAAAAACATAATTTGGGGGTAAGGAAACAAGTACCAGAAACATACCCAGTAGGATTCCTTTATACCAACCACAAAATCTATGTGCAGCCAAACAGCATCATTTAGACCATCCCACACTGCTATTTTGCTTTGTAAATTGAATTATGAAAACTCACAGGGGTTAAGGGAATATGAAGGATTTGATCAATTGTCCCCAGATCATTACTACAGTGCCATATAAATGGCCTTTAGTATTTTTTTCTCTGAGTAGCCTTGGTTCCCTTTTTAGAATTGGTTTCACTTCACTGGATAAAGGATTTGAAGTGGAAATGGTATAATTTCCTCCATTACTGAAAAATCATTTGGAAGGTGGCTGTCACTTGAAATTTTCTTTACTAGTTCCAGAATATTAAAAGAGCATCTCAAGTTCATCCCATTGAAAGGCATGAATAACTTTTGGTTATTTTAGAGAGAACCTGAGAACCTAGGCTCTGTCTGGTGACTTATGCAAATACTAAATAGCAATTATTTGGGCAGTGGTGAGGGCAGAGGCACTAACAAGGATTAGGCTAATTTAACAAGTCACCTTCTTGTGATTTTTATTCTTCAGGATTAGCTTTTTCCTTTCGCTGACAAGCATTTCCAGGGCTATGGCTAATGTGACAATTAGTGATGAAATAAGCAACACTAACAGAACACTCACTAGTTACTAGGTACTGCTGTGAGGTACTGATGTAAGAGGAAACTGAGGCATGAGGCTTATCAACACCGCCAGCTAAGGGAAGAAGTAAATGTCAGTTTCACAGCTCTGCATCAGCCAATTTGGTCGATAGACCTATGAATTTCCAGAATCAGAGACATCTATGCTGTGCCATAAAAAATACAGAGCTGAGCCTTCTGGCTGAGACTCTGATATGAATACCCATTAGAAGACCACAAAAATAAAATCTGATATTTTTTTGAAACCTGCAGTTTGCTAGTTCCTTTACTTTACTTCCTAATTTCTTGTCTATTGGTCCTGTGCTTCTTGGGGATGTGTGAGTCCACTATACAAGAGTGGGCTATGGATTGTATCTTCACAACTTTCCCTACAGTGGTACCCTGTTGATACAGACCATGGTGGGAGAATTAATGAACAAATGTTGCAGATGAGAGTTTGCCTTATTGTTTGTTGACCGCATTTAAGAAAGTTATAAACAAAATACCAATCTTACAAGATGAAAGATATACCATGTTGGTACCAGTTACATAATGATTAGCACAAAAGTTGAAAAAAAAATTCTTTTAGTGTTTGGAATGTATTCTCCAACTTGGTGTTTTCTTTAACTGCTCAATGGT
The DNA here is from genome assembly GCF_031878675.1 of Megascapheus bottae. NCBI lineage: Eukaryota > Metazoa > Chordata > Mammalia > Rodentia > Geomyidae > Megascapheus > Megascapheus bottae. Next base: position 31,263,280 of record NC_143510.1, read on the forward strand.
AATTTTCTTCCACTCACTCAAAACCAAGTCTGCCAAGTTCAGGATTCTCTGTGTTACATTAAAGTAAAAATAAAATACATACTGGGGAATGTTGACCCAATTTTAGACTGGTCTCTTCATTTTATTCTGGAATCTCCCTCTTTCCCCACCTCTCCCTTCTCCTCTCCTTACTAAGGCTCAGTTCCCATGATAGCAGAATAGGCACTCTCTGACAGAACTCCATGCTGACACTGTTGGTACTAACTAGTGTGGATTCTTTTCTGTCAGATTTCTTCCACACTGGGAGCAGTACCCATTCTATCAAGAGCCTCCTACAAACAGGCTTTGATTGAACAAGCCTGAAGCTATGCCATGAAGTGTTACATCTTGGCTCACTCTCTTGAGCACCACAATGGCATCCATACCACTAACATTTTTTTTCCAATTCTATCAGTGGTGTCTTCCAGTAAGTATGCTTCTAAGATCACTGCACCCAGCACTATTTTTTACAAAATAAAAAATTTTGAACAAGGAAATAAAAAGTCTGTATTTTCTGGGTCTGAATGACAGGATTTTTAACAGAAGCTATTTAAGTTCTCATTCCCCAAATATGATCTCTGGGAGCTAAATAAGGAACACTCTAAATAAGGATTTGACTAAAATTAGACTTTCAATTCAGATGTGTTTATTATCAACAGTATATAGAAAGGGTGTTCTAGGATGAGAAAAAGAGAGGGCAAAAGAAGAGATGAGAATCACGATGTATGGTGTATCACTATGAACAGGTATCCCTGCAAAGGCTGAAGTTGGGTATCAACAAGGGAAAACAGGACCCAGCCTTTTATCTTTCTTAAACTGTTTATTCTGTCCTTATTTCTCATTTAGTCTTTCTGTGTCCTTGGGGCATCAGAGTGGGCACAATGACTAATGACATTTCTCTTTCAGATGTGGTGAAAAAAATAAAAGAAATTTCCCTAAAGTATAGAGGCATAATCTGTTTCATTTCATCTCATCTTGAGGACAAAAAAGCACAGAGTTTGGAGATAGAGTCTAAAGAGATCCTTTTCCTTTCGGGACTTACGACCTTTCAGTGATTTCTAAATACTTGGAATCTCAATTTACTGGCAAAAAGGGATCACAAAATTATTTTTATAGTGTTAGAAGGATTGATTGAATTCAGGTCATCACTGCGTTCATCAGATAGTGCTCCAGAGTTGACACAAATGTCAACCTGCTTACAATGGCTTATCTTGTGAGATTTATTTATTGCTGGAGTCCAACCTCTCTGTTTAGCTTCCTCTTGATAGCTCTGCTTCTTTGTCAGAGAATCTCTTATATGTGTGATACATAGTTAATTGAATCTAAATGAGTATGTGAATGGAGCCAGGTCCTATTTGAACTCTTTTTTTTTCCACAGAGAAGATCTAGAGAAAAATTGTATGTCAGTGTGTTATTGGTCCCCATTACCCTTCTGTCCTTTGTGTTTTTTTAAGCTGTAAGGTCACAACAGGCCTCTGATTCCAATATCTGTTTCAACTTGTAAGATCCACCTCCAGAATATTGACTGGGAGAAAAAAGAAACAGAATGTGGCTTTGACATCTATGAACAAAGGAGCTCTGATCATTTCTAAGCATATTATATGACATTGTTTCTCTCATTCTGTGTTCTTGCCTGTATCCTTGCTGATATGTATTGATTGAATACATCTTAAAAAGGTGAAGCCACCCTAGGCTATGTTTCTTATTGAACATAGGACAGAACAGTGCCAAGGGAAGAAGATAATCACATATGGAATAAGGAAATTTGCACATGGAATTGGAACAACCAGAGAGCATAAAAAGAAAAGTAAAGAACATTAACAATAGCAGGGATAAAGAAGGTTCAGGTAGAAAATATTCTTTTGTTAATTCTTAGAATCTAAGAGGTTCTGAACTCTCTCTTATCTGTATGGTACAAGGAAGAGTGCAGGAAGGCTGGGTAAAACTTTTAGGGTCACAGGGTATTGCATATGCAAATCATATGACTACTAGCCATGCTACAGTTTCTTGTGAATAACTTGCCCGGCATGAATCTAAGCTGTACTTGGTTTCCACCAATGCTGTGGTTCTCACTGTGTATAACAGAGGCTCATCTCATATTTCTTCCCCAGGCTGAGGTAAATCTGCCGCTGAATTCCTTAGTGCTGGCTTTTTAGTGTATGCATGCTCTAGTTTACGATTAGGTAGGTGATATGGGAAAAGTTACATAAAATGTTTTCCATCCATACGATTGGGATAATAGTATCTAGTTTATATTGCTAGAAAATAAAAATATAAGCATCCTAGAACCCTCCCATGTTGTTCCTCATGTATTGCCATTTGCTTACTAATCTGGGTTTGTTTGTTTGTTTTTGGGGGGGCAATGACCTGCCATTTTTGAAAATTTTCTTTTCAATACTCAGATTCCATCAGAGTTACTCGATGGCTACTCCTGTATCACTTGTTCATAGAACTCACAGTTTCAACAATGTAAATGGATATTGTTGGCTTGAGATACTGGTTGCGATCTCAAGGTTTCAGTGTGTCTTTGTCTCCTCCAATTGAAATGTGAACAAATCACTATAGAAACCCTTAGTAACAATGGATATCTACCAATAGTTCTGGGGAAACACATAGAATAAGGTTTAGCAATTATTCATGGTTTTTAAACACAGTGCCCTAATGAACAACTTTGTGCTACGCTATTTCATAGCATCTGCTTCTGTATGTGAGACTGGTGGGTCAAATGTGTATCTTTATTTTTACTTCTTAGGTGTATTGATTCCTTCTGACAAATGGACACTAAGAAATGCTAGTGCTATGTAATATATACATATCTTTTTAGATTGTTATGATCACATATTATTAGATAGAAACAACTTAGAACCATGCACTGCTCAATAAAATGCTTGTATCATGGTCAGTCATTATTGTTCTACTATTGTTGATTTCTTTTTGATGTCGCTGGTTTCCATTTTATCTCAAAGGAAGTCTGGTCATTGGGTTACTTGCTTTTTCCTGAAAGAATTCCACACTTCAAACTGTATCTTACTCCTGTTGTTCAATCTATTTGAAAAAAATCTTCCATGCTATCCTGTCTATATTCTACCATTCCCTCAAGACATATGTTATATAAGTGTCCATAATTAAGTTCCATTTTTAAGGAACTTTTAGCTATATGATGCTCTCTTCATCATTTAGCCACTAATATCATTCAAAACAATTCTTCAGAAATTATAGTCCTTTGCATTCTTGGGCTGGAATATAATTGTTGGAAAGTAACTTAATTGAATTATCATAATCACATCTTCTACAGAGCCTAGTACTTTGGTTTTTTTTTTTTTTTGCCAGTCCTGGGCTTGAGATCAGGGCCTGAGGACTGTCCTTGGATTTTTCTCAAGGCTAGAACTCTACCACTTGAGCCTCAGCACCACTTCTGGCTTTTTCTAAATATATGATACCAAGAAATCGAACCCGGGTCTTCATGCATGCTAGGCAAGCACTCTACCACTAGGCCAAACTCCTGGCCCATGACCCTAATACTGACAGGGCCATAATATGTGTTAAATAAACAAGCAAAAAATAAACAAGAATAAACAAGCATCAAACAGTGACATGGTGTTATGTCCAAGTCTCAGGATGACCACCAAGTGAGCACCGAGAGTCAGATGTTCCGAAATGCAAAAGCTCGGTTTTATTCAGACGGGCTGTCAGCCCAGGCTTGGTCCTACACACCATACAGCGGGAGCCTAGGAGAAGCCCTGAACAGCTTTTCTTTTTTTTCATATATTTTTATTGTAATTAATAGAAGGGTTACATGATATTTGCCAGATAGATGGTGCATTAATTCCCATACATTGATACCCTTTCACATGTCTTGGTACCCATTTCCCTTCCCCCACCCCCAACCCTCATCTTGTTTTCCCCCTTCCCTATCCAATTTCAAATAACCAAATACAAATATATCCAATATATCAGGTAACAAAGTGAGATACTGTAACAATATGAGATAACCAAGAGACAGCAAAAGAGATGAGAGATAACATAGTACATTAAGGACAACAATCATTCATTATGTGGCTTATGTTTCTATATCCTAGAGATCCTTTCATTTAGCGTCATACTATATGGCCTTTTGTATCAAGGTTTTGCTCTATTGCAAATCACTGCTAGGAGAGCCCAAGGTTTCTACTGATTATGACAAATGAGGGAAACCATTGAGCCTAAGTTCCTTTGAGTGTGGCTTACTTCACTTAATATGATCTTTTCTAAATCTTTCCATTTCCTAAAAAATGGGGCAATGTCATTCTTTCTGACAGCAGCATAGAATTCCATTGTGTACAAATACCACATCTTGTTGATCCACTCATCAACTGAGGGACATCTAGGTTGGTTCCATATCTTGCTATGGTAAATAGTGCTGCAATGAACATTGTTGTGCTGATGGATTTAGAATGCCCTTGTTTCTGCATAATTGGGTAAATGCCAAGTAGTGGAATTGCTGGGTCATAGGGCAGCTCTATGTTTAGTCTTTTGAGGAACTGCCACACTGCTTTCCATAGTGGTTGAATGAGTTTGCACTCCCACCAACAGTGCAGTAGTGATCCCTTCTGGCCACATCCCCTCCAGCATCTGTTGTTATTAGTTTTCTTGATCCTGGCCATTCTAACTGGAGTGAGGTGGAATCTTAGAGTTTTGATTTGCATTTCTTTTATGACCAGAGATGTTGAGCATTTCTTCATGTGTCTATGGGCCATTTTTGTATCTTCTTCAGAGAAGACTCTCTTTAAGTCTTTGGCCCATTTTTAAATGGGATGGTTGTTACTTTGGAGATTAGTTTTGGAGTGATTCAATTTTTTGAGTTGTTGATATATTTTAGATATGAGGCCTTTGTCCATTGTATGGTTGGTGAAGATCTTCTCCCACTCAATATCCCAATGTCATTCTTTAAAGAAATAGAACAGGCAATCCAAAATTTCATATGGAATAATAAAAGACCACACATAGCAAAAACACTTCTTAGCAGAAAGAACAGCGCAGGAGGAATTTCAATACCAAACTTTAGACTCTATTACAGAGCTATAATTATCAAAACAGCTTGGTACTGGCATAAGAACAGGCCTGAAGACCAATGGAATAGAACTGAAGACCCAGATATTAAACGACAGACCTATGGCCACCTAATCTTTGACAAGAGAGCCAAAAATATAGAATGGAAGAAAGATAGCCTCTTCAACAAGTGGTGCTGGCAGAACTGGTTAAGCACCTGCAGAAAACTAAAGTTGGATCTTTCTTTGTCATCCTGCACTAGAATTAACTCCAAATGGATCAAAGACCTGGAGGTAAAAGCTGACACACTGAAAACTTTACAAGAAGGAATAGGAGATACACTAGGTCTCCTTGGCACAGGTCGAAACTTTCTTAATAAGGACCAAGAATCACAACAAATCAGAGAAAGGCTGGATAAGTGGGACTGCATTCAACTGCAGAGCTTTTGTATGGCAAAGGACATAGGTAGTAAACTAATCAGGAAGCCTGAACAGCTTTTCTACAGGGCTTTTAAAGGCAAAGACTACAGATTTACATCAACACAACAATCAGCTACTGGAGTGAGATAAAGTAGGGGTTAGGGACAGTTCAGGGCAGTGGAAGCTAACAGAAGTTTCCCATGCCAGTAGAGTCCTAATTATCTGTCTGAGAGTAGTTTTATGGTTTTAGAAAATAAATGCCATCCCTTGAATTTACACAAGTTCTGGTCAATTTTAACACAGACAGGTCAGTTCCTAGGACTTAATGGCACCACAATTCTGCTTCTTTAATTTATATGCACTTTTGGGTCATTCATAGTTTACATAAACAACAAGACTGGTTGCTGCTTCAGAATGGGGGTGCTTTTTTAGCTCTTCAATGGGAATAGATGCTAATGAAGTATGATTATTTAAGTATCTTTACTAAAGAACCTCTTGTTTACTAAAAACAAACTAATTGGTAGGCTCAGCCCAGAAAGAAATGCTCCCTCTTAGAAATATATGTTGCCCCTAGGGACTTTTATCAAAGTATAGATACACTTACTAATTGTATTTGAAAAGCGATTCATGGAAATTTATATCCCATGCTTCTCCATGGTTTAGAAATCTGACCATCTTCCTACATTTTAATGGCTTTAAGACAGATTCATGGAACAGAAATAGTTTGCCCACTGCAGTCAACAAAAACAATGAAAAGACCTAGCATGGCATTATTTGAAGTTATGACAGTTATCTTATACATGTTAAACTGAGCATTTTCAAATATCAAAGGAATCGGGGAGAAATGTGACCTATTTGTTTTTTTAAAGAGAGAGGGAATACTTCCCCCACCCATATCTTTTGATGTCAGACAGCACAAAGTGTTCTCTCTGGGTTCTCAGTAAATATGTCGTCTCCCCACAGCATGTAGAGATCAGGGAGCCGTTAGAATCGAGGACACTATGCTTCCCTTGATTTAAGTACTCACTCATACCCCAAGTCTGTACTCATTTCTCATCCACCAGCTGAGACAAAGGCAAGAGACTGTGACTAAGGACTTGCCAAACTACTTCAACTCCTAATGACTTACACTCATTCCTGAAAGCCACAGCCAGGGATCCCAACTAATCCAGCCCCAAGATACGATTTTTCAAGTTAATCTTCTGGATCAAAGTTGTTTTGATCACAATTGTTGACACCCAGGGCCTTTTGAGAAGTCTGAAAGCCACTTAGAGGATTTATAGCTAGAAGCTCAGATCTGGATGGTACCTTGCATTGTTTGATAACTTGCCATTTCTTTCATTCCTCTTGGATCTGCCTTGGCTTGAAAGACTACATAAGATCAATACCCCCTGCTGTCATAGTTCAGGCTGCAGTCTCTACAGTGTGGGTGGATGGGCCTTCAGCTCTTTATCCTGCTCCAGGCAGAAAGGGAGACTGGAAGAAGAGGTGTGATTTGTAAACCCAGGAAGCCTGATGGCCTCATTACTCAACAAAACCTCTGCCTATTGTATATACATTGATTTGTTTATTCAAATCAGGGAAGGGAAAGGGAAAACACAAGATGATGAGACAAAGGACAAAGGTGCAACAGTGATATTCACAAGACAATATTTTGGAAATGCACTTTAAAACTGGGGGGGGGGAGGGAGAGTGGGAGAAAAACATGCGAAGTGGTAACAATGTTAAAGAAGTAATGTACTCACTACCTTATGAACGTAACTGTAATCACTCTATACATATCCTGATAATAAAATTTTTAAAAATACCACTGTCTACATACATTTACATTATGTTCTAGTGGTATGACTAGGAGTGGTATGGCTGGGTTGTAAGCAAGGTCTATGTTTTGTTTTTTGAGAAACCTCCAGACAGGTTTGTACTGGTTTACATTCCCACCATCAGTGCAATAGGGTTCCTTTCCCTCCAAATTTCCACCAGCATTTGTTGTTTGAATTCAAAATGTCGGCCAATCTAACTGGGGTGAGATGGAATTTCAGTTGTTTGCATTTGCATTTTCTTTATGGCCACGGATGATGAACATTTCCTCATATGTTTCTTGTATTCTTACCTCTTCTGAGACATCTCCCTTGCCTATTTAATAATTGGTTTATTAGATTTGGGAGGAATTAGTTTCTTGCACTCCTTATATATGTTGGATACTCAACCATTTTATAAATACTTGACTAGAAGAGGCGTGAGTGGTAGTTCTGACTGTAGTGTCATTTAGAGAGCTATTTTATAATGTTTCTTTCCATAAGATTAAAAAATATATCTCCACTGGGCAATAAAAGTTGAGAAATGCAAAGGAAAGACGTTTCAATCATTTGACAAATATTGTTAGAAGAACCAATCAACTGGAAAATGCAATTCCTAAGTAAGTCTTCTTTGCCTAACGTATTAACTGATAGAAAGCTAGTACCACAGGATGCTTACACATATGAGCTGCAGAGGGCAGCTCTGAGAATGAATTCAGCCATCTCATCAATGCAAACTGATATAGATAAAGGGGAGATAAAACTGCTTGAGCAACCCAGATCTTTAGCAGTAGTTAGGAATGTACCATTGGTATCTGTCACAATTTTCTCAATTATAAATAACTAAAAGTTCACTTCAAATCCCTTTAAAAAGAAAATGATTGGTTCTACTTTGGTATGTTAAGTTACAAACTAAACATTTTACTTCCACCAGGATTCAGGTTCTCTCTCCACCTCAGGACTAATGTTTCTTTTCTCCTGGCCATGTTCTTAGGTGGAGTCTTCAAATTGTATAGTAAGAGAATTATACATACGCCCAATCTTACATATTTAATGTCAGGCTCAAAGGTGGAATGTTCTATTACTTGATTTTTCAACCATTGCACTAGGGTTAGACTTGACTGAAACCATTAGCTTGTATTTTCTGTGTGCTTCTCTCCCCCAATCACTAGAGTAAAGAGACAGGATGCGCTAGGAATCAAGACTCTGCCTTACTCCTGAAAATGTCACATCAACATATAAGATACATTGGTTTCGTAAAAAAAAAAAAATCAGACTGCCTTTACTAAAGATGGGTGTTGAGGAGATGTAAATAGGCACAAACAACAAAACTCAACACATACCCCTTCTCTTTAGAATCCTCTATGTATTACTGGGTACAAATAAGTTGTGTTCCATTTATGGGAAGAATATACATTCTTATACATTCTTTCCAAAGTTGTGTTTGCCAGCTAACTGATAGAAGGCTCTGATGCTTTCCAGGATGTGCTTGAGCTCTACTTTAGCTGTTGATTGGAAAGGAAAAAAAAAAATCCGCTCTTGCATAACAATTACACCGACACACTCACCAGGGAGCTGGAAGGAGAATTTTCTTCTTTTTTTTTTTTCCTTAAAGATACAATTGTTTCTGACAGCAGTGTCATCCCTGGTGACAGATGTCACTTCTGACTCTCATTCACTGCGGACAGCTGAGCTTAAGGAGACTGCTAGGTTCTGATAATTTTAACTCTTGCCTACAAGAGCCAGAACACTGAAATGTTTAGACTTATGAGAGTCTTGTAGCAATACGGGTACAGAATGAGGGCTCTATGTAATAAGCTTTCTATTACTATAGAAAAGACCTAAAATGCTCAACATAGAAACATTGGGAAAAAGAAGTTACTTTGACTTACAGATTTGGAGGTTTCCATTCACAATCAATTGGCCCTATTGCTTTGGAACCTGTGACAAAGAGCTGAAGACAGTGAGTGTAACTCACTCATCTCATGACCAGGACAGAAAAAAAGGAAGAGGAAGTGGTTAGCGTCCCACCACCCATTTTTTAGGACACATCTCAAGTGACCTAGTCCCCTAGGCTTCACTTCTGAAACTCTTCACTGTCTCCCAATACTGTCAAGCCTAAACCCATGAGCCTAGGAAGCACATTCAAGAACTAAACTCAAGCACTATCTTTCTGCAATTGTACACAGTTTATGAACTTCCCTGTGTATTACTGTTCCCTTGTCTTCAAATTATTTGTTCAAATATATTGTCATGCAAACCTTAAGCAAGACAGACATCAGGTCCTGCTCTTTGCTTTTTCCTTTTATAGCTAACACAGCATAGGCACCCAGTAGAAGTGGAATATGTAGTAGAAGTTAATATGTTGAATGCTTGAGCAATTGAATTAGTACGTGGTAACTATACATGAAATCAGCACCAGATGATTCTGTCATTAGAGCTCAGTGAGGTAAATCATTTTTACCCAGTAAGATAAAAGTATGGTGGTTAGGTTTATATAATTCCCATAGAAAGTTAATATGATGAGTGAAATATAGATATATTTACATTCATTTCTCCCCAGTGACATTTTTTTAAATTTTGCTAAGCTTTTAATTTGATAAAGTCTTCAATCCTATGTCCTTTTTTGATTTTGAGGGATACAGCAGTCCCTTGGAACAGACCAAGAAGAAAAATAATACATAGATTTTTCTAATTTTCCTCTCTCCCACCCCTGCTAGAGCTTGTAATTGACTAACCCATCAGGAAGCAGAGGATGAGGGAGACTGGGTCATTTAGGCTGTGCCATCTGAATTCTTGGATATCTGTCCTATTTTTTTCTTTTTCGTTTTTCTTTTTGTTGGTTGTGGGGCTTGAACTTTGGATCTGGGTGCTGTCCCTGAGCAATTTAGCTCAAGGCTACCACTCTACCACTTGAGCCACTGCACCATTTTTGGTTTTCTGGTGGTTAACTGGACATAAGAGTCTCACGGACTTTTGTGCCTGGGCTAGCTTTGAACCATGATCCTCCAATCTCAGGCTTCTGAGTAGCTAGGATTACAGGTGTGAGCCACCGGTGGCTGGCCATCTGTGCTTTTTAGATGCTTCACATTTTGAAAAAAACTTGTTATAGAAATTACTCCACTCTTTTAAGTATCCTTTCTTTGTATATTTTTCAATTCTTTATATATCAGTTCATTTAACATAGACTCATTATATATTTTCCAGATACATCCACATATGTTCTCATCTTGAGTTTGAACTTCATAGCAAAAAAGGTATTATAACATACCTTCCAAAGGAGATGTGATCACTCCAGAGGTGATATGACTTGTACATAACCAATAAGGGCAAATGATAAACCAAGACTCAAGTAGATTTTTGGATACTAAAGAAATGTTGCTATGGAGTCCACCGAGTATGCAGTATAAGCAGCTCTCACTGAGCCTCCGCAGCTCTTCTCTGTGACTGACATGACCCTTTACTAGGCTTTGTTGATGCATGAGTATAAAACAGGAATAGTCAGACACATTATTTTCCACAATTATGACTGATGTTGGATCTCAGTCTAGACTTTGCTGTTGATTTCTCATTTATTCTTTTCAGACATAAGTTAATGAAATGGACTGGAAGGTTACAGGTCATTCACCATAGCACAATTCTCTCTGGATCTCAAGGTGTTGGGGGTCACGATTTTTCAGTGCCTGAAAAAATGGCTAGGATACAAACTTCAGTTTTGATCTTCTTCTAAAAAAAATTAGAACAAGAGGATTAAAAGATTGAGAGCATAGAGGATCTGATGTCTCTGCCTAAATATCTAGTTTGACAGTTTTTTTTCTGATATGTTGGCCTCTGAGTGTCTGACTTCTTAATTAAGATTATTAGGAATGATCTATAGTTTTTAACTCTGAGCATAATTATGCTGTACTTTTCTTGTGGTTCTGGGAGCTTAACTCAGGGTTTTGTACTTATTGGTGTTGTACAGTGAGAAATTGGAGAAGCCACATTTTGAGAGGTTGAATTTGGTGTCTTCAATAAAAGGCCGGCAACTGCATGGTGAACTACAGTTTCAAAGACCAGTAGCCAGCAAATACAATTAACGTTGTTAGGAAACTGAGCTGTAAAGGCCCCAGAGGAAAGAAAACAAAAACAATACCAATAAATCAATTCAGTTCCAATGGAGAGCTGAATTGGAAAGCCATAGTGAGCAGAGGAGCCAAGAGACAGGAGAGAGGGATAGGACACCAACACAGAAGCATGGTGTAATGGCGTCTGAGCTGACTGAGGCCTAAATAAGGTGTCAGGGCAGGGGTCAGGGTTACAGGACACTCAGAAACTGGAGTCCCAGGCACTGGACTGACAGGTTTAGTAACCTATCAGCCAAGTGCCCACCCCTGCCTCTAGGGATTCAGGCACTCCAACCACCTGGGGGGGTGGGCAGGGGCTCCCACCTACCCCCACTATTAAGATGCCAGACTCTATATCATAAGGCTAAGATAGGCTGGCTATACCTGAATTCCCCACATCAGACAGGTCATGTTTCTGGATATGCATTGGCTGTTTTATATGCATTTGCCTACACCAAGTTCTTACCCATTGAGGCTTGGGCAAGAAATAAGTAGTATAATGGATTTTTTAAAATCCAGGTTGGCTTCGAATCAATCATGGTCCTCAGACCTCAGCCTCCTAAGTATTTCAATTATAGGTGTGTGTCAACAGTGCCCACCTTGTCAGCAGCACTCAAGAAAATATTTTACAGCGTGGAAACTTTGAGCTCGTGTTTTTCAATGTCCAAGTTTGTAAAACAGAAAAGAAGAATTGTGCCTTTTTCTTTAAATAGAACACAAATCATAGCAACAATTTGTGTCTTGGTGGCTCATCTCAGCATGAAGCCATTCTTGATTCAACCACAGTGATAGGGTGAGCATGATGGCAACAAAGTACTCAGATTTCATCCAGTTTGAAAGACCAGGTTAAATAATTGTCATCCCAGAGGCTAGTGATGAGGTGAATGCACTACTTCATGTGTGAAGCTTTTTCAATACAGACTGGTTTAAAAGCTACTTAACAATCTCATTTCAAGAAATTTGTGGACAAAATCTCACCTAAAATGAACCTGTAGCTGGCTCAGAACCCCAAGTGGTTGTATGAAAGCCAAATTTCCTTAGCACATAAAGATGATTGGATAGGCTCTGCTGCCCATTCCAAGAAGAAATGTGATCCTTTAGAGGTTGAATTTTAAAATCTAACAGAAATTACAGATTTAAGAACAGAAGATCCCCTAGTGGTGCTATACCTGACTTTGGTAGCTGGTGTATTGTATATACATTTATTGATTTATTTGAATTAGGGATGGGAAGAGGAAAAACAATATAATGAGACAAATGAAAAAGGGTGAACCAATGTAACAGTGATATTCACAAGACAATTTGTTGGAAATGAACTTTACAACTTGGGAGGGGGTGAGGGAGGGAAAGTGGCAGAAAAACATAGGAAGGGGGAACAATGTTTAAGAAGTAATGTACTCACTACCTTATGAATAGAAGTTTATCCTCTCTATACATACCCTGACAAATAACATACTTTTTTTTTTTTGCCAGTCCTGGGCTTTAAGCTCAGGGACTGAGCACTGTCCTTGAACTTTCTCAAGGCTAGAGCTCTACCACTTGAGCCTCAGTACCACTTCTGGCTTTTTTTTTTCTATATATGTGGTACCAAGGAATCGAATCCAGGTCTTCCTGCATGCTAGGCACACGCTCTACCACTAGGCCAAACTCCCGGCCCCAAAATTTTTAAAAATGGAAGATAATAGCCTATTTTCAAATGTGAAAGAAAACAGATCATCTAAAGGAGATGGGATTTTTAAAATTTGGGGGTCTAGGGTGGGTATAATGGATCATGCCTATAGTCTATGCTACACAGGAGTTAGAGACTATTGGTCATTTCTTATTCTGAAGATCAGTTACATTTTTTTGGTGATTTGAATTTTCTGTCATGACCTATATATTAAGCACCAAAGATCAACAGCTTTATGTGAGCATTATTTGCCTTTAGAAAATGTCACATTTCTTATTCTGTGAGGTCAATAGTGTCAGTAACTGAGGCAGTCTAATCTATAGTGAGCTTCAATTAATGAAGCATTGGCTGTAGATCATCTAAAAGGAACTTCCTTTATGGAAAACTTGAGATGTGAATATTGGTAAGACTTCTGAAATATTATTCTCTCTCTCTCTCGTTCTCTCTCTCTCTCTCTCTCTCTCTCGGCATTTTGGATCCCTTAGAATCCTTTTTTTCTCTCAAGCTGCAAAATTTTCTCATCTGGCTAATCTGTCCTTAACCTTTGGAGATCTGCCATCTTAAAAGCTTGGGATCTCAGCATTGGGAATTTAGCCTAGGGGTAGAGTGTTTGCCTAGCATGCACAAAGACCTGGGTTCAATTCCTTGGTACCACTTACATAGAAAAAGGTGGAAGTGGTGCTGTGGCTCAGGTGTTAGAGCTCTAACCTTGAGAAAGTCCAAGGACAGTGCTCAGGTCCTGATTGCAAGCTCCATGGCTGGCAAAAATAAAAATTAAAATTAAAAATTAAAAAAGCTTGGGATCTCTTAGAAGTATACCTCTCAGCTCCCCTACTTTACCCCTAATTATCAGAGTAGTACCCAAAACACTGAAGGAAGGGAAAGCCTATGGCAAAGAACTGATGGATGGATGCAGAGTTACTTGGTGTTTGAATTGTTTTAGGAATCGAATCTCTCCTGCTAGCTCACATATAGCCATTAAATGTTTAATGAGAATTTGGCTAGTTCATATGTATCCATGTTTTCACAAATCTTTCCCACACCATGGTTCTGCCAGGATTGAAATACCCCTTCTCTTCTCCTTTAAGAAGACTTTGTCACTTCCTGGAATTTAGTTTCTTAGGTTTCATTGTATCTTTAGCATTTTTTTAGCTTCTTCAATGTGTTCTGCTCAGGGTGAGAAAAAAAATTCCCTGGGCACATTTTACATTATGGCTTTTTTGTTCCATCCAAATAAACTGTTGACAAGGAGATGTGCATTATGTATTTGTGGTATCACAACCAGTCTCCTGGCTCCTCCTTTTGATTATTTTCTTTGGTAGCTAGATTAACTTGATTAAACCCACTTAATCAGCAGCACAACCTTTTCCTCTGTTCTTTCCTCCTTCCCTTACTCTTTTCTATTCTTCTTTCCTTCTTTCTTTATTTCCTCTTCATTTCCTTTACTTTGTGTTCTTTTTTCTTCTTTTCTCCCATTTTTGTTGTGACTGCTGATTTTTTCAATGTCATTTTACATTATATTATCTTTAGGTAGTTGTAAAAAGGGATTTCAATTCAATGTATTAATTGTTGAGCACAACAAATCCTGAGCAATATCGACACTTGAATACAAGGGGTTTCCTTATATGACAGAGGTTAAGGCAGTAACTTCTGTTTTCAAAAACATATGGAAAAGAAAAATCTAAGTAACATTTAAATAAGGGAGGTAATTTTAACCAAAGAGGAAGCAGTGAGGTAAAATGTGAGACATTGTTCCTGCTAGGTTTTTTTTTACACTAGAGATATAGTTGTTTTGGATTGGCTGCTGCTTTGATGCATGGAGAAAAGACATGATAAAGGACTTATAGAAAAGAAAACTAATGCATGGCTTTGTGTAGTCTCAGCCTTTTCATGAAAAACATACAGCTTCTTGCTTACTCATGAATTCATGCCCCATAGTATTCTAAGACTAATTTAATTCCCTAATACACATGGTCAATAATTAAATTACTTAGTTTCCATAGCCATAGAAATATTCTACTTCAAAAAGTCTAGGTTTCTTTGCTTTTTCTATCGCTCAACATTAGCCTTTTAGAGCATGAACACTTCAGCTCCCAGAAAGTCTATTAAATCATCTACAAGGGCAATTGAATGACATTAAGTACAAGGTGAGTTTGCAGCAGAATTGATTATTTCCATAGTTGCTATCAGTGGAAATCTACTGAGTCCCTACTGCATTGGGGGTAGGGGTAAGCAGGGGAGGGGAATCATGTTTGACAAATGTAGCTAATGTAGCTGGATGTTTTTATACATTTTGCTCTATTGTTTGATAAGTGGGAATGAGGGAGATGGAATTTATCTGAATATTTGAAAAAGGGGTTGACATTGAACCCGGAGTGGGATGATTTATAGAACTAGTACCACTTCCTTCCTTGGGGAAGTAGAAATTGTTGAGCTCCGTACTTAGGCATATAGGCTTTGTGGTGATATTTAAAGGGGTCTGGGTTTTAACTATTCCATTTATTTAGGAAAATTTCTGAGCCTTATTTCCCTTAAAGTAGAGAAGTATCTATTACATGTCTTTTGTTATTTTTTGCACTAAATACAGTGGCATTTGTATAGAATTTTGCCAAGTGCCTAGGACACAGGTTTTACTAAGTGATCATCATTATAACAGATGGAAACTAGAAGGTATCAAAAAATAAAATGAATAGCAGAACTTCCTCCAGCTAGACTTGCATACTTACTTTATTCTAGCCCAGAGGTCTGATGAATCTATACTTTTTTGCTGGTACAATTGACTATAAGAAAATCAGTTGCATAAAACCCACATGTTCAGTTCTATAATTCATGGTAGGTTTAACAGGAGTGTCTTATTTGCTATTAAGATTGTACACAGTGAAATATAAAGAGAATTTGTGCCCCAGAGAGAAATGAGAAAGAGGAAATTATACTCCAAACTTCTGTGGGTACTGAGGTGGAAACATTTGATATTCAAAATGTTACTGTGAATAACTGAGAGCTGATAGTCTAAACACAGAGAATAGCAGGCTAACGGGAATGTATGCTATTCTTTGGGCTAGCCATATCAAGTCTGATGTTTAAACTTCTGCTCAAGTAGAAACATTGTCAGGAGTTTTTAGGAAGGGAGCCTACCTAGTGATAAAATGGAACATAGAAGCAGAGTATAGTCATTCCTATTATCTCTGGTTGTTTATCTCTTTACTCCCTCTCATCACTGAAGGGAGAGAGACAAAAGTCATAAAATACGTTAGTTTACGGTAGTGGAGGAAAAGAGTCTGGGTTTAAGTTGCCTCTTTGCCTGTCTTCCTAGCAATTCAGGTAAGAAAGCTTGAACTCATATATTCTCCCTTTTATGGCTGAAAAAAAGAATTCCTGAAGAACCAGATATGTAGTGGGGCAATTCTGGGCCATGAGCCACATTTTCAATGAGGCTCCATCTGTTTACTGCTTTCCACCAAATACCCATCAGAGCTGTCACTTGGAGTCTGCAGAGAGGTATAAAAGATCAATTCTCAGGCAGACATAACACGGCATGTCTTAATGTTTTTATTTCCTGAGTTGAGACTAAGTACATAGCTATGAAAAAGAGCTTCAAAATCTGCATGGTATCATCACTGTCAATGCCAGGAATAAAATAACGCCAAACTACTAATAACTACCCTGACTTAGTCAGGCATTGATCAGTCAAGGGTCAATGCTTTGAGATGTGGTTGGAACTCTTCTTGGATAAGAAAAACATTGACTGCAGAAGTAGCAACGCAGCAACAGTATGTCTGGAAGAGCAAGTAGGGAGAAAGGACCTATTGCCATATTCAACGTATCTCTGTCCAAACATAGAGAAGACTTACTTACTTTATGATTGAAGGCTTGGAAATGGTAACTGCCATGTTAATTACATCCAAAGTTAGATGGAATCTTGACATTGTGTCCTATCTTTGTAGTCCCCTAACTTTAGCACAAAGCTTAAAATAATAATTTGTATTTTTCTAAAAAAGCTATCTGCCACTTCATACTTCATTATTTTACCTGGTTAAAAAAGATCAAGACATGTGAAAGGGTATCAATGTATGTAAATTAATGCACCTTCTATCTGGCAAATATCATGTAACCCTTCTATTAATTACAATAAAAGTATATGAAAAAAGATCTTCTAATCAAATGGAGTATGCCCATTATAGAGACAAGGACATTGAGACATCAGGAGAATGGTAATCTCATGATTGTATCTTCACTCAGTAGCTGAGTGAGTCAAGTCCTTTGATTGCAAGCAACAACCATTCGCTATAGTAACTGTGCTAGTTAACTTGATTGACTTGAGAAATTAGTAGAGTAGATCCCTGAGTTAGGGCTGTGAGAGTTAGAACATCACGGCTCTATCTAACCAATAGTTGAATCTCCAAATGGAAAACTATGGGGAGGTAGTGGAAACTTGAAGAGCTGTGGCCTGGTTAGAGAAAGCAGGTAATGGTAGCATGTTTTGGTGGGTAGATCTTACACTGGCCCTTTCCTGTTACTTCTCTCCCATCTCCTGGCTTACCTCTCCTGAGTTAAGCAATGTTTTTCTTTGTTGGCTTGCTACTATGATTTTCAAAAATGGACCCCAGAAATGGAAAAAGCCACCATGAATTACAAACTTTGAAACAAGCACCAAAGAATTCTCCATTTAAATCCTATTTTGTTACTACCATGAAGAGCTAACTTAAGTACCAGAAAAGCAATTAGACAGCGAGATGAGGAGGAAACCCATGAAATTGGGGGAAGAGAAGCAGCAGCTTCCTCAAGGGGCTTGGTGGTAGAACTCACAAGTAATCCTTCTAGTATTCTGCCATTAGATCTTTTAGACTCAGCCACCTCATATCCTGGTGCCAGAGGCACCAAGTTAATTTTGGGTCCTCTAAGCTGTGGGCAGATACTCTAGATTCATGATTGAAAGCCTTTGAAAGTCACATACATTCAAAGGCAGGCTCAACCCAAAGAAGACTGAGCAAACAGAATAAAATAAGGGTGGAATAAGTGTATGTTGCATTTTTAAAATAGAACAAATCTCTCTTTACTGCAAGTTATACATTAATAAAATTTCAGAAGTAGCAACTTTCTTGCTATGAAACAGTTGTGTAGTAGGACTTGAAGATTTGTTTTATGGGTCACAGCCTTGGAAATAAGGAAAATTGCTATTCCAGGGCTTAAACCAGATCGAAGGAATGACTCAGAAATGATAAAAAAGTAAGATTTCAAAAAATCATATTAATAATACTCAAGACAAAGAATTGCCTTCGAGTAAATCTTTGACAAAGACAAAACGCAATTGCCCAAGAAGAAGGAAGATGTGGTTGGGTTCTTGGCTTGTCCCAGTGAGGTAAAGCTGCCTTTGTTTGCTTGACCTTGGTTGTTGATTTACATAACAAGAATTTTAAGCTGGATGCATTTTAGTGAACTAGGAGAATAAAGAATATGAAAACATACCCAAAAAATCAATAAGATAAACCCTATTCCACAGATGAACCTTAGTTTGATTTCCTTGAAAACAATAAAAGGACATATGCAATAGATAGGACACCAAACATTCAAAATGAGTTTCCTTGCTCTTTGATCTGTCTCCCCTAAAATGAGTAGCATCATCAAGATATTATGGCTGCCATTAGCTCCTCATCTGCCCTCTGATGAAGGTGTGGTTGTTTTGTGTGCCTGAGCATTCTTAGTTGCCCATTCTGAAGACTACGTGACCAAGCTGAGTTACTTGGACAATCTGGAGAACACAGGGTTGTCAAGATGCCTAACTTCTGCCCTTCATTTTTATTTGCCTCCCAAGTTCAGAAATTGTGTGCAGCGCTGGCATTTAATCACTACACTTGGATATCATTTGGTATGCATGGGGAAGGTCCCTCTCTACTAAGAAACCACAAATAAGCAAAATTTCTGAACAGTAGCAACAATGGCCAAAACTATCTAGAGTGATGTTACTGACATCACACCCATTCTTTCATTTGTATGTGTGATTTAACTTTTTCAGTGGAGTTCATTGGGAAAGACGGCCTTATTTCATTCCCACCCCTTTGACTCTGGATATCAGTAGGTCTATGGAGAATCTTCTTAAACATTAAATGCTTTTCTGAGTTATATGGGCAGAACCTTAAACTGTATTCTCAAGCATCTCATGGGTGGTGAGGTATAGATATGGGGTAGCTAATACAAATGTCAAAATAAAAATGCAGCTAGTAGAACTAAGGAATTTTGACAATCACTTTAGGCCCCATAAAAAGCACTTCTCTTTGGCCAGTGTTAGCTTCTATTGGTATCTATTAAGCAAAGTTTATGAGGATTTAGCAAGTAAGGAAAATAGTTCATGAAGTCTGCAAACCAGAACACAAATGTCTAAGGGCCAAGCAATAAACAGAATAATAAATGAGATTTTCAGCCAAAGCTCAGATATTATAAAACCATCAGAAAAACATACCCCATATTCTCTAATATTTTTCATGTTTGTGACAATCATAAAATTGGATGTGTGTGTGTGTGTGTGTGTGTGTGTGTGTGTGTGTATCTGTGACCAGAATGTTTAAAGTGTTCTTTCATCATTTCCCCTTAAAATTCTAGGAGAGTGAAAATTCTTAAAGCTGTTACACATTTTATGTTAAGCATCCTCATGCTTTGAACTAAAGGAATGAAGAAAGGAAAACAATGAATGTTGATGTGATGATCCATTCTAGTCTCCAACTACTGCCCAGAGTTTCATTAGAAAACTGACATCAAACAATCAAGGGAGAAAGAAGAATTATTAGGATAGAAAGAACAGTGCTTACATGGTATTCTAGGTGCAGAGGAGGCCACTGTATTTTGGAAGTCGCATTTAGACCCCTGTGATATATATATATATATATATATATATATATATATATACACACACACACACACACACACACACACACCATACATACCATACCCACACTCACACCCATACCCACATATATGGTAACCACTCTCCTGGTAGAAACTGCCTGAGGTTTCTTGCCTGTGATTTGTAAGATCTTCTAATGGAACCAAACAAAACACAAGGTAACAAATGAAATGGATAAATGAATGAACTAAAATCAGTATCAGGATTGATTAGCTTATATTTTATATACCTTCAGTTAATCAACCCAAGCGATTTTTCTTTGTGGCTTTGGATATAGCTTGCTTATAACACATTGACTAACCAGTTACCACTAGTCTTTCTTTCAGTTCAATGACTACTGTTTTCTATATACTCATTCTTGATTAAGAAAAGCATTTGACTGTAGCTTCCTAGTTTTAGACAACCTCCTTGGCAACTGGCACATTGATTTTGGAGCTGTAATTGAAAAGACAAAGTGCTGAAGGAGAGGCCAAGGTTGTTTTGTCAAGACTTCTAGAATACCAGACTTTCTAATATCACAAAACAGCATCTCACAGACACAGAGTGTTAAGGCTTTCGTTAGGGTGACACAGGATGATGGAGACAGAGGTGATGTCTGGGCCATATGGTAGGTAGAAAATTAGTGATTTTGCCCTTAGCTTTCACTCTGAAATGTCTTTCATTATCCAAACACATTTTTTATCTTGAGTTGAGCTTTCTGTCCCTTGGGAAAAGGATTGACTCTAGAAAGAACAAATACAGAGTGACTGTGCACAATTCATTATGCATTACCTCCCTAAGCTCCCTGGTGGCAAATTAGTTTGGTCTGAAGAGTTATTATTACATCCAAGACATCATGTATGCTTTGGGACCATGATGCAACTCATAAATATTAACTCTCTCATGTGGGTGCCTAGTATCTTGGAAAAGTTCCACTTTGCTAACAAATGCTTGAAATAAAAATATAAATAATGATAGCTAACAATGTTTGGAGAATTGTTGCGTGCTAAGCAGTGCACCTCACTTGATAAACATTTTCTGCTTAACCCTCACAATTATTATTTTCTCAGGGAGGCACTTTCCATTTTACCAATGGACAGCTTGAGGCAGTTTGGGCAGGTTACATAATTCACCTTACAAATATATAGGTAGGACACAGCAAAGCTGATATTAAACTTTGATATGCCTCCAATAAACTCATAATAAAAGCCAATTTATTTAGAAGTCACTAAAAGTTTATAGAATGTTTCATGTTCAGCAGCTCATGATCTGCTATTTATACATGACCTCATATTTTTCTAATCAGTCACTGTGTATAGAATTTAAAATTTTAATTAAAGTGAACTGGAGACCAGGAGAGTGGCCTAGTGGTATAGTGCTTACTTAGTTCAAGCATGAAGACCCGGGTTTGATTCCTTGGTACCACATACATAGAAAAAGCTGAAAGTGGTGCTGTTGCTCACGTGGTGCTGTTGCCCAAGGGCAGTGTCCAGGTCCTGAGTTCAAGCCCCAGAACTGGCAAAAAAAAATTGAAGTGAACTGAACTAGTTCATTTTATCCCCTAGATGACTTATTTGGCTCACAAAGTGTTTTAGTTTCCAGGGGAAAAAAATAAGATCCCCTTTCTGGAGTCAGTGCAGTCAGTCTATCAGTGGATTTCAGTCTTTATTTTCTTAGAGTCTGTGATTCCTCATATCTCTTCTCTATAGTTTATTGAGGCTGGATCAGCAGCCTCAATATTTTATTTTTTATTTTTGAGACATAGAAATAATGAAACAAAAATGGGAGAAGAGAGTAACAATTTACCTGTTGTATAGGAAATAGTTTATGTATTATAGATTGTTAATTTGGGGGACAAGGTAGATGAACAGGTAGTAAAAGGATAATAGGGAAAGTACACATACACACAGTCATGATATTTCCAATGTTGGAAATAAACTTTCTAGAAATGACTGACAGAATTACCTTCAAACTATAAGGTTATGACACATTTCGTATTTTTAATTACCCTTTATTTCATAGAGTATTTATCTGTAACTCCTGATTTATTGAGATGTATTTACTCATAGCATGTAAATGAGATGAGAGACTCAGTCACCATATGTGACATGTGAGAATCGCACACATGACATGTGAATCAGTCTCCATTTGGA
This sequence comes from Megascapheus bottae, assembly GCF_031878675.1. Taxonomy (NCBI): domain Eukaryota; kingdom Metazoa; phylum Chordata; class Mammalia; order Rodentia; family Geomyidae; genus Megascapheus; species Megascapheus bottae. Next base: position 31,285,346 of record NC_143510.1, read on the forward strand.
AATCCATATCTCCTTCAGCATTCTGCCCATGCATGCATAGTCTTCTTCTGCTAGTCTCGAGTGTAATTAATGTCCTTCCATATATTGTTAATCAGTCTGTAATTGTATTCAGTCTGATTTTCCTTTTCTGAAATCTTCAGAGACTACGTCACAGTATTCCCAAGTTAAAAATGAACTAACCCAATCGCCATATAATGTAGAACAGTCAATAAAGAAGCAACATCAAAGAACATCTGCTATTATTCATATTTGCAACACACTGAACCTACACACTTAAAAGTGGCATCTTTTGCAATGATGAAGTAATAGAAAACTCAGGCTGTGAACTACAAGACCTTGAGGTTTGTATCAGTTAGAGTCATGTCAGAGAAAGTGTCTACATAAGGTACTAGATCAACACTAAAAGAATGAAGAGGCTTCTTTCTTTAAAGTTGGTTTGGTAATTATCTTTTCTTTAAAAAAGTTATTGTTTTGGTGGGTATCAATGTATGTGAATTAATGCACCTTCTATCTGGAGAATATAATGTAACCCTTCTATTAATTACAATAAAAATATATAAAAATTATTGTTATTATAACTGTGATGTAAAGAGGGATTACAATTACATGAGTCAGGTAATAAGTACATTTCCTTCCATACAGTATTTTCCCTTCTCTCACTCTCTCCCAGTCACTCCTTCCCGTCTCCACCTACAAATTGTATAGCTCACTTTTTCATCACAGTGATAGAAGTCATACTTAAAGGACAATCAAAACAACTGTTCAGAACCCAATGTACCATTTGGGAAGAAAATAAAATATAATTCCCTAAGATGAAGACAGAACCTATGATCTCTACCTAATATTTAGTAGTATGAGTATTTAATAGGAAAAGTCAGTTTGTTACATAATCACATTTTAATGAGCTCAATCTGGTTTGATGGCTTCAGTCACTAGCTGATGAACTCTATGTATCCCAAGGCATTTATCATATAGGAACAGCATAGCCCCATCTAACTGGTTAATAAATAAGTTAACAATACCCCAGCCACACCGACTACGTTATTATTACCTTGGAATTACAATAATTCTACCTTTACCTTTGTCCATCCTGCCCCACTGTGACCTAAACACCTCCATAGGTCCCATCCCTTCGAGGTTCCACCACCTTTCAATAGCACAGAATGGGACCTATGGAGGACATTCAAGATCCAAACGGCAGCAGGCATTATGTCTCTAAACAACACTGCTTACCGAATATTCAACTCAATCAAATATTGATCGAGCATCTATGCTATCCAACCAGTTCTATTCCAGAGATGGGAATAGGCATAGAATACAAATATTAAAAATTAAAGTAGACCCTGCTCTCCTCACGATCACAGTCTAAGAAGTTTTGCCAACAATGAGCAATCACAAGGTGACACAGTACAGATGAGGCAGAAGAATTTCAGAAGGGTAGAGTCAATCATTCCCTAGGAAACCATACTTCCATTTGTGGCTTCCCTTGACACTGAGTGGCAGGTGTGTGCCACTGCAGGCGGCCATTGTGCTTCTCCTTCAGCGTGAGAGGACAGGCATAGGTACCCAGGCATTGGTTGAAATGTAATCTCATGAACTCCTATGCCTGGAAGGAGGGAGGGAGAGGGGAAGAAAGGAAGAAAGGAAGGAAGGAAGAAGGGAAGGAAGGAAGGAAAAAAGGAAGGAAGGAAAAGAAAAAGAAAAAGGGAAAGAGAATTAAAAGGTCAATGAGAGGACTTGAACAAGATTACTCATGAGAGGAGGGCTGAATCAAGAGCAAATGATGTGGCTTTACAATGTCTTTTGTACTCAATCATGCATTAACACGAATGAAGGAAGTGTAGTCAGGGAATGGAAACCACAGCGGGTGTAATGGTTTCTGTAATGATGGCAGTCACCCCCGCTCCAAAACCCCACAGCCAATTTCCCTGTAGGGAGATGGAAGTGGAACATCTCCATGACTCTATATGAACCTCGCCTTCCTAAAACTGGACCTGCCCCTCCCCTGGATCATGACTGAATTAGCAAAAGAAGGGATTAATCTACAGTCCCCGGTTAACCTGGAAAAATTCTAGCAATAATTCATACAGGTAAAACTTCACTTTTTAAAAAGCACTTGGAAAGCTTGGTGCAATGTTCCAGGGCTTTCTCTCCAGTGAATAAGCACAGAATGAATGACTACCACCAAGGAGCTAATCAATCTGCCAGCCAGTTGCCTTCAGGGACCTACCATTCAGAAAAACAGGTAAAACTTGGATTTGTTCATCCTAGTTGTCACACAACTATTTCCCTGAAATGTTTTTGAGTGTCAAGCGCTATGCAATGGTTCAATGCTTTGAATAGAAGACCTGATTCTTGTTCTTATGGAGATTATATTGTTATTTAGGAAGGCTGACCGAAAGCAAGTGCCTATATAAGTAAATAAAATGATCACAGTGTGAAACAGTTGTTTGCTGACACAGTGCCATGATGAAAGGAATGGCATGGGAAGCTACTTTAGACCTTGTCAGAGGAAGCCTCATTAAAGTGGGAACACTTGAACAGGGACCTGAATTTGGGAGTATTTGTGGAGGAAAGAGAGAACAAAGAGTTCTAGGTAATTGTTTTAAGCCTAAGGAATGGGAAACACTGGAACGAAAAACATACACAGAGGAATGGTGGGACAGCCAAAAGGGTGAATAAATGCAGCAGTGACACTCACTAGACTATGATGAAATGAACTCTACAACTTGTGGTAGACAAGGAAGTAAACTGGGAGAAAATGAGGGACAAGTGATACCGTGTAAAAAGAAATTTACTCTTTACCCGACTTGTGTAACTGTAATCTCTCTGTACATCACCTTTACAACTGAAAAAAGAGAAAAGGAAAAGCCTACACACATGATGCTGACCTGGTGGACTACAGGAAAGAGTTTGACTTCCATTTTAAACGTGAGAAAAAAATCATGGCATAATAGTCACTCTATTGTGCTGTCAAACAGTAGAATGTATTCTTCCTAGCTTACAATATTTTTGTGCCTATTATCCAACCTCAGCTTCTCTCTACTACCTTCTAGCCTCCCATAATCACTTCTGTCTCTCCTCTATGTAAGCAACTTTTAAAAAAAGGCTTCAAAAGTATATACTGGAGAGGAGACTGGATCTTCAATATACTGTGGTAGGGAAACTGGGTATTCTCATACAGAAGAATGAAGGTAAACCCTGCCACCTAGCATATGAAAAAGGAAAACAACCAAAAGAGTATCAAAGACATCAACTTGTGAACTATGTAACTTGTGAAACTATGACACCACTGAAAAACATGTCAATGTGTACGCAATGCTTTTGGGGGGAGGGGGGAGAGAGGAAGGATAAAATGCCACACCTAGCCCTCAAAAGCAAAGATTGGAAAATAGGATTCCAACAAAATTTGGTCCTTTGGCCAGTGGGTTGGCTGGTACAATGTCCACAGGTATTTGCAGTAATGCTATAACTGACATAATGTGGGTCTTCTATACTCTGCTGCTCTTGGCAATATCATTGTACTGATTTCCTGTCATCGTTTCCATTCATTGCTCCTTTTCTTCACAAGCACTCAAAGATTCTTTTTCTTCCATGCATTAAATTTCATTCAGTTCAGAATCAATTCAATCAAATGTAACGATACAAGCTACCTCATATGCATGCTTTGGTTTAAAACAGTACATAGAAGGAATTGAGCGTGCTTAGATTACAAAACTGCAGACAAGGGCAAAACTCATTCTGCAAATAATGGAAGAAAATCTTAGGAAGGAGTGGAATTTAGGCCACGTGGGAAAGTCTAAAAGGGGTCATCTAACACAATGAACCGAAATGACCTTACCTATGCTAAGCACTCATGCATTTACCTAACACAGACAAGTAGGCAGGCAAGATAATTAGGGTACTTGCTTCATTTTAGGGTTCATCATAGGGTTCCCTGTGGTAGTGACATCTCAACTGAGACTAGAGAATGTCTTCATACATGTCTTCATTCTGTAGGCCAGTTGAACAAAGTGGACTGCCAGGTTTCATGTAGAGAGAACAGGAGAACTAGAAAAGGATGTGACCCATTCAAGGACATGAAAGAGAGTTGGTGAGCTAATTTGTGGGAGGGATACAGAAAAGGGACTGGAATCAAGCAAGAGCCAGACTATGGAGGTAAGCCAGGACAAAGCAAACTGATTTTAGCTGAATTGTTAAAAATATAGTTCTACACATAAACCTATCCAAAAATAGGCTGGGCTCCTAAAATGCAATGGTATGTGGACAAAAGCTGGATGATTCTTGAAGACAGTTTTGGATAAAGAAACAAAGCATGAGATGGGGAAGGACAGAGAAAGGCTTGGACCAGATAGGCCTTCGGTTCCTTTGAAAGAGGAAGGCAAATAATTCCAATCTTTAAGCAAATGCTCAGTGCAGCTGTTTTAATGTCTTGGAAATTCCAGAGTTTCCTGATTTTCTCCAGTGAATTTTACTTGCGATAAATCTGGCAAGTAAAGCTTTTGTAGGTAAGGGACAAAGAAGTAAAATGGCAAGCAAGATGACAGAGAATATACTGTGGATGTGAAGGCTTTGGAGGATATAGCATGTGAGCTTAAGCTCGATACTGTTAACCTGGAGGATGCGTTTCAATTGCTAGACATATAACAAATAGCATCATAGTGCAGTGGCCAAAAATATGACGTCTTGTAGATTTACCTTTCTACCCTAGGTATAGAAGAGCACCTGATCCTCTAATAAGTATTTGCTGAGTGAATGAAATGGCCTACTACCATGGCATGCCAAAGCTGCCCCTTGGTTGTTAAATGATGACTGCTCTGATTCTGTTGACCAGTTCCTAGCAATACAGAGCAAAAGGAAAAGTAATGACTTCCAAAAGGTCATCAGGCAATGGACCCCTCACTCCCAGGGAAAGGAAATCAAGCTATCCTTCTATCCTTTGTGTTCCCTGAGGCTCAGCTCTGGTCATTTCCCTTTTCCTTCAAGGCTGCCTGTGATATTCATTTGACCTGATTTCTTGAATACAGTGTTGCAGTATATGATGAGTTGAGTTGGCTTGTCCTTGCCTGATCTGTGGAGGTAGTGAAGACTTTCCTTGTAGACAATGCTTCCTCACATTGACTGGCTCAGGTTATTCAGAGATGCGTTCAGCATTGGTGATGTCATGTGCAGCCAGCACAAGAACTCAGTGCTCTAACACTGTGTTCACAGAGGCTAAGTGAGAGGCATTGGGTTGGACAGCACATCTTTCCTCTGGTGCTTCCTGCCCTGGTCCAGATCCCAGGCATTTCAGCATGATTTATAACCCTAGAAATAGCTCACTAAGGATAAGTCTCCCTTCTCAGTAAACATTAGAATCTTAATAGAGTCTCATCTTGTTGTCTGGAGTTTCCTGAGACTCCATTTGTTCTCATTTGCAGTCTAGGTTCTCTCCAGTTTGCAGACAGTGATATTCTCAAATAGTTATCAAAAGACAACGCAAGAATGCTATACAAGGAGGTCTGGAGTCAGAGCACAGCTAAAGGTTCTTACTTATTAGTTGTGTATTAAGCACCAAGTTCCTATATCAATACCATATGTGATTGTAGGACACACAGTGATAAAGAATCCAGAGACTATTTCAGGCTGTTGATACAGCTGCCAGGAGTCCTGCTGGCAGACAGCTTGCTCTTTTCAACCTCCAGCTATAGTGATTTGACTTCCCAAGGTCATGACCTTTCTTAACCACTAATGACTCATCAAGGTGAATCTATAAAGAGCTTAATTCAGGAGTGTTTTGATGGGATATTTTGATTCCAGAGACCACTATGAAATCAGTGACAGTTGTTACTACACCCATATAATAACTCGCCTTCTCCCTCTATGCAGATTTTATTTCCTTCCCTTCACTTTTATAAGTTCCATTGTTCATAATTTGTATCCTACAGTCAATTCTGTCTCCGGGGCTGCTTTAGGAAGAACCTACTCTGTGACAGGAATGATAGATTAAAAACATATGCCATGCTTTCCTCCTGTCCCCCAAAGGGTCTGGACTTGCCTATTCTGGTTCTTCTTTCCTCACTCACTAAGAAAGTCTGGGAAATGCCCCTAAATACCTGAAAGGAAGAAGCATTTAAGAACAATGAAAGATAAGAATGATTTGGGGATCCTATAAACCTGACATTAAGAGACAGTTGAAGACTATGTAGAAAAAGTTTCCTCCTCTGCTTTCCTATAATGATTGTAAACCCAAGGAAATGGCTAATCATTTTGAAAATAGCAATTTTTTGTTGCAGTGCTGTGGCTCCAATATAAAATTACTTTTCAAGTAACAGTCTGTGTTCTGGGGCCATGAAATTGCTCAACCTAAACTATTTGGCTTCAATATGGCCTCAATTACCACAGCTTTCAGAGTTATGTCTTATCATTTCTATTTTATAGATACAGAAACTGAGCCTCAGAAAGGCTAAATTCAGGGTGACCTTGACCTATTATTTTAACTCTTTTTGGATTTCATGGTGAAAAGACAAATCTAAAAGTCAAAAAAGCAAGGAAATGAATTAAACATTGAAGACCCTTCAGATTTCCAAATTCTCAATTCTTTACAGAATTGTCTTAAAGTATTTGATTCTGCAGTAACTATGATAAGATCATATGATGTGAAATATTTGCTTCCACTTTAAGTGTGATAAGATCATATGTCATGAATAAGATACTTCCAAAATTAGTTTTAGTACATAATCCAAAGATATATTGTAAAATTGGATTGTCATTTGAACTTAGTGAAATATACAGGATGTACCCTCTCCCTAGCTTACATTTGGTAAAACCTCAGTTCAGAAACATCAAATTATTACTGAAAAGATATTATTGCTGGGTTTTAGATCTAGAAAAGACTTGTTTTACTGCTTTTTCAGCAATAATTTATTGATCCTCTTTAGCCTTTATATTTGTTATCTATTACTACATTACATATTATCTTAAAACCTGGTGGAATACTTGAGCAAATATTTGTCACTTCACATAATTTCTTAGAAACTGGAAGAGGCCTCTGGGTTGCTTTAGTATTGAGTCTCTAATGAAGTGGCAGTGAGGAAGTCATGTAGTTTTGCAGGCACATTCGATGACTTAACCAGAACTGGAGACCCTCTTCCAAGATGGTTCACTGTCCTGCCTATTGATTACAGGTCTTCACAGTTCACTTTCCATATGCCTTCCTCAGGACAGGTTGAGTATCCTCAGAAAATGGCGGTTGGCCTCCCCCAAAACCAGCAATCCAAGGGGGAAAACAGCAATTAGGCAGTGTCTTCTGTGACCAACTTCAGAACTTACATGTGATCTCTTCCTTCATATTCCAATATGGTAAATACATTATTTTTTGTCAGGAGAGTCCTGGGGCTTGAACTCAGGGTCTGAGCACTGTCCTTGGACTTTTTCAAGGCTAAAGCCCTACCACTTGAGCAGCAGCATCACTTCTGGATTTTTCTGTGTATGTGGTACCAAGGAACCAAACTCAGGTCTTCATGCATGCTACACAAGTACTCTACCACTAGGCTAAACTCCTGGCTAAATATATTATCTTTAAGTAGTTACACAAAGGAGTTGGTTAAAGCAGTTTATAACTACATCTTGAACTATATCACCTCTTTCAACATTCTCACCCATCCTCCTAACCTACCCTTTTCCACACTTTTCTTAATTTTATAATATATACATTGAATTCTTGACTGCATTTTTCCCACTTCTTTATTCATCTGCCCCTTTTTAAGGAGTCAAAATATTTGAATTATCCCTTGAATCTACTACATTTCCATTAATACATTTATATGTACTTTTCTTTTTGCCAGCACTTGGCTTGAGCTCAGGGCCTGAGCACTGTCCTTGGACTTTCTCAAGGCTAGAGCTTTACCATTTGAGCCTCAGCACTGCTTCTGGCTTTTTTTCTGTGTATGTGGTACCAAGGAATTGAACTTAGGTAGAGTGCTTGCCTAGCACTAGGCCAAACTCCCGGTTATTTATATGTGCTTTTATACCACGTACTATAGTTAATGTTTGCAAGCTAATTCCAGCTTCCTCATAGGAGGATAAACATGCAATGTTTGTCTCTCTGGGCCTGACTTATGGAAACAACATTTTCCAAGTCTTTCCATTTATTACAAATGATATAGTATTAGTTTTTCAGTCTTCAACAATGATTTATTATGTCCAAACGATATTAATAATAGTAGAATGAAGTTTCGAATATTTCTTGGCCAAACTTGGATTTTAAAAATTTTGAGTGACCATGGACTCAAACTCTATCACTACAAAAAATTCAAATGATACAATAATAATAATGTAAAGACAGAGAACATGTATAGATTTTTGTCTGCTCAGGATCCATTCCTCTTCTAATTTCACCTTGAAGAATCCCCCTGCCCTTCTTAGTCCATGTGGAATGAGTAATTTACATTGATATTCAGTGAGTGGGCCTTATATTTTCCTGTCTAAATCACATGGGCTCAGAGAGAGCCACTCCCCGCATTTCACTGGAATCACTGGGAGCAGAATTTTTTTCTACAAGTTTTCCTAAAGTTTTTCTATTACATAAGAAGAGTTTGCTTGAGAAGAAAGTTAGCATAGAGGAGAAAGAACACTCAGGCATGGAGAGAGAGAAAGACTTGAGTCTTGGGTTGTTATTTGCAGCTAGTAAGTCTAGTATTAATATGGTCAGTTTAGCCATACCTTCTTTAAAGCCATACATAAATTGTTTATCTCAACCTAAAAGTCCCAGTGTACCTTTGCTATTTGTTTGTTGTTCTTTTGCTTTCTTCTTTTCTTTTTATTCTTTCTTGTATTAACAGTACTGGGGATTGGAAGCAGGGATTTATACTTGTTAGGCAAGTGCTTTCCCACTTGAGCCACATCCCCAGTCATGTTGCTTTTTAAGTTGTTTTCCAGATAGGGTTTTAATGATAAGGTTAACATGTCTGACCTTATGTTTTCATCATCCTGCTTCTGCCTTCTGATTATCTGGAGTTACAATATTGTGCCATCATGCCTATTCTTGCTTTCGATTTCTTTTTAAGTAGCTATTACATGCCAGAAAAGGTATGAAGACCTTGATATCATCTCATTTATTTCTTAAAATTATAAAATTTGAGAGAGATACTATTATTCTCTTTGACAGGGGGTAAGAAATGCGATCAGTCATTCTTCCAAGGAATAGAAAATCTGTCAGTCTGACTCTTGAAACTGTATAAACGGTGCCTGATCAACATTTGGGTGACTTGATAGCCACATTCTTAACAATGTGCTGCTTTCCCTATGTTTTCTGGACAATTTTTAAATTGCTAAATCAATTAATTAGGTAAGGACAATGATTACTATCAGTCAGTTAGATTCTGGTGCTATGCTAAGCTTTCATATGCATTGTTTCACTCAGTCCTTACGCTGACATTAGGACATGGAAGAGGGAGTCTGAAAAGGCTATGTCATAGTCATACACCATAAGAAGATGTGATTGGTCACTGATGGCTTTGAAAATGGAGGAAAGGACCACAGTCAAGGCTGGCCTGGACAATGATCTTCTCATTCTTAGCCCCCCATGTAGCTTAGGATGACAGACAAATGCCACTGCTCCCAGGGATGGCTTGAGAAAGGCATGTGAACCTCTCAGGAACTTTTCTAACGGGGCCTTGCATTGTGATCTTTCCATTCTCAGCCTCCCAGGGAGCTAGGATTGCAGGCATGAGCCATTGGCACTTGACTTGCTATTGCTTGCTTCTAATCTAGAACAAATATAGAAGGAAAGGGTCAGAGCACCCAGCATGGAAAGCATCCTTTAAGGACAAGTATAGTAGGAAAATCAGAAGCTGAGGACGAAACCCAGATGGGAAATGTTTCCTCTGTCTGGCTATTTGCAATCTTTGCAATGTGGTTGTATCACTCTTCATGAAAAGCCCTTTTACTCTGTCTTTCTAGACATCTAGAAATCTGTGTTTGAAGAACAGCAAACTGTGCATAATAAGTAATAATTAGAATTCCCTTGCAGCCACAGGTGCTAGTTTATAAGAATTCACATTGTTGACAATCTTTATACTGCTAACAAGATCCCGTGGCTCCATCCAGAGTTGATGTACTGGAGTCGGGCAGCATTTGGGATCTGTAGCCACACAATCCTCAGATCCAGTCCTGGTTCTGCCATTTTGTAGCTGTCCCCGCTTCTTTATGTGTGGAAGGAGCATGTTACCTATCTCCAGAGATTTTTGGAAAATTAAATGTCATAGACACGGGAGGAATTTGAACACTTGAGACAATTTTTATCATTTTCCTTACAGCAGATTCTTCATACTAAAAAGATATATTTATAATATGTGCTATATGACAAAACATGATATGGGAGAGTGGGGGGGGGGACAATACTTTATGGGGCTGTTGTGTGTGTTAACCAGGACAATGCTTGCATGTAAAAGTCTCTATGTTTTGAGTCCTTCAGAGTGCAAAGTATCCCTATTTGTACAAATAGGTCCCAATATCTTCACTCCTCTCCCTCATTGGCTTGCTGAGCAGAGTGTGCATTCATGTGTACTTTGTCAAGGTAGTGAGATGCTTGTGTCACTGTTGAATCTCATGAATAATGGATAATACCCTAGGAGGCTGAGCTAAGTAGAAGAGGAGTATGTGATAAGAAAGGTGAAGTGAGCAGGTAATTCATGTCCTTGTAACTATAAATTTTTTTCTTGGAAATAAAAACTAGGATAGTGGGGAATGTAAAAATTTGCATATATACATGCATATATCTACAATGCATATATAGATGCATGGGTATATGCTTGCATGTGCATATGCACATATAGTTAGTTACATGTGTAAACATGTGCACATATGTTGATATGTGTATATGCACACATGTATATGTACATTTGTTCTTTCCTCGAAGCAAAGAACAACAGAAGCAATAAAGGGAAGACCTCTGGATGCATATAATAAGCTCATTATTGAAAATTGACTAAAATTCTAGAAAATAAGATGAGAATTTAGGGGTGAGACAATATTTTGATTTCAGTTCTCTTAGAAATGAACTCTTAGATATGAACTTAAGCTCAAATCATCTGAGGGAGGCAATCTCAGGAACAGTAATAAGATTATAAAACAGTGATAAAGAAAAGTGCTACAGTTTGCTACTCAGGAGTCTCAGATCTGAGGATCATAGTCTGAATTTAGCCCAGGCAGAAAAATCCATAAGACTCTTGATCACCATAGAACTGGAAGTGCTGCTGTTGTTTGCGGTCCTATGTAAACTCGATATTGATAAACACATGGCTCCAAACTCCGCCTCCATTGTCACATTGCTTCCTTGGCTTCTTCCCTTCTTCACTTTTTCCTTCCTTCTATTTTTCTTCCTTCTATGCTCCCTCTCTCCCTCCCTCTCAAAAACACAAGTCTCCAGATTTGAAGAAATCTCTAAGAATGTAGCATAATAGAGGTAAACAGATGTGCAATGCAGTATGCTGCTGTTAAAAGACCAAAGAGAAAGAGAACAGCATACAATTCTACTAAGTGAATGAGAAGATACAACATATACACACAGCCATATAATACACCTTATATGTAGCAATCATCAGACTGACAACCAAGTCCTCAATGATAACAGTGAAAGTTAAGATACAATAAAATAATAACTTTAAGACTCTAGGGTGAAACTATTTTCAACCTACAAATTTATGTCTTCCTATTGTCAAGTATGAGAATAGAGAAAAATTCAGGCTTTAATGTTTTAAAATAATCACTTTCAATTCACCTTCTATAGTCTTTGTTTTAACAAAAGTTAATACACTAAGATAAAGGACTGGAGTTTCAAGTTTAAGGAATTCCAGAAGAAATGGAAGCATGGAGAAAGCCTAGACTTTAAATTGTATAAACAAATGGTAGTCCTGACTGGAATGGAACAGTAGACTCAAGAAGAAATGCATTAAGAAAAGCGAGAAGCAAAGAGATTATATGCTTGGCATTAGAAAAAATACAATCAAAAGGTGTTTTGACAAGTTATTTGGAAGTATGGAAAGAATTAATTGGTTTATATAAAAATGAGCAAAAATCAGGCTGGGTGGTATGGCTCACTCCAGTAATTCTAGCTACTCAGTAGGCTGAGTAGTTCAAAGCCAGCCCAGGTAGGAAACCCTGTGAGAGTCTTATCTTCAATTAACTACCAGAAAACAGGAAATGGTCCTGTGGCTCAAAGTAGTAGAGCACTAGCTTTAAATTTAAAAGCTCAGGGACAGTGCCCAGGACTTGAGATGATGCCCCATAACCAGTAAAATAAAAAATGAAAAAAAAAAGAAAAAGAAAAATTAGTTTAAATTCCATGTGAGACAAAAAGTGATATAAGAAAGCAAATGTGATAGGCAGGCACAGTGACTCACTCCTGTAACCTAGCTACTCAGGAGACTGAGATCTAAGGATCAAGGTTCAAAGCCAGCCCAGGCACTACAGGACCTGAGACTCTCATCTCCAATTAACCTCTAGAAAACAGGAAGTAGGGCTTGGCTCAGGGGTAGGGTGGTAGCCTTCAGCTGAAGAGCTCAGGGACAGCGCTCAGGCCAAGTTCAAGCCCCATGACCCCCCCCCACACACAAAGAAATTAAATGATGATGACACTTTGCTTGAGAAGTATAAGATGTTTACATAGTCATAATAATAAAAGCACTGAGATGTAGTTAAAAATTGCAAAATAATTATATTGAAAATGGTAAAGAAAAAGGAAATGGAATGCAATTGGATTTAAATTGTCATCTCTCTAAAGAAGCTCAGTGGTGATATCTAAATTTGAGAATGCAGCTTTTTAAAGTAGCTTAGGCATTGTTTTTTTTCCTTCTCCTTCATTCCTTCCCTTTGTATTTGTCATGTAACATTGACAAGCTTCAGCTCCCCATTGTCTTTCCTTTCGTCATCTCTCAACCGATGATTTTACCAAGCAGTTTCTTTTATTGTTCATGCTATTTTCAGTTACCTATTATTGCATAAAAAAACTACCCCTAAGTATAATGGCTTATAGCAATAAGCATTTATTTATTATAATTCTGAAGGCAGGCCATGACAAGCAAGTACAGATCGTCACTGCTTTCTACAAGGCTGACTAAATTCACACTTGTGATTTCAGATTGGAGAATCCCTAGAGCTGGGACATCCAGGGAAGGTTCACTAAAGTGTCTGGGGCCTCTATTGAGACAGCAGGAGCAGGAGCAGCTGGTTGTGTCTGTCCATCTCTACATCTCTCATTATGGAACAATATCAGCTGAGCACCTCTCTAAGAGAGCTACATCTTAAGAAGAGCCTCCTTGCATAATTTACACTGTTACTTCTGTCACACTCTGTTGACACTCACACTCACAGGAGCAGCCCAGATCCAAGGGTGAGCAAAGAGTTCCATCTCTTGAAAGATGCATTCATAGATGGAAGAAATTGTTGACATCTGTCTTGACAATCAATGTTTGATAATTCACTTTGTATTGCTAACCCAGATAATTCCATTACAAACCAAAATAATTTTTTTCATTAGCTTATCATTAAATGAGTCAAGAAATGTGAATAGGAAAAGGCACCTTATTTTACATTTTAATTTGAGGGATAAACATGAGTGAGTGAATCAATTAGGATATTTGAAAAGTCATACTCAAACATGGCACTGATGTATTTCTTGATAGATTACAGGGAGATACCTTGAATTTTTTAGCAAGCCAATGGAGAAAGAAGGAACAAATGTGACTCACTGATATCAGAATCCTGTCATGAAAAATTACTGAGATAAAATTTCTGAAAATATTAAGTCTACAGTCAGTATTTAAAATATTGTTCTCTTTAAAAATAACCCATTATAGGCAGCCATTCTCCCTTGTGATTTATTTTCCCCATATTCATATTTCAAAAAAATACAGCAGAATACCTGCCTTTTACACATGCCCATTACACTAATTAAAATCTACCATGACCATGGCTTTTTAATTACTTTCCATCATTGCAGCAGTCAATGAAGCTAGCTCTATTAGCCACTATAATGCCTCACTTGTAATAAATCTTCATAAAACCTGAAAAAAATGTCTTATGCTGACTGGCTTTTATGCCTACCTTCTCTTAGAGCAGAATAGATGTGTATGCTTATTACCTTATAAAATAAGCAATGCTTTCAGCATGCATTTTGAACTGATGCTGGTGCTAGGTGATATATAAGGATGTAGTTCCAGTGTTCTGCATGTGGATAGTCAGTTTTGCTAGCACCTTCAGTTAAAGAGGCTGTCTTTCTTCCAGCCTATGATTTTGGGAAGCAGTAGGTAGCAGAGGGGTGAAAGGATGACACAGATTAAGATGCATTGTTAAGATCAGGCTGCTTCATTAAATAGCAAAACCTTTAATACATAACCTAAAAATTAGGAAAAGTGAGGGAAGGGCTAGGTTAAGAAGAGTGGGCAGGAATGTTGGGAAGGGTGACATGGATCAAGATGCACTGTATTCATAAACTGCTTTGTTGAATGGCAAGTCCTTTGTACAAGGATACAAGATGATAAAACATATCAAGATAATAAAAAGTCATTAAAAAGCAAACAATTCAAGTAAAGTAAGAAAGCAGTTTGTTTTCCTTATTTTACACTGTGTGTGTGTGTGTGTGTGTGTGTGTGTGTGTGTGACACTACTGGGGCTTGAACTCAGTGCCCCATATTCTCACTCAGCTTTGTTCACTCATGGTTGGTACTCTACCATGAAAGTTCTGGCTTTTTATTTAAAAAGTGTTTTCATCTTTAAGTATTTGTACAAAAGAATTGCCATTCAATGAAGTCGTATATGAATACAATGAATCTTGAGCAATGTCCCCCATTTCATCATTTACCCTCATCTCTCCCAGCCACGCTCCTTCCCACAGTGTGCTTCATTTTGTAGAAATATATCGAATTTATGACTTCATTTCTAACCTTCTTTTCTTCGTTCATCTATCCCCTCTCTTTAACCCTTCCCTTTTAAGAACTTGTTTCCTGTTTATTTTGTTGGACCATGGGTTAGACTTTCTGAGGAATTACCCCATAATCTACCCTATTTTAGTTAATATACTGTGTACAATTGGATTCTACCCCAAAGTATATATGTATATATATACATATTAGTTCTATCATTCATATATGACAGAAAATATACCTAAACTGAGCCAAGTAGATATAAACCACTGAAATAGATCTATAACAAGAAGTAAAATTGGCATGGCAATAAAAGCCTTCTCATCTGAGCAAGCCTAGGTCCTGATGGCTTCACAGCTAAATCCTATAAGACCTTTAAAACAGAACTATCACCAATACTAACACCAACAGAAAATGAGGGATCACTGCCAAACACATCTATGAAGCCAGCATCATACTCATCCCCAAACTAAAGAGACCTAACAGAGAGAGAGAGAGAGAGAGAGAGAGAGAGAGAGAGAGAGAGAGAGAGAGAGAGAGAGAGAGAGAGAGACGAACGATAGACTTATCTCTGATGAACACAAAAGTTCTGGCTTTTAACCAATAGGTTAAATGAAGATAAGAGGCTCTTGGATTTGTTTGTCTCCCTTGGCTTAAAACCATGATCCCCTCACTGCTTAGCCTCCCAAGTAGCTAGGATGATAGTCATGAGCCACCATTGCTGCATTCTGTAATTCTTCACTGGTAACAATCAACCAAAGAGTCAAGACACAGAGCGAGACCAGAGAATGAGAGAGAGAAAAAAAACTTCCAAAATCCTTGCTCTGCTTTTCTTAACACCGAAGGCTGTACTTTAGAGGCCACCAGCCACTTTACCTTTCTGAACCTTATCTTCACTTCACAGCAGGAATCAGCTCACCCCTGGCTGCTCTGCGTTCTTCACAGATGAAAGTACTTTGCAAACTATAAATTTCTAAGCACATGGGAGGAAAGGAATTGATGGAACAATAAATGAGACCATAGAAACGATAAAGAATCTGAGCTAGTCTCGGACATTCATTTGTTTAGCCATTTAATATTTATTGAGTGTGTGATATGGGTTAGGCATTGTGCTGAGGACTGAATATTGGTGGCAAACAAGATAGATGAGCCCTCACCACAAAGTTACTCTCTTACAGCTCGAAAGGGGGGAAATAAATTAAAACAAGCAAATATCTAATATACTTACATGTAATAAGGAAAGTGTCCTGAGAGAAGAGACATGGAGAGCTGACCTAATAAACCTTTCTGGAATGAGAGCAGCAGATAAAGGGATATGCAAGGAAGGCACAGAGCAAAAAGCAACTCAGAAAAGAAAAGAGTGGGGAGGGAATCATGAAGAAGAGGAGATCAGGCCAGTGAGACAAGAAGTGTGTGAGCTGGGCAAGGCTTTGCTTCTAAGTGCCATGGAAGGCCAATAGTGACTTTAAAACCAGAAAGTAAAGGTGCCTGTTGGCTTGGACCTTAGAAATTCATTTCTATTCTGGGATTAGAGAGACAAGAATGGAAAGAGAACAGGGGACTTAATGAGGGACTTAATGAGGATGATGGTTCTGTTGATGGGAGATGAGTGGAAACAGTGGGGATGACATTGATTAAAGATGTGCTTTTGGAGGTAGAACTGGCAGTATTTGTTGATAGAATAATTATAATTAGGAAGGAAAAGGATCCTAGGATTTCTGGCTTAAGCAAGTAGGAGGGTGATTCTGCCGTTTACAGAAATGGGGAAGACAAAACATGTGTGTAGGAAAAGAAGACACCATTGTAGGAGGCTTGATTTGACTTCTTAATGGAAATATCAAGCAAACTGATGCCAGGTGGCTCCCACCTGGAACTTCAGCTACTTGGAGTCTAGATATAAAGATTGTGGTTCAAAGCCAGCCAGGGCAATAAAGTAATGAGACGCTGATCTCCAATTAACCACTAAAGGCTGGAAGTGGAGTTGTGGCTCAGGTATTAGATCACTAGACTTGAAAAATAAAAGCTCACAGAGAATACCCGGGCCCTGAGTTCAAATCACAGAACTGGTACACACACACACACACACACACACACACACACACACACACACACACACACACACAGAAAAATAAAACCATTGGCTAGAGGATCAAAATAAAGGAGACAGCAAGTTCAAAGTCATGAGAAGTGATATCTAAGGTTTCAAATGCCCACTAGCAATGACTTAGTGTGGAACCATCAATCCATGCCACTATTTTGCTGTCAAATTTGTAACTGGCTGGCTCAGAGTTTTCCTTTTCCAGCCATTTATTCCAAAATATGTAAGTCATCAGATATATCTCTATACCAATGACTTGGTGATGAGATATAGTTTTCAGAGGTGCAGCATTATAGTTTGTGTAGAAAGTAAGGAATGAAGCTCTTCCCTCATTCCCTCCCTCCCTTCCTCCCTTCCTTCTTCCTTTCTTTCTTTCTTTCTTTCTTTTTTTTTCTTTCTTTCTTTCCTTCTTTTCTCTTTCCTTTTTTTCCTCCAAGGAAAATAATGATAAAAATAGTGACCAGTTTTAGAATTCAAGAGAATTGTACTGAACATTCATCTGTATACAGAGATAAGCATCTCTGCATTATGTTTTATGCTCAAGTGAAAAAGACTGATTTGATCTGGAACCTGTTCTAACTTCTCCCATATACTATCTGTCTGATCCAGGTCACATTCGTTCTGTCCTGTATTTCATATTGCCCAGAATGTAAATGACCAAGCTTTGTCCTTGAGAATGTGTCCCTGTGAGTCTGTGTCAGTATGGATCTTAACTGTAGCAATCTCAAGATTTATGACCTCAAACTTTTTCTATCATAATGTTGGGCCTTAGTCTTCTCTGTTGTAGTATGGTGCTAAGAAGTGAAATACAATTCAGTCTGAGCATGATGCTTGGCAGGGTTGTAGTTATTCATTATCATTAGATAGAACCTGGAGCGTGGATTAGCCTGTGGCTTCCTGTCCCAGGGTACTGGGAACTCTGTGAGGAATACAAAATCACTAGGTTAACAGTCACCTCTGAATAATGTGGAAGTATGTTGCTATGGTGACAGAGTGATGTTGACCTGAGAGGCCACAGTGAAGGTGGTTGTAATAGAGGAATTTGATCTATAGAAGGTTTGGGGAAATTTCCCTGCAATGAACTGAGCCGTATGAATTATCTGTTTCCAAGAAGGCACTAGATATCACAGTCAATATATTCCCTAGGATCTTATAAGAAGGATTCTTGTTCAACTTTACCATGTAACCCAGTAGCCACAGAGACACTACACCTACCAACAATGGGGGTTATATTGGAAGAAGGGAAAAAGAAAAGATATATATATATATATATATATATTGAAAAATACATATAGAAAAAGAAAATATATATATATATATTGAATACTTACAGACTATAAAAACAAATTGTATCCATGCAAAAACATCCTTGAAAATTGTGGCATATTGAAAAGCTAAAGCCATTCCCTCTAAAATCAGGAAACAGACAAGGATGCCCACTCTCTCCACTTCTCTTTAACATAGTATTAGAATCCCTAGCCAGAGCAATAAGGCAAGAAGCAAGCATAAAGGGGATCCAAGTAGGGAAAGAGGAAATAAAACTATCCCTCTTTGCAGATGACATGATTCTGTATTTAAAGAATCCTATAGACTCCACTCCCAAGCTCCTTGAGCTGATTCAAAACTTTGGCAAGATAGCAGGGTATAATCTCACTTTGTTACCTGATATATAGGATATATTTGTATTTGGTTATTTGAAATTGGATAGGGAAGGGGGGAAAACAAGATGAGGGGTGGGGGTGGGGGGAGGGAAATGGATACCAAGACATGTGAAAGGGTATCAATGTATGGGAATTAATGCACCATCTCTCTGGCAAATATCATGTAACCCTTCTATTAATTACAATAAAAATATATGAAAAAATTAGCCCTCAAAAATCAACTGCTTTCCTCTATGCCAACAGTGAGAGGAATGAGGCAACAATCAGGCAAGCAATTCCTTTTGCAATAGCCTCAAAGAAAATAAAGTACCTAGGAATTATCTTAACTAAGAATGTAAAGGACCCTTTTGATGAAAACTTTAAAACCATGAAAAAGGAAATTAAAGCAGAACTGAGGAAATAGAAAAACCTCCCATGCTCCTGGATTGGAAGAATCAACATCGTGAAAATGACAATCTTGCCAAGGGCTATCTACAAATTCAATGCAATACCCATCAATATCCCAATATCATTCTTTAAAGAAATAGAAGAGGCAATCCAAAATTTCATATGGAATAATAAAAGACCCTGTAT
This sequence comes from Megascapheus bottae, assembly GCF_031878675.1. NCBI lineage: Eukaryota > Metazoa > Chordata > Mammalia > Rodentia > Geomyidae > Megascapheus > Megascapheus bottae. The sequence continues at coordinate 31,304,581 of NC_143510.1, forward strand.
AGCAAAAACACTTCTTAGCAGAAAGAACAGCACAGGAGGAATTTCAATACCAAACTTTAGACTCTATTACAGAGCTATAATAATCAAAACAGCTTGGTACTGGCACAAGAACAGGCCTGTAGACCAATGGAATAGAACTGAGGACCCAGATATTAAACCTCAGTCCTGTGGCCACTTAATGTTTGATAAGGGAGCCAAAAAATAGAATGGAAGAAAGAAAATTGTGGCATATTATATTTAGAAACAAACTGCTATACAAGACTAATTAGTAGTGTGTGTGTGTATGTGAGTGTGTACTTTAGTTTTGCTGTACCACAAGTCTGAATTGCTGCAGGACTGCTGTGTGAGTGTGCCTGACCTACACATTGACTAGTTTTACGTACCTGGAACCTCTTCTCCATTTTCTTGGATTTGCTTTGAGGTCTACCCTATAAGTCTGCCTTAGCAGAGGGAGGGTCAGCCAGGGAGCATAGCATATTTCTCTTTTGAGAAGGGTCTGGGTGTGTACCCTGAGTTCAGCTAATTAGATTCTCTCTTTAAGGAATGTTAATCTTGAAATAAAGCATGTAAAGACTGAAAATGGCTTAAGAACTATCTAGTTATTCAACAATATACTGGAACTACCATCTATTCACTCTTGTATCTTATAACAATGGTTTTGCTACAAAAGCCAATCATTAAATGTTTAAGGTATGGAGTGACCAGAAGGTCTGTAGCTTAGCTATTTGACATGTACAAGGAGTATAACTGTTCACAATGTGAAAACAAGTGTGTTTGTCTGTGTTCTCAGAAAACTTGACTGATTAAAAACAAATAGGAGGTTAGACTGACTCTTAGATCATGATTCAGAAGCCTAGAAATCTAGACTTTCTCACTCTCTTTAATTGAATATTGCAATATATTCTTATTCTGTGAGCTCCCCATTTAACCTTCCAAGTAAATTCCTTTCTATGTTTAATGTCATCACAGTCAATTTATGTTGTCTGCCAGTAAGGGCTGCTAACTGACAGAGAATGATTCTCTTGGCTAATCAGTGAATCTGTCTGAGCATCTAACATCCCTAAGCCAATGAAGCTTTCCCCTGATACCTCCTCTGGGTATGGGGAGAATAATTGGGAAGCTGTGGAATAAACAGTTTCTCAGGAAAAAAAATGTCTAGGCCTGGTGAAACAGGTACAAACAAAGTGAAGAGTCCATTTAAAAAGATGATAGTGCTTAGGAAATGTTTGGGAAACATTAAAGAAAAAACAACAGCAGAATGTTGAATTTGGCAATGACTCAAAGTCTATCATTTGAGTGAGTCCTTGATAATGAAATAGAAAATGAGGCGTTCATAGCATTGTTTTACAAGTGTTCTGAAGAGATTTTAAAATGGATAATTTTATTTTTTTTGTTTTTTGTTTTGTTGTCATTTTGCTGGTACTAGGCCCTGAACTCAGGGCGTGGGTGCTCTCTGAGGTTTTATTTTTTTGCTTGAGACTTGTATTCTATCACTTTGAGACACAGCTCTACTTCTACCTTTTTGATGGTTAATTGGAGATAAGAATCTCATAGACTTTTTGCCTGGATTAGCTTTGAACCATGATCCTCAGATCTCAGATTCCTGAGAAGCTAGGATAGAAACATGACACACCAGCACCTGGTTAAAAGTTATTTTTAAGGATTCAAATATAGTAACACAAGCTTTGCTTGGGGTATCGGCTAATCCTAGGAAACCTGTGTAGCCATATTGGAAGTTCAAAAGTCTGGCCCTGTCTTGTCCTGCTGTGAACTTGATGTTTGGGGAGGTTCTCACAGTCTGTTCTTCCAGAACAAGGTTTCCTTCTATCCCTGATATCCCTCCTTTCTGTTGATCAGTTTCACCAAAGATCACCATTGTTTACTAAGATGAACCAGATAAAATCCTTCACAGCTTGGCATAATACAGTGAAAATGAACACTGCACCTGCCGTTCTGTAACTGTACATGACTGAATGAATATATTCTTTACCCAGAGAAAAATGACATACTCTACACTGGAGAGTTCAGCTCAGCAGAATGAATGGGCAACTTGGGGATATTGTGGGACTGAACCAAGCGAGAGAGTAACATCAGCTTTGTTTCAAATAGCATCAGAATCCTTAAACTCGAAAGACAAAAAGGACTCTTTCCAGCTCAGGTAAAAGCTTAAAAGAGAACGTGCTACCATGTGTCAGGCCCTGCCTCTGATGAGTGATGTCTCTGGGACCAGAAGTTGCTGTTTCTGCCTCCATGTCTCTAGAACCTGGATTCTAGATTGAGGGTTGCTGCATTTAAGAAATAACATTTAAGAAATAAATGGCCTCAAGGCTGAATCACACAGTGAGAAAGAACATCATGTTGTAGAGAGAATTTCAGGCTAACATTGCATTGCTAGAATCCTTCTCTAGAATTTGCAAAATCCCCTCTATCGAATGGACCCCGATCTTGAGCTTATAGACATCAGCAGTGATATTTAGCTAGACTTTTATAATATTATTTAAGTTTTTTTCTTTCCTTTCTTTTTCTTTTCTTTCTTTTTTGTATTGGGGATTAAGCTCATACAGATGATGGAAAACAGCTCAATTTAAGGGAAAATTAACTCTTACCTTCACAATAATCCTTTGAAATGGATACTGTTTTTATCTTAGAGAAGGAAAAGATATTGCAAAGTTAATTCAACCAAGGTCATTCAACTAGAAAGGGCAAAAGCAACTTTGATTATCTGGTCCCATATTGTATTCATGAACACAGAGTCTAGCTTTCATACAGAGCACCAACAGTGCTATTGCATGACGGCATTCCAGATATAGTTTTGGAATAACTGATTTGTAAAAAAGTCTATGGACAGAAATTTCCTTTTGACAAGTTTAACTATTATGTTAATATATTCCTAGCTTCATTTTGTAGGTGCCTACAGTGTTTTGTGTACACTATTTGCTACATAACATTGGAAAGAGGAAGAGGCCGAGATTGCTATTTGCAATAACACCTTAATAATAACTTGCAAATAAGAAAGTCAAACTGATCTCTAGTTGGTCTCAAGCCTGTGTCCTCTGTTGCTTTCCAAACCAAAGACCCTTTGTCCTGAAATGTTGTGTTCCAATTTGCTGAGCATTTTTTTATAACCTCCACCTTCATTCCTGTAATCAGAAATGAGTAGAATATGCTTGCTCCACACAGTACATACTATTTCAGCCAAGTATCTTAGCCCCTGCAGGTTCCCCATAGCCAAATGAACCAGGATTTGGACTAGCAGCTGTACAACAAACCCCAAAGTGCTGGGTTGAAAATTATAACATTGCTGGGGTAGAGGCTGGAGAAATAATGGAAGGCACATAGAACATAAACAGCAGACTTTGGACCAGGCAGTAAGGCATTAAATAATTGAAGCCAGTGAAAGTGGAATGGAGAGGCCAACTCTACAGGGCTATTTATGAAATTGAGAAATGGGATATTGATGTTTGGTTCCAGTACTGAGAGCTTTCTGGTTAATTACATTCCTGGGTAAAGTCAGAGCAAAATATGATACTTAACATTTTTCAGAGAACATAATAATTTTCAGTCATTTACTGGGAAATTGGTTAGTTCGCTAGCTCACCTGTTTCTGCTGAGGACCTGCCGTGTTTGGTTTTGATATGCTCACTGAGGACTTCTCATGTGCCAGACAACCATCCTTCCAGAGCTCATGGTTGAATGAATAAACCTGGAGACAACTAGACCCAACTGTCAAGCCACTAGAATAAAATCCCATTAGTACTCCTTTACACAGCATAATATTTCATCACACTCATCAGAAGTGAGGGTTATATATTCATTTGCTTTTTTGCCTATTCTTTGTCTCTCAAAATAGAATGTAAATACAAGTGAAATTGAGACATCTTATGTCTCTTTTCCCAATACTTCATCTGGGAATCAGTGCCCAAAATGATGGAGGCAATCAGAAAGATAAAAGGATTTGTCCAGGGTGGACACAGTAAGATACCCGAGGGGCGGTGGTTGAGTTAGGGACTTAGAACTTACACATGTGAAGAACTGAAGGCAAATGGAAAGGTAAAAACAAAGGGATATACAGACATGCCTAAGATATCCAGGCAAGATTGGAGCAAGGAGCAAGTAGAAAGGAATGACCATAAACTCTACAGTATGTGAAGGTAATGTTCAATAGCTATGATATCACATATCTAATCTCCAATCATCCTGTCCAACCTGACTGGACCCCATTCATTCTTTTACCCCGTCCATATTCTAAAGTCACTTTGTCAAGCAAATGACTGCATTCTGGAGAGGTTCTAATATTCCAAGTATGCCTAAAGTCTCTTCAGCAAATTTGTTTTATTTCCTTCAAACCAGAACACATTAACTTATATCACGGAATTTTTAGTTGAGACTCTATCACAGAGCTGATTTAAATTGCCTTTGATGGTGAAAAGTTATTAACCTAAGACAACTAGGCTGTGTTTGGATGGCTATGGAGAGGCATGGGTAGTCTCCAAACATGTTGAAATCCACGATGTGTCACTTTCCAGCTTATAATTTCCTTTCTTTTTGCTATTCTAATGAGAACTGCTGTTTTGAATGCCAAGCTGTTTATAGTTTAAACTTTTAGCTGCAATTAACAGAAAACAATAAGAGCTTAAATTATAAGGGGGTGTGTATTGGAAGAACACTTTGTAAACCATAAGAGTCCCCAGAGCAGCTGGGCATCTCAAATGACTTGAGACAAAAATTTAAAACTCAGGCAATTTTCCATCTCTCTGTCTGTACATCTGTATGTCTTTCTGTTGAGATCACTCAGATATGTCAGCATCTCCGACATACATGCATAGGCAGAGCACATCAACTTCACAAGGACTGAAATCAGAAAATGAAGATTAGTTTCTCTTAAGGTCCTCTCTCCTTAAGTATTGGGAATCTTTATCACTGGTTCTGTCTACTTCTGTCCCTGTATCTTTTTCTGTTGTTCCTCTCCTTTCCCCCATCTGCCAGTTTCTCCTTCTACTTGATCCACACTCTCTACTACATTATTATATGCTTCCTTTCTCTTATTTTTCCTCCTCTGAACTAGTTTTATTTGCTTTTGAAAATCCATGGTAAACCCTTCCTTAACACTTTCTAGATGATTTCTCCCCATTTATGAGATCCCGTTGAGATGACTAGTTAATCCTTTAAATCTCTCAGATACTAAAATTAATAGAAAAAGAGATCTGATTGGTACAACTTGCACTGGTATTATTCTTCATCCAATCAATCGTTATCATGGAAACAGTCAAGTGACATAATATGTCTCTCTATAGGCCTACAGGCAGGGGTACAGTAATTCTCAGAGAAGACATATCTCTGAACTAAAATAAGCTAAAATATGGCTGTCTCCCCCATACAGAAGCTGGATCCATAATATGAATTATAATTCATTATGAATTGTATGAATTTTTTGATTGACAGAGAAAGCTTCATGAAAAGATATGTAAGATAATTCAATACCATGTATGAACTGATTCTTCCTTGGGAAACCTAATCAGATCTTTTGGAAGTCAGGCTATTTGGTAGACTTGCAGGACTCACACTTCTAGGTCAACATTCTCCTGACATTAGCAAAGGCTAGAAAAAGCAGACTCATGCAATCTCATGGTAATTCTGTGACACTAGGGAAGGATGTTTCTGACTGGCAGTGTATCATTAGGTCTTCTTTGCAAAGCATCCCTCCTATCCTCAGCTTGCTTATCTGTAAAATGAAAGGGTTAGATGTGACTATGTTTCCTGAAGTTCTGGAATGCTGGGATTCCCAACAGAGGCAGTAAAAGTCCCTGAAGAGGCTCCTCAGTTTCTGGGTTGCCTGAGGAAGCAACTGCCTGACTAATCACAGCTCACATAAACACTGAGTGCTGGACTTCTTGAATCCTCCTCAAAGCTATAGCAGCTAAATTTGGGATACTATTTTTATTTTCTAGGTAGTCTAAAATTAGATTTGCCGACTTGGCAGCTTCTGACAGATGTCTGCTTTTCTAAGCAGTTTTTTTTTCTTTTTTTTCAGGCTTGAAGCAAAAAGATTTTCAGCTCCTGGGAACTGTGGTTACCTTTTGTATCTCTTAAGGTAGAACTCTTCACAGCTCTCAGATTTTCAAGCAGGGCTCCTAAGGTCTCTTCCTAGCTGCTAACTATAGGGGAGCTGTAAAAAAAAAGTACACAGCTGTATGGTGAAGACCTGTCAAGATGTAAACCTAGATCTGTGAGAAAATGTCCAATTTCAGGAGGAAGGCGGGGGGGTGTCTCTCTGCAAATGACCAAATACCTTAAGCGATGCTGTGAGTGTGCCTACATTCATTTGGGCATTTGGTGAACAATTTGAAAATAAAATAAGGAATGGAGATGCTATCAAGGAGATCTTTTAAAATTCTTGTCCTTTTCTTGAAGTTCTTTTTTAATGTACTCAACAAGCATCCATTTCAGACATTTAATGTGCCATGACCTCTACTAGATTCTAGAGAGAGAAATTAGACAATGTTTCTTCTTCCAAAAGAGGGAGAGAGGCTGAACATCAGTCAAGAATGGGGTCATGGTATTTGCCTTCTTCTTAATCTCTTGCTTCAGCTCTTGTTCCCCTCTGCATTTGGAGCCAAAATGGGATTTTTTTTTTTGTTGGTGGTGGTGGTCATGGGGCTTGGACTCTGGGCCTGGATGCTGTCCCTAAGCTCTTCAGTTCAAGGCTTCTGCCCTAACCCTTGAGCTACAATGCCACTTCCTCTTTTCTAGTGGTTAATTGGAGATGAGAGTCTCACTGTCTTTTTAGTGCCTGGGCTGGTTTTGATCCATGATCCTCAGATCTCAGCCTCCTGATAAAGTGGGATCTTTATGACAGGAAGATGGGAATGGTGGTAGGGACAGAATGCTAACAAGTAATTCTGGACCAAGGATTTATGGAAACTTTCAGGCTTAACTAAGTGATAGGATTTTCACAAATGGAAGGCATCCCAGATAGGAAAGCTAACATGAGCAAACAGGCAGAATGTTAAGACACAGGGAAGGACCGTGAAATTGAGAAGCCATTTGGACAGATAGAAGCCAAGAGCTCCAAGACTTTGACATATAAATGGCCATCTTGAGTTAAGAAAAATTAGATTGGAGCATGTTTTTGAGCGAGCAAATAGGTAGGGTTAGAACCATTCATTATAAGATCACACTCCATATTGTTTCTCTTGATTGCCCTCAAATTGAACTCCAAATGTATGGCCACTTGTCTGTTTATTAAATATATACTGATATTTAAGTATAAACACTACAGATAGAAACACAACTTCATTCCCATTGAATTAATTCAAGAATGCTCATTATAATATAGATTAATTCCAGGTAGCATGAGCAGAATTAGAATTAAATGATATTGAAAACCTCAGATAATAACTTTGAGACCCCCCCAAGCTTGAATGTTGACCACAGAACTGGTCCCACGAAGGTCCTGTAGTTGCCCCTATGAGGCACAGAGTTTGTCTCAAGGATGCCATGAAATTTGCACACTGGTTATTGCCTCTGCCTCAGTCATTCAGGCCTCCACAAAAGGTTCTTCCCACACCAGTACACAGGAAGCTATTTAGTTCTAGGCAATGGCTGCTGTACTGTAAATGTGAACTAAAGCTTTTGATCTTTTCAGAACTGGGTCACCAGAGCTGACGTATCTGATGATGAAGCATCTTGGGTTGGGCTGTATTATTAACTATCTTTCATGAACAAGACCCTCTGTTTCTTTGGTTCTCAATTTCTTCTATAAAAATGATACATTCGGACAAGATAGAATAATGGCATTTGCAGGGAAGTGGATAAATCTAGAGCCAATCATGTTGAGTGAGACAAGTAAAGACGAAAGGAACAAAAAGCTAATGGTATCCTTAATATGTGACTATTATATCCACACAGTACAAGAGCAAGGACTCAATATTTGCGTACCTGATGATATGGATATGGTATTGGAAATATAAACACAACTACATAGACATAAAAATTATGACTCTATAGACATAATGTTTTATTACATAAATTAATATGTATCTCTGAAATATAAACCCTCAGCCTAATTTTAATTTTGTTCTAAAATCTAAGTGTATATAGAAATTCCCTTCTTGAACATGTGAAAGGGTATCAATGTACGTGAATTAATGCGCCTTCTATCTAGCAAATATCATGTAACCCTTTTACTAATTACAATAAAAAAATGCAAAAAAAAGAAATTCCCTTCTTGAATACTTGTTTGTTAAATATATCATTTGAAATATGATGTAAAAATCAATGTTAACAAATTCTTTAATAAAAAATGTTTGAAGAAGGTCATAAGTAGGACTTTTTTTTGGTCTGACCAATTTATAATTTAGATTAATGTCTACAAGAAGGGCTTTCTCTCCTTCCTGAGATCCTCAAAAGGAATTCACTAGGCATTTGGCTAACCTATGTTCATGATCCATCATAGAATTAAAAACTAGGCATTGGAAGTGACGCTGTGGCTCAAGTGGTAGGGCAGTGGCCTTGAGCTGAAGAGCTCAGGGACAACAGGCCCAGTCAAGTCCCATAACTGCTCCCCCCAAAAAAACTAGGCAGCCATTTAGAAATGATAGTTTATAACAGTGCTTCTGACAAAGAAGAATGTTACATTTGAGGGTAATTTTGAGTTTTGAGAAAATTATAGATTTATATATAGTTGTAAGAAATAATCTTGAACAAAGACTCAAACAAGCCATGATACCCTTTCCCCAGCTTTCTTCAGTAGTAACATCTTGCACAGCTATAGTACAATAGCACACGAGAAGATGGACATTATTAAGAACCTATTGATCTTATTCAGAGTTCACCATTTTTATGAATGTACATCTGTGTGTATGTATGGAGCTCCAAGTATATTTATCCCATGAGCAGAAGACCTGTGAGATAAACATTATAGGCGAGATAGTGTATTAAAAATTATTCAGAATATTTTAAGTAAAATTTTTTCAAAGTAAAAATAGAATATATATATTTATTAAAGAATTTATTAACATTGATTTTTACATTATATTTCACATGACGTGTTTAACAAACAAGTATTCAAGAATGGAATCTCTATATACAATCACTGGCACTTAGATTTTAGAGCATAATCAAAATTAGGCTGAGGATTGTATGTCACAGATACATATTAATCTATGTAATAAAACATTATGTCTGTAGAGTCATAAGTTTTTATGTCTATGTAGTTGTGTTTATATTTCCAGTACCATGTCCATAGCATTGGGTATGCAACTTTTGACTTCTTGCTCTTGTACTGTTTGGATCTAATAGCCACATATTAAGGATGCACCTTTTATTCCTTTGGTCTTGACTTGTCTCACTCAACATGATTCAATGTTGAGTAAGAATATATATATATTTTAAAAATAGACTGGACACTGGGGCTGGGAGTTTGGCCTAGTGGCAGAGTGCTTGCCTAACATGAACGAAAACCATTCCATTCCTCGGTACCACATACATAGAAAAAAAGCCAAAAGTTGCTGAGGCTCAAATGGTAGAGCTCTAGCCTCGAGAAAGTTCAAGGACAGTGCTCAGGCCCTGAGCTCAAGCCCCGGACTGGCAAAAAAAAAAAATAGACTAGACACATCAACACCAAGAAATTAACCATGGTGAACTGAGTGATGGACTCTGAGCTGATTTTTATTTTCCTCTTGGCGCTCATTAGTACTTCTTCAATCTTCTTCAGTGGTGTGTTTATGCATGGCATTTTTAGTTAACGACAACAACAACAACAACAACAACAACAACAGCCAGTTTTCTAAGATATGGAGACAGGGTCAGCGGGCCCCTCCTTCCAAAGGAGAGAGTATTGATTTCACATTCATCGCAATAAATGTATGAAACCATTGATTGCACTGAACTACACTATGCATGTACTCTGTATTGCTTATTTTTGCCTGTACATACAAGCTACGATAAAGGTCAACTATGAATTATGCACAGCAAGAAATTGGAAGTAATGAAATAGAAAAGCTACAATATATCATAATAAAAGTTATGTGTATTTTGTCTCTCATAAAATGTCACATTGTCTTTTCACTTTTCACTTAGAAAACACTTTACAGCCTCTCTTTGGCATAAACTATTTTGAGCCTCTCACTTCTTTTACTTTAATATGAAGAAATAAGTATTACTTGAAGACAAGCACCATGATACCTTAACTGTTGATCTGATAGCTGAGACAAGTATCAAATGATTGATGG